>NC_141990.1:304087291-304417569 GCF_049901715.1 Pseudonaja textilis | reverse complement strand
AAGAAAAGATAACTAGTGCTAGAGTACCTGCCTGCGTTTTTGGGTGCTATGGGAATGTTGCCCATGGTTAAATAAAATTCATAGTCTGGGTTAGTCCTTTATCATGACCACAAAATGGTTTGGGCCCAATCTTCTTCTTTTTAAGGTAAACTCTTCTTAGATTAACCAAAAAAAATGTTACATCTAAACAGAAACATAAATAAAATTTGGACCCAGCACTGAACATCAGTGTACATCTTAAGTTACATTTTGATGGGAATTAGGAACAAAAGGGGCTAACATCTTCCTGGCTTGATCTTGGGTTCCCAGAGGCATTTGGTACAATGTGCTGAACTAAGTGGGCCTTTGGTCTGATCCAGCAAGGTCTCTTCTTCCGCTTTCCTTCTCATTGTCAGCATTCTTGTTCTTTCTCTTTCATTCAAGATTGGAGCCCAGTGCTACTTAGAGTGTTCAGCTTTGACCCAGAAAGGCTTGAAGGCTGTCTTTGATGAAGCAATCCTCACAATCTTCAATCCCAAGAGGAAGAAGAAACTTTGTGCCAAGTGTTGCAGCTGCTGCTCAGTTTTATGATGTCTGGAGTTCAAAGTGGACCAGTGTTGCCAGTTTAATAATCCAATCCTGCACAGAGGGACGTGACCAGAAAAAAAAAACCTACTTTATAAAGTGATTCTTCCTAATCTGTGATTCCTCTCAAATGCAACTTTGTACACCTTTCATTCCTTGCTTGTTTTTTTTTTTCCTAATGACTATGCATCTGTAAATACAAGTTCATGTTGTGATAACTTCTCTAGGCTTAGTCAGCAGATACAAGAAAAAAAAAACTTCAGAAATTCTTGATATAGTCAGAATTCCTGATGCACCTGGAAGGAAAAAAAAGATTTAAGGATCCTAATCCTAATCCTGAGCCAAAAAGAACGAACTTTGTCATTAGCAACCCACAGGAAGAAATTAGTAAATCCCAGCATTTTTTCTTTCTTTCTATGACACTATATAGTCCCTTAATTCAGGATACAGTTGGAGTGGCTGGACCCAGCTGAACATTTACTACCTGGATGCCCTTCCTGACACCTACATGAAGTTTGCAGCAGATATTTGTTTGCAACAGATAGTAAATCCCAGTATGAATATGCAATAATGATTAAACTTGAAGCACACAAAATAGGATTTAGACATTTTTAGGAGTCAACCATGTTGACACATGTAGAAGACCAATGTCAAGTGTCAGTCTTTCCAAACTAAATGCACAGCAATGCTTTTGAAAGAGATGGCATAGAATACAATGTCATTCGTGTACTATTCTTGTCTTCCTTTTATAAACAAAGCATAATCCAAAGAAATACTCTCAGGTTGCATTGTCGTGTTGCCATTGGACATGTGAGAATTCTCCTCTTCTTAAATGCAATCTGAAGCTCTCACATTGTGCATTTTTCAAATATTATTTTGAAATAGTAATTGTCTGGATTTGAGAAGTCAGAAAATGCAGGAGGAAATGTACATATATTCTGTCTGTGAATCTAGACGTCTTTTCCTAGAATTTATTATTATTCAAGCATAACTACATTCATGTCCCCTAAACAAAGGTGATTAGGGGACTGGAGGCTAAAACATATGAAGAACAGTTGCTGGAATTGGGTATGTCTAATATGATGAAAAGAAGGACTAGGGTTCCAATATCTCAGGGGCTGCCACAAGAAGTGGGTGTCAGTCTATTCTCCAAAGCACCTGAGGGCAGGACAAGCAGCAATGGGTGGAAACTAATCAAGGAGAGAAACAACTTAGTACTAAGGAGAAATTTTCTGAAAGAACAATTAATCAGTGGAACAACTTGCCTCCCAAAGTTGTAAATGCTCCAACGCTGGAAGTTTTAAAGAAGAGATTGGATAACCATTTGTCTGAAAGGTATAGGGTTTCCTGCCTAAGCAGGGGGTTGGACTAGAAGACCTCCAAGGTCCCTTCCAACTCTGTTATTCTATTCTAAGAACTACAAATTGCCCTTGAAACAGTACAAATGATTTTCCTCAACCTCAGCGACTTTAAGATGGGTGGACTTCAGCTCTCAGAATGCATGAAGTTCAGCCATCTAAAAGTGCTGACGTTGAGAAACACCGGTGTAGATGGTCTCAGATCAAATCCAGTTCCAAATTACTAATTTTCTTGACAATGGTAAGAAAACAATTGTTTTCTTCTGGGACGCTTTTATTTTTATTTTTTAATTCTTAGGATCATCCATAGGTCTGGTATTATTCCTTGGTGTCTTCCATCCAAGTACTAACTAAGCCTGTAATTGTTCAACTTCTGAGTCCAGATAGGTTAGGACAAGTGGGGTCACTTACTAAAGATGCTAATTTGCACACTCAAGATCAAAAGGCAGCTTGAGATAGAATACAAGAAAATCCTGAGAAAATCAGACACATGCATCTCATGCACGTGGATGTGTGCTGACACAAAACAGACACACAAACACAAACCACCATTCTTACCTCTTTCCCCGACCTGGAAAAACTAGTTGAAAGTACCAAAAAGCTTACCGAATAAAGGATTTTTAGAAGGAGCAACAGTACATTAGAAGCAATGTTTGCTTCAGTTTTGGGACAAAGCATATATGCAAAATGGCTTCAACTGCTCTCTTTTTCAATAGCTTCACCTCTTTCTCCTATTGCTTTTGCCAGTTCCGCCTCTCTTGATTCAATCCAGTTGGCAATCATCTATGCAGATATAAAATGATTTCAATCTATGGCCTCCTCTGGTGGTCTTTGGAATTAATCCAGTGGTAATATTCTACTGGTTCGGCCCAATTTGGCCGAACCAGTAGCTCCAAGGATCGTCTGTGAGAGAACCGGTTCACTCCAATGATCAGCTGCTGGGCCTGCCCACCTGCCCCAGTTCTCTTTTGACCTTTATTTCCTGATTTTCAAGCTCAGCTGCTTCGCACGGCACAGCGGATTGCTGCACATCAGCTGTTTAACACACAGGGAGAGTCCAGGATTGCTGGAGGAGGTCAGTACCAAATCCACAAAGCACACACTCACCAAACCAGTTGTTACACCAGTTGAATCACACCCCTGAGCCATGCCCACCAAGCCATGCCCACCAAGCCACACCCACCAAGCCACACCCACAGAACCAGTAGTAAAACAATTTGAATCCCATCACTGAATTAATCCCCCTTGCACAGAGAGGCCAGGCTTCGCTAGCTTCATCAGTTTAGTTGCTATGTGATTGAAAGCAATCACAACTTCTGTTCTTTCTATCAGGCTTAACTAGCTATAAACATGTAACTTAGAAGCTACTTGTGATTACAATAAAATGGTTGTCATTCCAATTGTCACCCAGCTAGGAAACCAGAAGAAAGTACCTATTGTAACCAAAAGGCTTTTATTGTTGTAAATGACTTCAAATGTTTTCTACAATTTATATCATTGATACATGATTCTTAAAAGAAACATTTTTAAAATATATTTGTGTATGTGTGTTTTTAATGTGTGTGTGCACGCGCTTACAAATAATGACTTTTTAAGTTAATTTAGTGACGATTGAATGAAACTCTAATGCTAGGTGTGAGTTCTATATAACAAGGATGTTCACAATGTGATTCTTGATCTTTGTCACTGGTGCCCCCATTGGCAGATTTTCTATACAGGTAACCTTCAACTTACAACAATTCATTTATTGACTGTTCAGAATTACAACAGCACTGAAAAAAGTGACTTATGAGTATGTTTCACATTTACAACCATTGCAGCAATCCCATCGTCATATGGATCAAAATTCAGGTGCTCAGCAACTGATTCATATTTATGATGGTTGCAGTGTCCCGGGGTCATGGGCTCACCTTTTGTGACCTTCCAACAAGCAACATCAATGGGGAAGCCAGATTCACTTAACAACTGTGTTACCAAATTAACAACTGCAATGATTCACTTAACAACAGTGGCAAGAAAGGTCGTAAAATGGGGCACATAACATAACAGCTGTCTTGCTTAGCGGCATAAATTTTGGGCTCAATTGTGTTCATAGTTTGAGGACTACCTATTTGTTGTCTAAGGTTTCTACTTCCAGAAGAGGTGTCCAAGAGGTCTCCTGAGAGTGCCTCCCAGTTAGTTCTCTGGGGAGATGTGATAGTGCACAATTTTATTTATTTATTTGGTTTGTCAATCACTTACACGGTAATAGGTATAAGTATAAACATGAGTAAGAATACAGGAAATAGGTACGAATAAATGGGGACAATAGGACAGGGACAGTAGGCACGATGGTGCGCTTATGCACACCCCTTACAGACCTCTTAGGAATGTGGTGAGGTCAATAGTGGTTAGTTTGAGGTTAAAGGAGTGGGGGTTTGAGGATGTAACAACAGAGTCAGGTAGTGCATTCCAGGCATTGACCACTCTGTTGCTGAAGTCTTACTTTCTGCATTCAGGTTCGGAGAGGTTTAGCTTGAGTTTGTATCTGTTGTGTGCTCTTGTGTTGTTGTTGTTGAAGCTGAAGTAGTCATTGACTGGTAAGACATTATAGCAGATAATTTTGTGTGCTACGCTTAAGTCTAACCGTAAGCGACGTAGTTCAAGGTTGTTCAAGCCCAATATCTCAAGCCTGGTAATATAGGGTATTCTGTTGTGAGCAGAGGAATGTAGTACTCTTCTCGTGAAATACTTCTGGACTCACTCGATTGTATTAATGTCTGATATGCAGTGCCTGGATATCATTTCTTTGGAAGCACAACGTGATATGCGAGAATGATTCTGAATCATTAGATTTCATTGCCTGAATGAGTCATGTCCAATAGTTTTGCATAGCTTTTTCCTTTTTCTTGCATGCCAGCAATTGTTTATAACATCTTTTCAGCTGGAGGAGGTCCTACGAAGTCCTCGATGTAGTATTGGATACGTAAGTCTGGTAAGTGATGGCAAGAGCTTTTTTGCATTGATACAGTCCTTGTCAAACCATGTTTTGGATTAATGTTGCTTTGGGGGTGCATTATTAAACTGTTAAATGCTGTTAGAGTTCTTGGGTTGGGGTCTTACTCTCTAAGAGTACATCAAGAAATTCAGCTGACTGGAGAATCTGCAAGTGATTTTAAGCCTAAAGTTTGGTTAACATTTGACTTAAACATGGGGGTCAGCAAGGCCTAAGTGTTGACACTGGGCAGATCTCGTAACATAATGATTGGTTTGCTTCTGTCATTGTTACTGTATATAGGCAAACATTTCCAACTGTGACATGTTGCTCAAGGGGTCAAAGAATTCCATATTATTCAAGTCGTTGCTTCCGGACAGCAAGAAAAGTTTATTCTGAAACATTTGTTATACAGCTGGAGGAGATCTAAATGGAGCGTTCAGCACAACCGGTTTGACATCATGAAGGGGCTGGAAAGGGAGGGGACGGGAAGCAAAGATGAAACAGAAGAGATATTTGGACAAATGCAGCTTCAAAATCAGAACATTTCTGGAAAATATAAAGGACAGAAGACAGCAGATTCCATCCAAAGCATGCCCTGCAGCTGCCAGGAATAGAGGTTTCGATGTAGAGTGGCTTCCTAATTTTTTCCATTCATTCATTGGTAGTCATTTATTTATTTCATTATGCAGAATAGAGGAAGGGGGGTCACCTGGTGTCCTTCTTTCCATCTCTATTCTGATGCAGTTAAGTGCCAGTGTTTAACAAATATCAAGCTACATTTTTGCTAATTGAATTGAGTAGTATGTGTGTTTGCCTTTGTCTGGACATAAGTAATCAATCAAGCAGAAGCTCATCAGAACCATCACTGCTAGCCAAGAACATATTCCAGAATGTGGTGCACTGTGACCTGAGTTTAAGAGAAAGGAAAAAGAACCTTTGAAGGAAGGAGACAAAAAATGTAATAGCCTTCTACCTAAGGGATCCTAAAAGGTCCCTTAATGACGTTTCCTCAACCCTGAAACCATTATCAATCACATTGCAGTGTAAAGGAGGAAGGACCATAGCTCAGTTGTATAGCACAGGGGTCCCCAACCACCGGTACCGGTCCGTGGAACAATTTCTACCGGGCTGCCGGTTTGCTGGGCGCCGCCATCTTGTTTTGATGAAAAAGTGCTTCCGGTGAGCTTTTCCGGGTAGAAAGCAGCGTTTGGGTGCTGAAAGAATCCTCGTGCCTTAGTTTCATCGAGGGGGGGGCAGCTTTGAACAAAACTAAGGCGTGAGGATTCTTTCAGCACGCATGGCAAGGTGAGCCGAGTGACCGTCCCGAAGCCACCGCGAAGCCCATCGACACAGGTACAAAGGAGGAGTTGAAGGTGGCGGGGAGAAGCAGGGGACGGCTGGCTGGCCGGTCGCTCGGCTTGCCTTGCCATGCGTGCTGATGCTGGTACCGGGCCGCGGATGATTTTGTGATGCCGGTACCAGTCCGCGGATGATTTTGTGATGCCGGTACCGGGTCGCGGCACAAAAAAGGTTGGGGGCCACTGGTATAGCACATTCAGTTCCTGGCATCTCAGCTCTCATGTGATAAGAAAATTCTCTGCTTAATATTCTGCAGAACTACTGTACTAACAAGACTGTGTTTCCATTCTGTTTCTCGGCTTAGCTTTGCTCCTCTTAATCTATAAAATTGTAAACAACATGAAATCCAGCCTTCTTTGAATGCTATTCCAAGTGAGATAATATAAACAGCTACAGTAAGCCTAATTCCTTCCAGAAACTGCATTAGTTTGTTTAAGGATTTACAGTAGAATGTTTTTTTAATACAGTTGTGAATTTCTCTCCCATTTCAAAGCTCCATTATCAATATATTGATTTAAATCTGCCATGTTATTTTAAATTGTAACTGTACTTTAACCATTTGCTTTAGAATTTTTAGGGACGAAGCTCGAAAGGCCTGAACTAGCATGGAAATATCATGAAATAAAATAATTAAAAAATAAAACAAATATATAGTGATGTATACTGTGGTTAGATTTAAGGTACTGTAGCTTCTTAAATCCTGCAGACACTGTGTGTACAGATGAAAATCACCAAGTTCATTGTCATACTGAAATATTCTGCAAAATTTTAACTTGAAAAGCAAAAGCTGAACAGCTGGATGGAATGCACAAGGACTCTACTTGCCAACTTGTGGTTGCATTCTGACAGCTCACTTTCCTGGGAGAGATCTTCTCAAAACAACAGGCGTAAAAGGAACAGCAAACTTGTTTCAACAGACATCAGACAAGATGGCTTTTAAGAGATGTAACTCAAAAGATCCCCAGTTTCTCTGCTGACACAATGCCTCAGCACAAAATGATGATGGAACTAAATTATGATGATGTCTTTACCAAAGAGATGCTCAAGTTAATCAGATGCGACCCTGCTCAATTGAGTGGACTGAAGCCAGAGTGAACTAGAGAGGACTAGATCCCAGGATAGTTCTTGTAAATACTCCGCTGATTTTAAATGTTGGCTTTGAGCAATCCCCCCACAAATGTAACTAATCAAGGGAAATCACCCTTCAGACAAGCAGCTTAGGGAGGATGAGAATCCTAATTACCGGTAATTATACAACATTCACTTGAATGTAGTGAAGGAAGGAAAAAAGGTGCTTTACAACCTGTTTAAAAATGAGAAACAGTCTGGTAGCACCTTTTCAGACTAACACGTTTTATGAAAGCTTTCATGAGCTGTATGCCTTTCATAAATTGCATTTATTAATTTGTGTCTGTCTAGAAAAGTGCTACTTGACTCCTGGAACTAACACTGTTTTTCTACTACAAAGATTTTTCAAACTACAGCAAGAATATTTTTTTTAAATGGAAATCCACTTATCCACATTTCAAGCAAGCCAGTTACTAGAGTTAACAGTAAGGATATCCCAGCAATTGGAACAATGGAATACTTAAGCCACTTGGCCTTTAAGAATATGGTCATTTAGCCCCAACAAATCCTGGACTGAGCACTCAAATTTTTCCAAGCCAAAACTGCTTCAAGTTTGAGGTGGCAACAACCCAAAAACTAATACAATCCTTGGTTGTATAAACAGAGGCATAGAATCAAAACCACATGAAGTATTAGTACCGCTCTATAAAGCCTTAGTAAGGTCACACCTGGAATATCGCATCCAGTTTTGGTCACCACATTGCAAAAAAGATGTTGAGACTTTGGTCAAAGTGCAAAGAAGAGCAAAACTGAGATGATTAAGCAGTGGTAGGATTCAAAAAATTTTTTACTAACGGTTCTGTGGACGTGGCTTGGAGGGCGTGGCAAGGGAAGAATACTGTAAAATCTCCAGTCAGAAGTGGTATTTGTGGGTTCTCCAAACTACTCAAAATTTCTGCTACTGGTTCTCCAGAACTGGTCAGAACCTGCTGAATACCACCTCTGTGATTAAGGGCGATGAAGGGTATGGCCAGTCTAGAGAAAAGAAGGACTAGACAGGACATGATAGCAGCACTCCAGAATTTGAGGGGCTGATACAAAGAAGTGGGAAGGCAGAAGGCAGGATAAGAAATGATGGAAACTAATCAAGGAAAGAAGCAACCTGGAATTAAAGAGAATTAAAGAGAAACAGTGAGGACAATTAACCAATGGAACAGCTTCAGTGATGGTATTCAGCAGGTTCTGACCAGTTCTGGAGAACTGGTAGCAGAAATGTTGAGTAGTTTGGAGAACCGGCAAATCCCACCTCTGACTGGAAATTTTACAGTATCCTTCCCCTGCCACGCCCATCAAGCCATGCACACGGAACTGGTAGTTTAAAAAAAATTGAATTCCACCACTGAACAGCTTGCCTTCAAAAGTTGTGGACACTCCATCACTGGAGGTTTTAAAGAAAAGACTGGACAGCCATCTATCTAAAATAGTATAGAGTCTCCTGCTTGAGCAGGGGGGTTGGACTAGAAGACCTCCAAGGTCCCTTCCAGCTCTGTTCTAATTGATTGTTTCAATTTCTATAGAATTTAGTCCCATCCAGACTACTACCTCTTCATCCACCAACAGGAGGTGTTCTAACGAGAGATTCGTTATCACTAGTGTTTGTATTGTTGTTACATCAGCAGTGTGCAAGGCACATGAGAAAATAGCAGTTTAGCCATGCACTATGGACTGCAGTACAGATAATCCTTGATTTACAACCATTCATTTAGCGTCCTTTCAAAGTTACAATGGCACTGAAAGTGTGACTTTCAACCGGTCCTCACACTTAACCACCGCAGCATCCCCACGGTCATGGGATCATAATTTGGATGCTTGGCTTCCAGCATGCAATTACAATGGTTGCAGCATCCTAGGATCTTGTGATCAGTGTTTGCTACTTTCCCAGACAGCTCCCGGCAAGCAAAATCAACGGAGGAAGTCAAATTTGCTTAATGTCTGCATGATTACCTAATAACTCCAGTGATTTGCTTAACAACTATGCCAAAAAAAGGTCATAGGGTTGGGCATAGCTCACTTAAAAGCCACCTTGCTTAGGTTCTGAAATTCTGGACACACTTGTCACTCCTAAGTCAAGGAGTACCCTCATTATGTGGTTACTTTGCAGCCAGACTGCTGTGAGGAAAGACATATCAAAAAGGCTCAGCAGATGCAAACTGGTACATGGTCATAGAAACACCATAGGTTCATGTAAAAAGACCTGACAACTACTATCCAGCTGCAATTTAATAACTTTATTTTAATCTTTAAATCTACGAACAGCTTAGAGACTAAGAGACTGTACCTCTCGATGTAAACCTGTCTAGGATCAAAGAT
Source organism: Pseudonaja textilis (assembly GCF_049901715.1). Classification (NCBI taxonomy): domain Eukaryota; kingdom Metazoa; phylum Chordata; class Lepidosauria; order Squamata; family Elapidae; genus Pseudonaja; species Pseudonaja textilis. The sequence continues at coordinate 304,407,873 of NC_141990.1, read as the reverse complement.
CAGCAGAAGAAGGACATCTGTACTAACAGAGATCTGATTGTCGAGAATGCAGGAGTGGTTATCTCCAGCATTACTCTCAAGCTGTAGAATTCATTGCCTCCATTTACTAGGCTTCATCCCTAAATTGTCTACATTTTGGAAATTTAATTTTTTTTAATTAAATCAATTATGTTAACGTGGATTCACATTTTGTTATGTTTTATCTTTATGTGTCTAGAGAGATTCTGAGTCACCCAGGTCGTGGTTGTCCCAAAGGAGCTTTTTCAGGAGGCAACTGGACTTCCTTGGGTTTTTTTTTTTCTTTGAACACGTTTCGCTTCTCATCAAAGAAGCTTCCTCAGCTCTGACTGGATGGTGGGGAATGGAAGGATTTATATTCCTTGACCAGCTATCTGCAAGGAACATAAATCCTTCCATTCCCCACTGTCCTGTCAGAACTGAAGAAGCTTCTTGAATAAGAAGCGAAAGGTTTTCAAAGAAAAACAAGGAAGTCCAGTTATCTCCTGAAAAAGCCCCTTTGGGGCATTTTATCTTTATCTGTGTTGAGGCTGTAAGGTTAAAGAGGCAAGGAAGAATTACCATGTTGCACAATTGTATGATGGAACCCAGCGCCCAAGAATAGATGCTCACAGATAAGTACATTTTTAACTCTGTTCTCCATGTCCTTTCTTTTTATAACCTATTTAAAATCACATATTATCTTAATTGTTCTGATTGCATTATATTCTCTCTTCCATTATTGAATAAATTCTTGGCAATAAAACCCCTTGACTTTTTATTTAGTTTTCAGAAGTAAGGTTTTTAGTTGATAAATTATATATCACCAACTACCTTCTGGTTTAATGAATACTTTTCCAGAGTCACACTCTTATTCATCCAAGCCTAAATGAACAAATTAGGAGCTCTTTCTCTGCAAAAGAGCTGCAGCATTTTTATGAGCCTGAATCCCTCCCCCATCCCCCCTTTGTTAATTTAGAATAATGACTACTGTTTCAGCATTGTAGATTCAATGTCCTGTGCCGGTCCTTTCAGTGAAGAAACATTTTTGGGTAGGAAAAAAGATGTTTCATCCTTTGTATCTGAAAATTGTTCTGGTATGCAGATCCATAATCAGTGAATAGTTCATCTAAATGTAAATCTAAATGTATATCTGAAGCCTAATCTACAAATATATATGTACATTTTCAGCAAGGAGACACAAGATAATTATGTTTGCTATATCATCCTCCTCCCCCATTTTTGAATGTGCCAGCTTGCCTTCTGTGTCCACAACCTCCCTTTACTTGAATAGGAAGATCAGCAAGTAGAATTCTTGAATTTATTAAGTGTAAGTTATGAATCTATTAAGTGTAAGTTATGCAAATATATAAGAATGGGGGAGAGGGATGATAGAGCAAACACGATTATCTTGTGTCTCTTTTACATGTTCCTTTATCTAGCATATCAGCATAGCTTGATCATAACTCTAACAAATAGACCATGTAAGTACATGGCTATATTCATACATGCTTTTTCAAGTCAGCCAATGTTCAAATGTCTTGAATTTGCACAACATGCTAAACCTAGTTAGTTTAAATTATGGTTAGAGTTTTGTGGCTACTGATATACAAATGCTGCTTTTTGTTTCATTTATAATTCAGTATATTGCACAAATCCCCAAAATGAATTCATTCAGTTGTCAAATTAAGAATGTTGGATAATGTACCAGCCATGCATTAAATGTAGTGTGTGAGTACACTTTGGCATATATTTAAAGGGTTCTAACTGGTCCTCTAAAAATGTTAAAGTGCAAATGCAAACTTGGGTCATATTTATACTACTTTCAGAACATCCTGGGGATAATATCAGGAAGCAAATAGAAAATACAGTTTGGGATTTTTGCAAATTTCTGATTAAATGATCCCAAAGAAATTCTAATCTATATAAAATTGACAATAATTGAAAAGACATTAACAGTACAACTATACTGAAAAGGAATGGAATGGAATGAAAATTGCAAGTTACTCAGATCTATTCAAAGCTGGGAAACAGAAGAAAAGCTTCAGAACTAGGTAGTTACACCTTCCTAATGAGCATCACTATGATCTATTATCGTTGTCCTATTGTAGTCTTCACCTGGAGAGAATATTTGACCCAGAAAGTGTTCTTGATCAGATGAAGTATTCAGGTAGTCTCACATTCTGTGGTTGTGGTAAGGCACACACTGCAGTCACAGCGGATGGCTTTGGGGTATGTGAAGAGAGGATCAACTTTGGTAGCACAATTTGGTAGGTTCACTGTCATCAGTTTGGTCTCATTATATGTACAGACTCGGTGGTGGGCTTCAATATAAGGGGCATCCAGGACTGGTTTCTATTTATAAAGGAGGAAAAAACAAAAATTAGCATTCTACTGGATTATCTAATCTAAATTAGTGACTCTCCAATGTGTCAAGCAGGAATCACTCTTATTACAATCAATCATTTAACTAGAGATGACAAGACCTGAACTTAGGAGCTTCTCTTGAAGAGCAGATGTTCATCCATGGTACTTGGTGTCATACAAGGTAAGGTGTTGGGCTGCCTTAAATATTTTTTAAAGTTTTAAATAAGCCAATCTATTGGCTGAAATGTTATGCTTTCAAATACCAGGCTTTGAGTTCATAACACATCTGGCTTACTATATTTAAATAGCCTTTGCTGGAAGCAATTTTTTGTTTGTTTGCTTCTTGATTGTTGGTCTAGTATTAATCTATACCTGTTGAATGATTACTTGATCCAGGTTTTAAAGGCTGAAAAGCTAATTATGTTTTAACATAATCCAAAATAACCTAACAGTCTAGTAAACAATACCTCCAAACCACTATCTCAGACAAACAAGCTAACAGCAAACAATAGCCTAATCAAGGAACCTCTAAGACCATTCCCCATCAACACTAACATGGCAAACCAGTAGTATATAAAATGACAGCAAATGCCACTCCCTACTAACACTGGTGATGTTGACTAGATTGGTAACATCTGCAAGAAAACAATCAAACTCAGAAAGTACCAAGGACTCCCAGTTCAACTCTGAGTTACTAATATTCTCTTCTAAAGTTATCAATATTTTAATTTAGATCCTTCACGTCTACCTATAGCTCCCTAACAGTACAATTAGCACAGTTCTGAGACAACTTAAAATTAGAAATAGACCAGTGGTGGGATTCAATTTTTTTTTACTACCACTTCTATGAACGTGGCTTGGTGGGCATGGCAGGGGAAGGATATTGTAAAATCATCATTCCCTCCCCGCTCCTGGGGGAAGGTTACTGCAAAACCCCATTCCCTCCCCACCTCACTAACCTGCTTTCCAGCTCCGTTCTCCTGTGCAGAGCAACAAAAGAAGACCCAGACGATCAGCGGGGACTTGGGAGGCAGAGAATAGAAGTGGGCGGGGCTAGTCAGAGGTGGTATTTGCCGGTTCTCTGAACTACTCAAAATTTCCGCTACTTGTTCTGTTCTCCAGAACTCGTCAGAACTTGTGGAATACCACCTCTGAAATAGACATATTATTTGGGTATGGAATATAATATATCATTTGTAAATCAGGGGCTCTAATTTAATCTCCAGGGAATTTTCTGTCAGTGGAACAATAAAGGACAGTTTCCGGTTAAGTGTTTTAAGTCATCAGAAGCTTTCTGAATTATGTAATTAAAGCATTACATAAACTCTGCAGAAATGCATTGACACACACCACTAAAGCTTTAAAAATGAGGTTTGTGGGGGGTGTCAGGGAGCCTATCATATGAAATTTTTAAGCAATTGATTGTCATTAAGGATAGAACCCCACTTCAGTGCTCTGGATATCTGTAAGGTCATTAAACTGAGCACCAAAAAAAGCCACTGCAGCAGTACTATAAGTCTTGTTTATATGGTGGATCAGGCCCATTTTCTTTCAGCCATGGCTTTACAGTACCAGTTGAATAATAGAATATGAATGAGACATGCTGGTTGAACCTATCCATGACCACATTTCTCAATCCCTGAAAACACAGCAGAAATATTTGGCATTGGTTTGACGTTTCCCTTTTAATTCATGATAGTTGCAATCTTATATGCATTTACCTTAGTAAATGGACTCAGTAAATGGACTGGGCAGATACATACTGTAGGATTGCCAATACCTCATAACGGGAGTAGTAGGCCTACTCAGGAGTTATGGAAACAGATTACTATAGCATGTGAGTTGGGAGCTGACTACTCCCATTCCCCATCACTGGGTCATATGTATGACTGAGACTTCCTCAGAAGGAAAGGGCCATTTGTGTGTAGGGTTGAATAACTATAGACTACCAAGCAATTTGTGAGTGTGATCCGAGTTTTGAATCAGGTTTGTGCCTTATTTCTGCCTTCTTTCTGACATTTAGTTGTTTTCATATGTACAGTTTACATGTCTCTCTAACCCACATAAAGTTCTAAGTTCTCTTTGCGCCAACTCAGGAAGCTCAAATTGCCCAAGGAGCTGTTGATCCAGTTCTACAGAGGAATGATTGAGTCTGTCATCTGCACCTCTATAACTGTCTGGTTTGGTTCTGCAAGCCAACAGGACAGACAAAAACTTCAGATAATTAGGACTGCAGAAAAAACAATTACTACCCACCTGCCTTCAATCGAGGACCTGTATACTGCACGAGTCAAAAAGAGGGCTGTGAAAATATTTACAGAACCCTCACACCCCGGACATAAACTGTTTCAACTCCTTCTCTCAAAATGACACTGTAGAGCATTGCACACCAGAACAACTAGACACAAGAACAGTTTTTTTCCCAAAAGTCCTCACTCTGCTAAACAAATAATTCCCTCAACCCTGTTCAGCTATTACAAAGTCTGCACTACTATTACTGTTAATCTTGTCATCACTCCTTACCATCCATCCCCTCCCACTTGTGACTGTATGACTCTAACTCTGTTGCTTGTATACTTATGATTTTTGTTGACTGTTTCCTAGTATGATTGATTGCTTATTGTACCCTATGACTATCATTAAGTGTCGTACCTTATGATTCTCGACTCCTGACAAATGTATCTTTTATGTATACTGAGAGTATTTACACCAAGACAAATTCCTTGTTTGTCCAATCACACTTAGCCAATAAAGTATTCTATTCTATTCTATTCTAAGCAGCACCCATGTATTTATAGAATATTGGGGTGAAGATATCAGTCTCATCTTTTGACTTTAATCCTGTATTTATACCAATATGCACATGATAAAATTTCATGGAAGTGCAAAAAGAACCAAAGATAATATGTAATGTTGAACACATAGCTTAGGTTCCCAAGAATGCTGGCTTTCATTTTAAAAGCAAATGTGTTTTCAATGTTTACTGTTAATGTCTACTGAAAGTGAGATACTGCCTGAAGTTTTTAGAAACCAGAAAGGGAAAGTTGCAAGGTTTTCAATATCCTGGCTTTCAAACAGGTTTTCAATATCCTGGCTTTCTCACATAATTAGCAGAACAAACTATGCAAAATGGAAAATTAGGAAATATTCCTTAATTTGCATAATGTAGTCATCATCTAGGTCAGGGGTCCTCAACTCTTTGCACATTTCTCAATATCAGGTCAGGAAAATATGTATTTAACTATCAGAATAGATCAGGGAACAGGTAAATACCTCTACCTGAAATGCTAGAGACCTATTACACATCAGTACTGGCAGCATAGAATGGATTACTGTGTATTTCAAACAGGCATCTTCTTATTCCTTTTAACATAGAAATGCTGGACCTGGGATCTCCTTCACTGAAAACATCTCCTTTGCCACTAAACTGTACCCCCGGCCCTTTAAACCATGACCACAAGTAACCTGGACAAAAGAGCAAAATTCATACTATGAGCCATGGGCCACTGGTCTCACCTCCCATGTCTCACAGCGGCCCCAGCAGGCATCTGTGGTGATGCGCAGCCCCTTGCATCCAGGCTTCTTGGCCAGGAAAGTGAATTCTCGCACAGCACAGCCAATGAATGTCTGCAAGTTTGTGTTGGAAGGCTTGAGCGTAGTGATGCAGCTGGCCAAAATCAAGACAGATAAGATGGTTTGGATCATCCTTTGGCATTTCATGCTCTAAGAGAAGCAGCAAAAGAAAAAGATGAGGTGAAGAATTGAAGTAGGATTTTCCCCCCCCCCCTACAGATATTACATTATAGTCTTTAAATAAAAACTGCATCCTGTTGCTGACTGTAGGGAATTTATTGGTGAGATGACCAGATGTGCATACAACTGCATGGAGTTTGCAACTCTGTTTGCAGACAGCTGAGGGAGAGAGGAAAGAGTTTAATGAGCTTTTAATAATGGCAATAGCACTTAGACATATATACTGCTTCATAGTGTTTTACAACCCTCTCTAGGCAGTTTACAGAGTCAGCGTATTGCCGCCAACACTTTTGCGTCATCATTTTACCCACCTTGGAAGGATGAATCAACCTTGAGCCTGGTGGGATTTGAATTGCCAAATTGCAGGCAGCCGACAGTCAGCAGAAGTAGCCTGCAGTACTGCACTCTAACCGCTGTGCCACTGAGGTTCATATAAGATTTTTATTTCTTAGATTCTTATTTTTCTGAACACCTATATTTTTCTTTTTATGGTCCTGGCTTTTTAAGACATAAAACTCCTAGAATCATTTGGAGCCAAGTATTATTTAAATATATATTATTTAATTAATCACCTTTTATTGCCCTCATTTATGCTTAGTGATATCAAACACAGAACCATCTCAAATTTCCTTAGGGATTATTTAAAGAGTATAGAGTACTCAAAATAAACAAATAATAAATTAGCTACATGGACCAACCTCATTTATTAGTCAATATAATTGATTTATTATTTTATTTATTACAAATAATGCCAAGTACTGCACAGCAAGAGCTGTGGTGGCACAGTGGTTAGAATGCAGTATTTCAGGCTGACTCTGACCACTGCCAGGAGTTTGATCATGACTGGCTCAAGATTGACTCAGTCTTCCATCTTTCTCAGTAAAATGAGGACCCAGATTGTAGGAAGCAATATGCTGATTCTGTAAATCTCTTAGAGAGGGCTGTAAAGCATTATAAAGTGGTATATAACTCTTAGTGCTATTACTATTGTAAGATGGGCAGACTTAGTTACCGCAGTGCATGTGCACCCCTGAGACTCCTCGAAGAACAGGTTAAGGATAGATTGTCATGGAGATCTATGTATTTTCTATCTATATAAAACTATGGATTTTCTATCTATTAGGTCAAAAATGACTTGATGACACACAATTGATCAATCCATCTTACTGATTTACATGTGATTATAGCAATCTGACATCAACTTGTTTATCATCTGAAATGAAACCATCAATTTAGAAAGATAGAATGAGCAGCAGCCAGGGAAAACATAATAAAAAATTATCACAAGACTAGTAGGAAACCTAAATGAGACAGTGTAAAAGCAGGATTTCAGAAAATAATATTCAGACCACCTAAAGGACTTCTGTTTCTTGAAATTCTTTCATCTTAAAAATTGGAAATATAAGATAGTCAATTTTTATATCTCTTCAGTTTCTACTCATTCCAAAGAGTTTCAGTGTGACATAATTCAAAACCAATATTGAACTGTCTTTACCCTTTCTATGAGAATTAGTTCCTTAATATCTTTAAGCTTCTTTGGTGGCAGTGGTATTCTTTAGCATTTGTTCTATTTGGTTGCAAGATCAATTTGTTTCTGCACAGCATTTCCCTAGTTCCGAATAGTGAAGCAAGGGGGAGTGTTGTTTAAAAGTCCGTTTGTCACAGAGCCTCATTTGTGTTTGACTGGCCCAAGGTCCCCAGCTGGCTTCTGTGCCTGAGGGAGAGATAGCACTTGGATCTCCCCACATCTAATCCATCACCTCAATTACTATGTCACACAGCTCTCTGTCAATATGTACACATCTTATATCTAGAAACCGAGTCATTGGTTCACGAACATAATGTTTAAATAAAACATATTTTATGGTTATTAATATTTTGGGTCCTTGATTGACTTGCGCTTTGTCTTCTTATTTGTCTCAAAAAAAAAAAAACGGGGCTGAAGGAGTGACTTGCATCTGGAAACGGTAGCAAAATCTCTTACCTAGCTTGATGATCAGCACTGTCGTACTTATGCTTGAAGATGGTTGTTTGCAAAAGTCAGTAACTTCTGGCAGGGTTTTTCTCTCTGCACCTCTCCTTATCAGCTGCCACCTAGCCTGCTTAATTGCTCAAATTTATAGGCAAGTGTCGTGTCAGTCAAATCACAATGGAGGCAGATCCTTACATGAACAAGCAGCATCAAAGGTACTGGGCTAGAAAATGAGGTGCTCTTTTTCAATGCTTATTAACTTCAGGAGTATTGTTTGTTCTCTAGCATCACCTGATTGAAACAAAAGGAACACCTTGGTGGGGCTGCAGAATCTTACTAAGGAAAGAATGAGCAGCCCACTGAATTCCCCCCACCCACCCCCGCCTTCATGGCATTTTCAAAGTCTTGCAATTCTGAACTGTGTGAAGTCAGTCTCTCAGTTATCCATTACGCGTAGGAAAAAAAAACTAAGTCCATTAGACAAAACAAAAAGAATATACAAAGAAAATCCCGGGTTAACTTGAATGCTCTTGGTATGTGTTTTACTTTGCCTATATGGGATTTAGATTGCTTTCTTATTTTGATTTTTGTGTAGTGATTATTCAAGGCATTATCTCTGTGTGTTTATGTATATGTGTGCAGCTCTGGAGATGATCACCAATGCATTTATTCATTCATGCATTATTTAAACTGTTTTTTTTTTAACTCAGCCTAATCCAAAGATTCTGGATAGTGTAACAACTGAATAAATGCATTAAAGCAGCATATAAGATTAATCAACCCACCCAAGAGGGACACCATGAAACAATAAACTATAGAGTTTAATAGAGTTATTTTCATCAATGTATGGAATGGCAAGAGAGAGGGATCAATATTCCTCAGGAATAAGCGAAATTCCAGGGGTGTATATGTTTTGATCATTATTTCTTTTTATGTAAAACATCCCAGAAATCTCCTTTACAAGAATACCTTGCAGTCATCTCCTCATTTGCTTTACTGTCAGTGGACAAAGAAGAAGCACCACCTGAGAGATAAGAGAAAGAGGAAGGCAATAGCACACCTATCTAGGATCCTGACTCAACTAGGTCTCCCAACACTAAAATTGGAATGAGCAACCAGAAGCCCCTTCCACCCACAATTGTCAAGACTCCCTATCTTTTTATGGTGAAAATCATAAAATCAATGTTCTAAAACTGTTTTTAAATCATTTTAACAAGAAAGCCACCAGAATTCCCATTCCCCAAAAACCAGAAGACAAAAAAAATCCTTTCCCACACACTGTGCCCATGTGCTTTACGTAGCAAATTGTAGAATTCAGCCCCAGTCCTGACCAAGGACGTTAAGCACAATTTCCAGCCAGCAAAGGGAGGTCTGTTTCTACACTAAGGAAATAGCCGTTTTAAAAAAATGCTTACTATCAGTGGTGGGATTCAATTTTTTTTACTACTGGTTCTGTGGACGTGGCTTGGTGGGCATAGCAGGGAAAGGGTGCTGTAAAATCTCCAATCAAAGGTGATATTTGCTGGTTGTCTGAATTACTCAAAATTTCACTACCGGTTCTCCAGAACTGGTCAGAACATGCTGAATACCACCTCTGCTTACTACGCAGAATTAAGAGTCTCCCCCCCAATTGAAGACCCAAATAAGGTAAGCCTCCTACTGTTTTCTCCCATAGTTGCATATCCCAAAAGTCAGATTTACAGATGACAACTGGAAGGACCATTTTGTAGAGATCCTAAACTTGCCAGAATATTGGGCAGAATAAGGTAATACTGACAGACAGTTTATCTGGCTTATCATGAAAAGAAATGATTTAATGTGTTACGCACACTTACTTGCTTGATCGTCCTCCCCCTTTTAAATTCTGTTGTATATAAATGTTGCCCTGGAAACTGCTATGCTGAATGGAAATGGTGATACTAGTGAGACTTAATGTGTCTCATTCAAGAAAACATTGTTCCCAGTTTTTTTATCCTTCTATAAGCTTCTGATAATGATCTCCCAAGATAAGAAAGCAACAATTTTCCTAATCGCCTTATTCCTTTGCATACATAACATCAGATTAGCTTATTACTGAGATGATTTTTTTTCAGTTAAAACTGAAAGACAGTAAACAAGCTAAAATCTGAAGGCGGGAATCCTTTCTATCACATCCACTAATATGTGGAACATTATTCTCAACAATTTTCTTCCAAAAGAACAAATAAGAATAAATAAATCTGTGAAAAGCTGAATCAGAGGTGTAGCTGCCTTTGGGAATTCAGGATCTTCCAATGAAAAGAAAAAAGCAAGAACATCAAAATTAAACCATATAGCATAGCAATGGCATTTAAACTTATATATCGCTTTGCAGCCCTCTCTAAGCAATTTACAAGAGGATAAACAAATTCATTCTGCTGTGCAATTATATCAAAAGGTGCCACATGACAACTTTTTACGCCAATAAAAATAAGTCAAAAATATAGCTTTGGACAATACCATTACATTTTCTGTAAAGAGACACAAGCCTTCTTCCATTCAGAACTGATTAACTGAAAGAGGGAAAACAAGTTCAATTACACAATGGGTTCATTGTGTATTTTCCATGTCCCATTTGTCTTTTTCTCAGTGAACTTTTTATGTTTGAATTAATTGCAGATCAAGATCTGATAAGAACAATTCTGGCACACTGCAAGAGTTTTCAAAAAGATGGCAATTTAATGGAAGGGGGGCTGTAACTGATTACAGGGAGCATTTCACACTTTAAAGATTTTTGCAAAATAATTTCATTTGGTTTAAATCTACGGTAAATTAAATTACAGTACATCAGGTTTATTTTTTGTTCTGACACCATGCCCATGTTTGTCCTGACCTTGGGTAGTTTATAGAGGCTTGGCTCCCCAAAACTTTAATCCTTTTTGCTTAAGGCAAAACTGAGGCCATCCATATGAAAGTAAATTGTTTTTTCTGTTGAACAATACTCACTTCCTTCCAAAAGTTGATTCTTGATTCTCTGCAATTTCCAGGCATAGGTCTTACTCCTGTCCTCTGGAGCAAAGGAGAACACTTTAATTCCATCTTCTATTTAGCAGTTTTTCAAGTATGATTGCTGCCATTATCTCCCCTTAACCTTGTCTATTCCAGAATAAATGAAGAAGTGGTTTGAATGATTCCTTATAGAATAGAATAGAATAGAATTCTTTATTGGCCAAGTGTGGTTGGACACACAAGGAATTTGTCTTGATGCAAATACTCTCAGTATACATAAAAGAAAAGATACATTCGTCAAGAGTCAAGAATCATAAGGTACAACACTTTATGATAGTCAGGGTACAATAAGCAATCAAATCAGGGAAAAAGTCAATATAGATCGTAAGGATACAAGCGACAAAGTTATAGTCATACAGTCACAAGTGGGAGGGGATGGGTGATAAGGAGTGATGAGAAGATTAACAGTAGTAGTAGTGTAGACTTTGTAACAGTTGAACAGTGTTGAGGCAATTATTTGTTCAATGGAGTGATGGCTTTTGGGAAAAACTGTTCTTTTGTCTAGTTGTTCTGGTGTGCAATGCTCTACAGCGTTGTTTTGAGGGAAGGAGTTGAAACAGTTTATATCCAGGATCCATAAATACTGTATGTTCACAGCCCTTTTTTTGACTCATGCAGTATACAGATCCTCGATTGAAGGCAGGTCAGTAGTAATTGTTTTTTCTTCTAGGCCTCAATTTCTAGGACCTTCAACTCTGTGGCCCTTCTTTTCTGGAGATGCACTAGTTGATCAAAACATGCTTAAACCGTGATACCCAATCTGTAAGTGGTGTTTAAAAGGTGGCCTGACTAACTCAGAATACAGTGGAATAGTGATCTTGTGACTTGGACGCTCGGTTTCACATAATGTGACTTAACACCACGTTATGTTTCCCAGCAGTGTCCAACTATGCATTTATATTTTGCTAGCAATCCATTCAGACACTCAGCAGTCTTTTATGTATAACAAATATATAATCATTTTTCCATTACCCTTTTTCTGTGCTGCTGGTTAGGTGAACATATTCTCATATGAGAGGTCCTGGATGGCAACTACTTTGAGAATGCCAAAGAAAGGGGTCAAGTGATGTAAGTAATAGTCTCCTGACCTTTCAGAAGTGTTTGAAGAACTGACTCTTCCAACTTACATGGGGTTGTAACTTTGGAGTTGGTTAGCACTTTGAAGGTCTTCTCCCCACTCTTTTAACTATAATTTGTCTATCCTTGTTTTAAATGCCTCCTTTACTGAGATACAACATTTTAATATAGTTTTTGTTTTTACTTGTTGCTCTGTGAGGTAGGCAGTCAATCTGATAAATAAATAAAATAGTGACACTTGAGGTTCTGGAAAGAGTGCAGAGAAGAGCAACAAAGGTAAGGGGGCTGGGAGACTAAAACATATGAAGAACAGTTGCAGGAATTGGATATGTCTAGTCTAGTGAAAAGAAGGACACGATAGCAGTGTTCCAATATTTGAAGGGCTGACACAAAAAAGAGGATGTCAAGTATTTTCCAAAGCACCAGATGGCAAGACAAGAAGCAATGGATGGGAACTGAACAATAAGAGAAGTAACCTAGAAAATTAAGGAGAAGTTTCTTGACAGTGAGAACAATTACGATAATTAGTGGAACTAGCTTGCCTTCAGAAGTTGTGGGTGCTCCATCAATGGAAGTTTTTAAGAGGAGATTGGCTCGCCATTTGTCCAGAATGGTATAGAGCCTCCTGCTTCTGCAGGGGGTTGGACTAGCAAACCTCCAAGGTCCTTTCCAACTCTGTTGTTCTGTTCTTTCTAATAAAAATAAATGTTACTGGACTTTGATATTTTGCAGCACAGTTTCATCTATCTATCTATCTATCTATCTATCTATCTATCTATCTATCTATCTATCTATCTATCTATCTATCTACTATTTACCTATCAGTCATTTGTCATCTATCATGCAATAGCAGTAGCACTTAGATTTATATACCACTCCATAGTGCTTTACAGCCCTCTCTAAGTGGTTTACAAAATCATCATATTGCTCCCAACAATCTGTGTCCTCATTTTACTGACCTTGAAAGGATAGAAGGCTAAGTCAACCTAGAGCTGGTCAGAACTGAACCCCTGGCGATGAGCAGTGAATTAGCCTGCAATACTTGATTCTAACCTGCACCCTCAGCAAAATCAGTTCTATGCTTGGTATTAAGCTATTTCAACTCATTTCAGAAACGGTTACAAAGAATTATCACTTGAAATCATAGGAGGGGCAAGGGTTGGCTTTAAAATACAGCTTTTCTTTAAACGAAAATAACCACCTCCCTTCCAGCTCATACACACCCTGCCTAAGTTTTCCAGGCATGATGCAACTGAGGTTGGATTTCTTGCCGTAGTAACTAATTCAGTTCCCATCACAAGAGAATCCTTTTAATGGCTTACCTAGGAATTTCTGTTTTCCCTGGCAATTAAGCCAAACACATATATTTTGCTTTCCATTCACAATAGCAATTTGAATAGAGTTCCATCAAGTGTTGATATGAATACATCTGGTGCATTGCTTACTTTTTGGAATGCATCAAATCTTCCTACCAACTGAAGGTGGCCTATCCCAGAGATAGTGACATAATTACCCTCCAGCTATCTGTAAGATAGTCCCATTCTCCACCTATGAGAGGTTGAACAGAATATTCTCATTTGGGGGGAAATTTATGTACCTAAATAAGAATAGTTTTTTAAAAAATGAGATTATTTTTTTAAATAGGACTACAGATAGTCCTCGCTTAACACCATTCAGTGACTTTTCAAACATACAATGGCCCTAAACAAATAATATTTATGACAGGACCTCATAGTTGTGGCCATCGCAGCATCTTCAGTCAGTTGATCATGATCTGGGCCATTGGCAACCAGCTTGCAATTACATCACAGCATCCCATGGTCACATGATCTAAGCAGTGTGATCAGATGACATTGTTTATTACTATGTAGTTAGTGGTGGAAATTCTGGTTCCAAATGTCACCATATACAGTACCAAGGACTATCTGTACTTTTACTTGTCATTTCCCATCACAAAACTAGAAAATTCTGTTCAAACAACTATGTGGCATTATGAAATACTGAAATGGCAAACATTTCTGTATTGTTCACCCATTTCTTCTGTATAAACACACACAACACACATACAAAAAGAACTTATGTCAGTTTCTTTTGGATCTGGTCCCAAATTGATTTTTTTTTTAAATTATCCATAAATTTCCATTTATTTAAAACTATGAAAATTTGTGTGATTATAAAGACATGTGTGCATGTGTACATGTGTGTGCATGTGTGCATGTGTGTGTAAAGACAAAGAGAGAAAAAATATGCTTAAGAAGGAATGCAAACTTTTCAATTATCCATATTCAATAGGTCCATCCATGGAAAAATTGTATTGGTAAGTCTAATAGTTTATAAAAATCTTATTAATGTTAAGCAAATATGATGACAAGAACTGGTTAAATTTATCTTAAATTTATATAGGTCATTTTTCTTTAAAAACAATTCAGTAACCTTAGATGTAGTGAAAATAGCAAATTCTGTAGGACTCAAAGAGAACAAAAGCAACTATTTTCATTTCCTACAATACTCCAGACCAGAACTATTATTATAATCTGATTACAGCAATGGGAAGTCACCGAGGCCAGTTCTTTAGCTAGTTTTGGCCTTCATGCACACTGAGCTCTTCTCAAAAACCTAAGATATCATGTGCATAGTATGTAATATGTGCAGATCCAAGCAGTCTGGCCTTTTGCAATTGATAGAAATTTTGTCAATGTGCAGATTTTCTAAATGATGTTTTGTTTGGCATCCAACATACCCACTGGAACCCCCATAACCAGTTTATGCTATGTTTCAATTTTCATTTTCAGATCTTGATATTTTGTGATTTTCTTCTAGTCTACTGTAGCATGGTATTATTATTATTAATAGTAGTGGTGCAGTAGTTAGAATGCACTACTGCAGGCTAACTCTGGCTACTGTCAGGAGTTTGATCCTGACTGGCTCAAGGTTTATTTAGCCATCCATCCATTGATAAAATGGGGACCCAGATTGTTGGGGGCAATATGCTAACTCTGTAAACTGCTTAAGAGAGTGCTGAAGAACATTATGAAACAATATATAAGTCTAAGTACTATTGCTATTGCTACTGTTTATCACACAGCCAGATGGTTAGACTGAATTTGACATTTTCATCCACCTATCAAGTCCTTCCCAAGGACCTGGTTGTTGTTGTTGTTGTTGTTGTTGTTGTTGTTGTTGTTATTATTATTATTATTATTATTATTATTATTATTATTATTAATAAACTTGTATGCCACCTGATTCTCAGTGGCTCTGGGGCTAGATTCACAATAATAAAAGAAGTTATTATAAAATCAGTAAAGGATAAAATATAAAGATAAAAGATGACAAGTGCAACAGACCAGATGGAATGAAGTGAAGAATTTCACTGGTCTACATGTAGCCTGTACTTTTGTAAGCCTATGAAATAGCAGGGGAACTTTGGAAGTGACCCAATTAATACAATAATTTTATAAAGACCCTGTAAGTAATACAATACATTTGTAGTAAATACTATATCATACAAAGGAGAATTAAAAAGCAGAAATATAGACACAATATTCAAGCACATGCCATTTTCCCCAAGAACTGGGGTAAAGTAGCTTTCCCTCTTGTTCATTCTGCAGAAAATTTGCTTTTGTGATCTCATCCTGAAGTGTTCAAATCTTATTAAGTTGGCTGCTTGGTGAGCTGAGGTGAAGGGCTTAATCCTGATTACTGAAAATTCCAAAAAAAGTCCAAGTTTGTTTGAGTAAGGAAATATGGAACTCAGGCACCCAAATCAATTATTCAATTCAATCAAATTACCACAGAAATACAAAGAAGGTATTGTGTTTAAGTCTTGAGGAAAGGGCATATCTGTCCTCAAACCATAACTGACTTGCACAATTCAGCCATGTCTTCATGTTTAACTAAGTAATCAATTCATGGTATCAGTGAACTGACAGCACTTCTCATGACAAAAGAACATTTTCCCCTGCAATTCATCCATACAGGCTCTATTTTAATAATGCACAATTAAACTGCATTCAGCTTCATCACATCCATCTGATTTCATTAGATTTATTCAGCATGGAGACAAAACAATGCAATAATACACAGTTCCCAGCATCCAAGGGCAGGAAATCAGATATTTGGCAGGTAATGAATGATACTTTTCTCCAAAGGCTATACTGAGGACAATGATGTCTTTAGGAGGTCATCCTCCAGTCAACATTAGTTTGAATGGTTCATAAAAAACAAATGTTATGACTAGATTTCAGGAACTATTTTAGGGCTACCACATTTAGGCCACAGAAATTTACGTACAGAAATGGCAACAGGGGAATATAAAAAATGATGCCATCTAGTGATAGTGCAGACTTTTGTAATTCAGACATGATATCCTGAGCTGTCCTGTAAGAAAGGGAAAATTATTTGTGCATATTGCTCATTTATTAACACTACTTACATAAAGCATGACGCCCTTTATATGGGAATGTCCAATATTCTGACCAATAGCAGTATTACAGGATCTTCCACATCATCCACTATTTGAGATAAATTTAATAGGGGATGTTTGGAGTTCTACCTGCAGGAAAAACTCCATCACTAAGCCATCTGTTTTGAGCAAGGTCAATTCTAGTGAAAGACCAAATGTCCTCAGTAATAGGGAAGAAGTAAGGAAAATATTTAAATACTGCATACTCTTTATTGAATACACCAATTTAATTTTCAATTACAAGATCATTCAAAGTTTAGGTCTCATTGTACCCCAACTTAATTTTAAGAAAAGTCACCTCTTGTGAGATAGAATGGCTATGTAAATACAATAAATGAAATAAATATGACAAAACCTAGAACTCTGTCTCTTTCCATTCAAACCCTGATATTTTCTCCTGCCTGTGCATTAGAAGTAGTGTTAGATACCTTGTTTCTATCTTAGAAGATTATTTGCTATTCCCCAAGCTAAATTATTTCCACAGCATTCATAGCACAAACCGAGGGCATCAGGAACAATAGGGGGAAATAGATTGTATAGAATCTTAAATTTGGGGATGTTGTCAACTATACTTGTGAGGCTGCTAGGAACCATGGAACTATAATTAAATCTGCTGTGGCCTCAGATATTGTTGAATATAGCCAGAAAAATACTATTATTAATCTCTTCCACTAGAACAGGGAAACACAAAGCTAATAATAATAACAAAATCAAACTTAAATAATGGTTCGATTATGAAACAGGCCTGAACCAGAAAGGAAATCTGTTTTTAATTATGAGTTTGGTTGCTCTTTTTTACTGTTAATATACACCTTATGAGTAAATGAGGGCCAAGATTTTTATAGTAATAAATAAAAGCATTAGAATAGAAAATGCAGGGAAAAAACAGGATAAAAAAATACAAGAAAAACAAAGAATATAATAAAGAAAAAAAATTACTTTCCCATTCATCACAAATATAAACAATTTTAGTAATCACTTTCATTTAAAATACAATAAATTATCTCTTCTTTCCATAAATCAGCTCTTTATCTATAAATAAATCTTTAAAGTCTTGACATTCAGACCTGGTCAGCAAAAGTTCTTTACCAGGAAAAATAATGTATCTATTTTAACTATGATCAAATAAATCAACTTCCAATTCCTTGTAACTTGATCTGGAATCCCTTCAAATATCCTTGAACTTTTTTTTTCTTTGTTGCTTCTTACAAAATTCTTAAAACTTTAACAAGTCTCTTTTGTAAATTCAGTATAGGAAAATTATCCAGATCATTCCTTTGGTATCTTATTATTAATATAACAATTAGTTTCATTCCAGTGTAGCATTCTTTTACCATATCATTCTTGTAGCCTGTTCTTTTTAAATCTATTTTCAGTTCAGTCTGTCTTATCTGGCAAACTTCCATAACATTTGTAAACACAATCTACCTATACAGACCGCCATTCACAAAATTAACTTTTGAGTCTATTGTTTACATCCAATGTTAAAGCATTTCATTCCATAAAGCATTTCAATCAATAAACCAGAATAGAGCTGGAAGGGATCTTGGAGGTCTATTAGTCCTACCCCTGCTTAAGTAAGAGACTCTATACCATTTCTGTGATGACCCGTAGTCTCTCAAAATAACCCAAAACCCAAAACATATATTAAAGTCCAGTAAGGCCTTCAACTTAACTTCACTGTTTTATTAGGCACAGTTTAAAGTCACAAAAGTAAATAATGAGGCAAACAGAAAACCAAAACAAACCACATTGATGAGAATTCTGAAGCAAGCCAAGATAACTAATCATAAACTTCAGGAAAATAACCAAGAAAAGTCCATGGGAAGAATGCCAGCAAAGATAAACCTCTTTCAAGGTGAACACTAAATTGACTCCTGCAAATTCTAACTGCGCAGTTGCAAACTTATATACATAGCTCCCACCTGCAAGGCACGAGGAGGATCATGGTAATCTCCTCTTGAGTAGATCTCACTTTTCCTTGATTCTCTCCTCCCTGCATGACCTAGGATGGATAGGGGATGGGCCTGGATCCTCCTCCGACTGCTCAGCCGGCCTCTGCCCTTCCCCAGCCTCCTCCACCACCTCTGGAGCCACACTCCCACTCCCTGTTGGCTGTTCCTCCTCTTCCTCAGACTCAGTCTCCACCAGGGGCATGACACTATCCTCCCCTGCAGGGCCCCCTCCCCTGGACCAGGTGGATGAGGACGTTGAGGAAACAGAGCGTGAAAGTCCTGGACCAAATGAGGAGCATGAACATCAGTAGCATTGACCCAGGTGAAATCCTCTGGTCCATAACATTTCCATGCCACCAAATACTGAAATTGGCCCCGCAACTGGCACGAAGCTTGGATGCTATCCATTTCATACTCCTCCTCACCCAGAGGGGCTACTGGGGCTAGCAGTGATGGAGCCGGTCTATGCGGATTGTCAGCTGAGGCAGGGACTAACAGGGAATGATGAAAAACAGGATGGATACGCATGGTCCATGGCAAGGAGAGACGATAAGCCACAGGATTGATCACCACCTCGACCAGAAAAGGTCCCAAGAAATGGTGATCAGGCTTTTTCGATGGTCGCATTGTTGGTAAATATTGAGTAGAGCCAAATCCAATCGCCGACCACTAAAGGTGGAACATCGCAATGATGTCGGTCTGCAAACCGTTTAAAGTCTTCCTTGGCTCTCTCTAGTTGATTGTGGACCATGTGGTGCACGGGTTTTAACTCCTGCAAAAACGTATCCACTGCCGGAACTGGGGAATCAGACAGGGCTAGAGGGAAAAGTAGTGGATGAAACCCATAGTGAGCAAAGAAAGGGAACATGGGTGGATGCATGTTGAACATTGTTATAAGCAAATTCTGCCACTGGCAGCACTTCCACCCAATTGTCTTGTTGAGTATTGCTGAAACAGCGGAGGTCCCACTCCAAAATAGCATTCATTCTGTCCCCCCATCAGTTTCGGGGTGATGAGCAGATGACAGACACGCCTGAACCTGCAGTTTCATGAGTAGGGTCCGTCAGAAGCATGCCATAAATTGTACCCCCCGATCTGATACCATGCGGTCTGGTAACCCATGCAACCGGAAAACATGGTAGATAAACAAATGAGCCGTTATCTTGGCTGATGCAAGACCTGCACACAGAATAAAGTGGGCCATTTTAGTCAACATATCCATCACCACCAAAATGGTTGTGGCACCATTCAATGGTGGTAACTCAACGATGAAATCCAATTAAACTGCCTCCCACAATCGTTCTGGTGCAGGCAAGGGCTGCAAGAGACCAGGGGGCGCACCAGAAGCATACTTGGCTTGGCGACAGATCCCACAGGACACCACCTATCCTGACACATCATGTTTAAGTCTCGGCCACCAAAATGTCCTAGAGATAAGGTGCAGTATTTTGAACACCCCAAAGTGTCCTGCCACCGGACTATCATGACATTGACGTAGGATAAGGCCACGAAGAGGACCTCCAGGCACATAAATGCGATCAGGGAACCAAAACAGGTCCCCAATATATGGCCAAGGAGTTTCTTGTCTCCCATTTTCATCCAATTCTTGACATCTCGCTGCTACAAATGGGTCCTGCCACTGCGCTTCCTGAATCCTCACTGGAAGGTCCACAGGTTCCTTGGTGGCCACAAATCACTCCAACGGAATGATCTTGCCCCAGATTTTACCATGCCTTCGGGTATACTCAGGCTTCCGAGAGAGGCTATCGGTGCTTTGATTCCCTCCACTCAGAACATAGGTCACCCGGAAATCGAATTGAGCAAAGAATAAGGACCATCTCACCTGATGCTGGTTCAATGTCTGAGCTGTACGTAGGTGTTCCAAATTGCGATGATCCGTCCGAACCTTTTGTTTGGTGATGAGCCCCCTCCAGGTGGTGCCGCCATGTCTCAAAAGTGACCTTAACTGCAAATAGCTCCTTGTCCCAAATCGTATAGTTGCGCTCTGGAGCTGACAACTTACAGGAATAATAAGTGCACAGGAACAAGGTGCATGCGGGAGCATAGGCCTGGAGGAGCACCGCACCAACAGCCACGTCAGAAGCATCTGTTTCCACCACAAATGGCTGGCCTGGATCAGGGTGTTTGAGCATAGGCTCAGAAGCAAAGGCGACTTTCAACACCTCGAAAGCTGCCTGCTCCTCAGCACCCCAATGGAACTTCTCCACCTTCCTGAGCAAATTACAAAGGGGAGCAGTCAAGGCAGCAAAGCGGGGAATAAATGTGTGGTAGTAGTTCACAAACCCCAACAGTCATTGCACATCCTTAACCCTCTGTGGAGGTCCCCACTCCTGCAATGATTGAATTTTTTCTGGGTCCATTTCCACCCCAGCAGGTGAAATACGATGCCCCAAGAATTCAATCATGGTTTGTGCAAACTGACACTTCTCACGTTTAGCAAACAGGTGGTTATCACGCAAACGTTGCAACACCAGCCGCACATGCTGCCAATGTTCCTGCAGGGAGTCTGAGTAAATCAAAATGTCATCTAAATAAATGACCACAAATTGATCCAACAAATTATGGAAAACATCGTGCATGAAATGCATGAACACAGCTGGGGCATTGGTTAATCCAAAAGGCATCACGATATACTCAAAATGCCCGTACCTCATCCGGAAAGCTGCTTTCCACTCGTCCCCTGCACGAATGCGAACCAGATTGTAGGCCCCACACAAGTCCAACTTCGTAAAGATCTTAGCTTGACGAAGCCGCTCAATCACTTCAGGGATGAGGGGAAGCGGGTACCAATTCCTCACTGTGTTTGCATTCAACTTGCAGTAATCACAACACAAATGCAGCTCCCCCGATTTCTTTTTCACAAAAAGCACTGGTGCAGCCAATGGGGAGGTAGAAGGCTGGATAAACCCTTTCCGGAGGTTCTTGTCCATAAAATCCTGCAACGTGGCCAACTCCGGTTCCAACAGGGAATACATCCGACCCACCGGCAATTTTGCATCAGGCAACAAGTCAATTGGACAGTCATATGCCCGATGCAGAGGCAACTGATCCGCCTCCTTCTCCCCAAACACATCAGCAAAGTCCACCAACGCTGCAGGTAGATCCAGGTCCACGGGCGTAGCCACACTCCCTGCACAGGAGCACAAGCAATGGATGGCACACTTCCTAACAAGGAACTGCACAGCTCCAGACAACCAGAGAATCTGTGGATCATGGGCCTGTAACCATTCCAAACCTAGCACCACTGGAAAATGAGGCACTGCGGCAACGTAAAACACAATTTCCTCCACATGCTGCCCAATACGCATGCAAAGGGGTTTGGTTGCAGCAACCACAGGTCCCGAACTGAGGGGCCGACCATCAATCATCTCCACTATTACTGGTGGGGATACCTGTGGCTGAGGAATGAACCACTGCTTAACAAAATGAGCATCCATGAAATTGGCTGTGGCCCTTGAGTTGACCAAAGCTGGGATCTCCACCACTCCCATACCAGGCCCAAACACACTTGCTTTCAGCACAAGATGCTTCATCAATAGCGATTGTGGTGATGTCGAAGATGTCAAAGGTGGCGAGGGTGGCAAGGTTGGTGAAGATGGCGGGCCTATGGACTTTACACCCCGACCTGCAGACCCCTGTAGGCTGAGCGATGCTCGTTTCCCGCCACCACAGATATCACTGCTGTGGATGTCTTAAAAGGACACTTGGCCGCAAAATGGCCTTGATTGCCACAATAGAGGCATAAACCATCACAACATTTATTCTTTTCTACTTGAGTCAGGCGAGGGAGGCTAGCCCCCAACTGCATGAGTTCCTCAAAATGCACTTCCACAAAGGGTGCCATCTTGCTGGTAACAGATACAGTCTCTGTCCGTCGTCACACCTGTCACTGCTGAAGTCTAGCATAGATACAAAGACACAAATGCATGAGCTCCTGAAGGGTGTGAGGGCATTCAGTGCATGCCAACTCATCCAGGAGCTCCAACGACAAACCCTCCTGGAACTGGTCTAATAGTGCTGTCTCATTCCATTGTACATCCTGAGCAACCACCCAAAAACTAGCAATATAATCCATGAGTGAGCCATGCCTCTACTTCAACTCTCTCAAACGTCTGTTTGCTGTTTGGCTTTGAACAGGTTCCTCAAACATGGCCTGAAACTGACGGCAAAACTCGGCGTAATTGTCCAACACCTGGTTGGGCTGGGTCAGCAGAGGCATCGCCCAATGTGTTGCAGAGCCTGACAACAAACTAATCAAAAAATCCCACCTTATGCCGGTCAGTGGGAAAGTCCTCAGGCCGAAGGCTCTTGTAAAGCTGGCACTGCTCAAAACTTGCTGGAAATTGGGCCAGCGAACCATCAATTTTATCTGGCACTGCCACTGGGCATTTTCGGCGTGGCCAGGCAGCTTGCATTTGTGCCACCTGTGCAGTCAAAAGAGCCACTTGCTGGGTTAACTGGGCAATCTCTGCTCTGAGCTGATCCATGGTTACCCCACAAAAAGCAAAAATAAGTTGAAGGCTAAGGCAGGAGTCAAAATGTGATTACCCAGTCTCTCAAAATAGCCCAAAACAAATATTAAAGCCCAGTAACTTAACTTCACTGTTTTATTAGGCACAGTTTAAAGTCACAAAAGTAAATAATGAGGCAAACAGAAAACCAAAACAAACCACATTGATGAGAATTCTGAAGCAAGCTAAGATAACTAATCACAAACTTCAGGAAAATAACCAAGAAAAGTCCATGGGAAGAATGCCAGCAAAGATAAACCTCTTTCAAGGTGAACACTAAATTGACTCCTGCAAATTCTAACTGCGCAGTTGCAAACCTATATACATAGCTCCCACCTGCAAGCCACGAGGAGGATCATGGTAATCTCCTCTTGAGTAGACCTCACTTTTCCTTGATCCTCTCCTCCCTGCATGACCTAGGATGGATAGGGGATGGGCCTGGATCCTCCTCCGACTGCTCAGCCGGCCTCTGCCCTTCCCCAGCCTCCACCACCACCTCTGGAGCCACACTCCCACTCCCTGTTGGCTGTTCCTCCTCTTCCTCAGAGTCAGTCTCCACCAGGGGCATGACAATTTCAGACAAGTGATGGTTGAGTCTCTTCTTAAAAACCTCCAGTTATGAAGCACCCTCAACTTCTGAAGGCAAGCTGTTCCACTGGTTAATTGTCCTGTTAGGAAGTTTCTCAATTCCAGGTTGCTCCTCTCCTTGATTAGTTTTCATCCATTGTTTCTTGTCCTGCCCTTTGGTACTTAGGAAAATAGACTCCCTCCTTTGTGGCAGCCTCTCAAATACTGGAATATTACTATCATGTCACCTCTACTCCTTCTTTTCTCTAGCTACACCCAAACCCTGCAACCCTTCATGTTTTAGTCTCCAGGCCTTTAATCATCTTTTGTTACTCTTATTTGCACTTTTTCCAGTTTCAACCTTTTTGTAATGTGGCGACCAAAACTGGATGCAATATTCCAAGTATGGCCTTATTAAGGCTTTACAAAGCAATACTAAAACTTAATTTGATTTTGATTTTATGCCTGTTTATACAACCAAAGATGGTATTAGCTTTTCTGGTTGCTGCCATGCACTGCTGGCTCATATTTAAGTGATCATCTACTAGACTCCAAGCTCTCTCTCTCATGGTAACTGTTTCTGAACCAGGTTTTGCCTAATCAAAGTATAAAAATGTGCTTTTCTCCACATTAAATTTGTTGTTAGATAGGGGCCATTGTTCAAGTCAATATTTTGGGAGGATCCTGAGCTTGTCTTCTGGGGTATTGGCTATTCCTGCCAAGTTAATGTTATCTGCAAATTTGATGAGATCCCCTTCTTTCCCTCATCTAAGTCATTCATGAAGATATTGAGTATTGGGCCTAAGATGGAACTTTGTAGTACCTCACTGCTTACTTCCCTCCATGTAGATGTAGACCCATTAAGGACTACTCATTGAGTATGGTTTGTCAGCCACTTACAAATCCATCTGGTGA
Source organism: Pseudonaja textilis (assembly GCF_049901715.1). NCBI lineage: Eukaryota > Metazoa > Chordata > Lepidosauria > Squamata > Elapidae > Pseudonaja > Pseudonaja textilis. Next base: position 304,383,246 of record NC_141990.1, on the reverse strand, counting down.
TATCTATCCCACATTTTTCTAGCTTATCAAGAAGTAGGTTGTGGTCTACTTTGTTGAATGCCTTTCTGAAATTTAAATATACTATGTCCACAGCATTTCACTGATCTATTAATTTAATCACTTTGTCAAAGAATTTAAGTCAAATTTATGTGTTCTTTTCTTATGGTCTTTAAGAATGTTCTGTAATCTCCTCTAGTCTCCAACCTTCAAAATTCCACTGATTTTTCTTTAAAAAAAAAAAAAGAATCCAAAACAGCATTTTCAAACAGGAAGAATTTTTATACTTAATTTCAAAATCTTATTTCAAATCCACCTGGACCCTTAGGCTGCCTGTAACTTTCCAAAATCAATGTTATAGTTGTACATTCACTGTTTATTCAGAAAAACAAAACTGGATTATATTAAGCCCTTCCTTAAATTTATGTTTAAAATTTCTTTCAATAAAGATTGAAGCAAACTCACCTGGTCTTCTGAGACATGCCAATCCAAAGGTTCCATATATGTAGTCCTTGACTTATGGCCACAATTAAGCCCCAAATTAATGTTGCTAAGCAAGACAGTTAAATGAATTTTGCCTCATTTTATGGCCTTTCTTGCCCCATTTGTTAAGTGAATCAATGCAATTATTACATTAGTGACATGGTTGTTAAGTGAACCTGGTTTCCCCATTGACTATGTCATGTCACAAAAAGTGATCACATGATCCCAGGACATTATAACTGTCATAAATATGAGTCCGCTGCCAAACTTCTAAATTTTGATCACGACCATTGGAGATGCAGCAATGGTTATAAAGTGTGAAAAACAGTCCTAAGTCACTTTTTCAGTGCTGTTCTAACTTCAAACGGTCACTAAATGAACTATTGTAAGTCAAGAAAAAAGCATTCATAAAACTGATTAGAAAAAAAAATTATGAAACCCTTTGTCCATAATGCGCCAACTGTGGTTTGAGTGAAGACATTCTCTCATCTCTTCTGCAGTATCCTCATGAGGAGCAACTGTCTGGAGCAATTGTGGGTGATCTCAAGTTGTCTTCTTTTCCGGAGAATTATAGAGTTGCTCTACTTATTGACTCGTCATTCGGCCTAGTAGTTAGTTCCGTATTCAGTGGAGCAATCTTCACTATTTCTTCCCCAGAAGTTCAGCAAATGTGGGCCAAGATTTGGAATTTGTGCTTCAGCAACATCCAAGAGGCTTATAATTTAGATTACAACTTTATTAGTTCATAACTAGCAAATATTACCAGTTCCCTTGCAGAAATACTCAAGCTCACATTGATTCCAGGTAACGTTTCTTTTATTTAAATAATGATAATCATTCATTCTTTCATTCATTCATACCTATGTACTAGTTCCACTAGCTTCCATATAGTTTCATGGATTTCTGTTTTTAAAAAGTCAATGGACCTCAACAGTTTACAAAGTAGAATATAAGCTTTTACTGCCCTCTTGTGTCGAAGCCATCAACCACAACACAATTTAAAAAAGGAATTGAATTCGGAATGGGAATATTGAATTCTTGCTTTAGGTACCAAAGCTAATTGCCCCAACAAGTTTCCCTCAGCACAAAATTGCTTGAACATAAGTACCAATAAAAGAGAATAGGGTTGAAATGAGGGGTCCTTGGTGCTCTCTGAACTTGTTTTCTTGCAGACGTTTCATCACCAGGTGACATCATCATTGCTAGCAGATGTTCTTCTTTGTTGGAACCACATATAGGTGTCAAACACTTCAGAAAAAGCACTGATGATGTTACTTAGTTGGGTAATGAAACATCTGCAAGAAAAGCAGCAATCTCGGAGAGCACCAAGAACCCCTCACTTGTCCGTGTGGTTGCCAGGAATCAAGACTGATGATCAATCTTTATTATGGTCCCAGACCAGCATTAATCAAGACTGATCGAAGATACGCCTATATCAGCATTCTTTCATCTCCTTTCTCTCAGATTGTGCCTATTTTATTTAATTTATGCATCTTATATTTTAAGAATATTATCAACTGTTTCAAGTATTTATTATTATTTAGTGTGTGGCATACAATGTCAGGGAAATCTACACGTGCTAGACACACAATGCAGTCCTGACAGCCTAGAACACTAGTTAAATCTGTTCAGCGCATACGCTCCTCCTAACCATAGTGCACCATGGAGGGGGTGAACTAGCTTCACACCAGACTGTTTCAAGTACTTACTAAAAAAGCATATAATGCAAATAAATATGTAAAAGAAATTTTCCATAATTTTCAGCCATCATAGTTGAATATATCTATGTGACACCAAGTTAGAGAAATATATGCCTCCAAAAAACTTCTAAAAATGAGGATATAGTGATATTAAATATAATACATGTTACTAGCTTTGGAAATGAGGAATGATTTGGAGACAAAGACAGGTGGACACATTTTTAGCCTTCTCAGGATGCTAGAATTTTTAGATCATCTAACTATATTTGCTATAGAGATCTTTATGTACCCAATTTGAGCAGATTGAATAAATTATAAATTTAATAAATAAATAGACCTAGAGGAGGGAGGTATTAGTAACTGAGGCTAAATCAGTATTTGCTTTAAGCCCAACAAAAAGTTGTATCTAAACATATGTGTTTGTGATAGTGATGTCAAAATCTGTAAGATGTTAGTCACAGCATCACAATTGAAGTCCCTGTGCAATATTGCTAGGTATGCAAAAAGGACTGTGTTTGACTGCAATACCTCACCCAATATCTTTGACAGGTTTTGACACACGTATCCTTGCAGACACCCATGTTAGGATGGATGATTTTAAATTGATTTATTGCAAATTTCTCATTATCAATGTAGTCCTTTTTGTCACAAATCCCACCACTGAATTGCAAATGAATTGTTTCTTTATATGCATTTTCTTTTCTGCGACTGCTCAGCAAAATATGAAAGAACATAAATGTTTTCTTATGATTTCCTTTTAAGTGTAACAAAATATAACAATTAAGTTTTTTGAAACATCATTCTAAATCAGAAACCCTTGGACTGGAGTGAAATGTATTGGCCTCACTGTTAAGAAGCCAACAACATATGCTTTTTGATTATTGGAACTTTGTGCACCATGAATGAAATTTGGGTTGTTTTTTAAACAAAGAGTTTAGAGCATTTGTCTGTACATTGTGCCTGGAGCCACAATACTGATTTTATTGGGTTGAATGAACAACAGGATTAGAAGGAATGGAGAAATGATGAAGAGATTGGAAAAATCTGGCATCTGATAGAAACCTATCTCAATTGGAATTACCCCATTAGGTTTCATATTGTTTAAATTAAAAATATTAAACAATGGGCAGGATTCTGATGGATCCCAAGAAAGATTGGTCCAAGAGTCGCACATTGGGGATTTCAGGTTTAAAGCATTTAATTACTTTTAAAACATAAGTAAATATGTGCAATGAAATGTTTACAAAGCTGTGATCGTAAGTCAAAATTGTAACTTGATTCCTGAATATTTAAAAAAGATTGAAATAAATTAATTTGGTTTTATTTTCTGGGTCTTTTTATTTTAGGTTTTATGAATTAAATGTACTGGCCGCCCAACTTATCACAGGGTAACTCTCGACAGCTTACATTATATTGAGATTTCATATCTCAAAGCACTACTCTTAAATTCTATTTCTTCATCTTCAGCTAGGATTAATCTAGATAATTTAACAACTTGAAAAAGGAAATAATTTTGCCCTTGTAAAATTCAGAATTTGTGGATTAGAGAGTTCTGCTTGATGCAGAAAGGCTATGCTTCATTTATCAAGTGGCCTCGAGCAAGTGCTAGCATGGGCATTTTATATCCTATCGGCCACATCTGGCCCACAGGTAGTCCCAATCCTGCCTGTGTCAGTGGCATCAGTTGGTGCAGTATCAGGATAGCAGCAGTGAGAGGGGAGATGGGCAGCATCAGGGGGCTGGGGTGGCAAAAGTCAGGGTGGTAGTCTTCCACAACAATCCCAGTTTCTCATGTGGTCCCTTGGGAAAATTAATTGCCCATCCTTGGGCAGGTAGGTGACTTTTAATGAAAAAGCAGTTTTAGTAGTGGACTGTCTCCAGAGCAGTTTATGTCCCTAACATCTTTTTTATTCCACTGCAACAAAAGAAAAGTCTTTTCAAATAAATCCTTTAAAAAAAACAAAAGAATTCGAAATATTAAGTGCCCTGAGCACCTGGTCCCTGATATTTGAATGGGCAAAGGGCCCTCATTTTAATCTGTTCTTGGCTACAATCTGAAGCTCTTACATAAACATGTTCGTAGTGTCCTTGAGTCATTGTCTGATTTGTGGTCTGCTTTTCTTCCTTTCCTCAAGCTTGCAGAAGATATCCATTTATTTCTGGTCCCTCATCTGCTCAATTTCACATGACCAAAGTATGTGAATTACTTCTTGCCCATAATCACCTCAACATAAATGTTGTTCAAGACTGACTAGTTCTTCAACAAGTCCTTATTATTTTCAGTAATTAACTTCAAATTCATTATTTGAAGGTGTTATTTTTCCCTCTTTTTCAGTGTGCAGACTTTGCAATGCATGAAAACTGTTTTGGTCTATTTCCTCTATAGAAATAATCTTTTCCTTCATGATCTTGTTTGTCACTGCCTTCCCCATTATCTTCTCCTTATGTCTATATTTATCTTTTTTGAGCCTAAAAAATGTTGCATTTGGCACTTTTTCCAATTTGCTATAAAATTGTTAAATGTGTTCCACCATTATGGATGTAATAGAGGCTTAGACTTGTACAAGTTAGTTAGACTTGTATAAATTTGTTATAATTTTGTCATTGGGTGGGGGGGGCAGTTTAATAGTCTAGCAGTTTAATAGCATAGTCATTGTCATGTCTTGCTAGCATTCATTCAATATTCCTTATTTTCCTTATTTTACCTATGTGAAAATATATGGTTCCTTATTGTTCCTTATTTTACCTATGTGAAAATATATGGTTGGGATGAACTCATTTTTTGTGGGGAAGCTTTTTTACTCTAGTGTCCACCAATATAGCATCTGGAAAGTTCTCCAAGAGCCCCTCTCCTAGACAGATGAGTAGTGAAGAAATATGGAAAACAAACAAACAAACCTAGTATCTGTGAAGGAAATGCAATGGAAAGAAATGCATTATTGAAGCCCGACAATCAGGCTTGAGTAATTACAGCCATCTTGTTTCTTTACTCAGAGAAAGCCACTTAATGGAAGGCATCTCATATTAAATGTTTATACTTCTTCAAATAGAAGCCTGCCTGTATGATAATATTTTTCCTCTCTAAAGAAAAAATGATCTGAAAACTGTCTCTAAGGTAATGCTGCTGAAAACAACTGGAAGTCACTAACTAAAACGTGTTTTTCTTTAAATTGCTACTTTAAAATATTTTAGTTATAGAGAAACAGATTAGACCCAAAACCTACAATAAAAAAGGACTGTCAAAATCAAGAAGGTCTAAGGGATATGATTTGTTATAAATTTATTTCATCTTCAGAATTTCAGGTTGCACCTTTGCTCCAGCACTTTTTAAAATAGAACATTTCACCTATGGCAACATCTGCCAAGTTTACATTGAGTCCCAGTCAATGTTCTTAAAAGAGGCTTAGATTAATACCATTAAACCATATTGTGTTCAGTGTTATATATGACTAGTTTACTTCTGAATCCCCCACCCGCCCTGATTTAGCAGTGTCAAGTTTTTACAAAGCTCTTCAATTCACACCATCAGTATGAAAGACCCATATATACAAACTGTGACCTGATAATCCCAATATAGTCAGATAGGATTGTTTTTTTCTCTCTCCCAGTTGTCTTGGGGCTGAAGCTGGGGCTGGGGGCGAAAACAATAAACCGACAAAGTCTACCAAATATTTATATGGCAGGAAGAAAAATATATAAGCTTAATAATTAATACCACATTTTGTCAATGTCAACCAGTTGTAAATTCATGTTTGCAAATATCACAAAAGACTCATGAACAACAACTCAGTTTTATACTGTAAGTAATGCTGGATCAATGGTTTAGGATTATCAATCACTGTTGTCATATGCTGTCTATAACAGTTCAAAAGCATCCTGGAGAAAAATCCTGAAAAACACATACCTTACGGTATATAATAATGCACCTGCATTAGCTAAATATATACTGTACACAAGTCTTATCAGCATTTTATCTACCAAAGATGTGAGATTCCACTTTTAAATACAAAGCAGATAGCCAGTAATGTATACTTATAATACAGCCCTCTTTTTTTCCTTTGTTTTTAAACCTAGAACAATTTGGTCACAATGCACCTTTGATATAAAATCATTTTAAATTTTATTATTAATACTCAGGACATTAGGATTGCCAGAATTGGGCTATTCTTCCTTCAATAGGATCTTGAGAACTGCTTTTGATAACAAATAAAACTGGGATTGGCATCCAACTTTAAGATGCTGAAACATGTTATCCATAATCCATTCCAGCCCAAAGCAAACAAGATGTTACTCTGATGAGAAATACCATTAGGGTGCAAACTCACCACTAAATCTTTCCTCCCCAAAGATTACATCATTTTTTTTCTTCTTTTCTTTTCGGCTGGAGTATGTGTGTAAATATATATATATATATATATATATATATATATATATATATATATATATATATATCAACAACTTCAAATAATTCAAACTCTTTACTCAACTCATCCCTCACCCGTTAACACATATTCGATCTATCATGACAGTTATAGACCCATGTATTTTTAAAAATTATTTTAAAATGGCCTAAAGAAATATATAGCAATACAATAATTTAGCCTCAGTATTACTAACACAAATCTGGTCATATGATCAACAGTGTACATTTAACACTGATCATATATTAAAGTCTGTGTTGTTGCCACTGCACACTTAGTTAAGGATTGGTGAGATGAGCTTTGATTCACTGTCAATTGATTCATTGATGAATTCAGAGCATACTTTCCAATCCTAATTATAACCACCTCATACTATTTATAAAGTTCACACTGAAGGAGCACCAAAGCGAGTCTGGTACTCAAAAGTTGCTTATACCAGGAAAAAAACTTCTTAGTATTAAGGACTCCTATTTTTCATGGCCCTATTCTGTATAAACATTCAACTCAAGAAGATGTGCAAAAAGGAGAAAAAAAAGTCAAATTACATCATAGCTATCAGGAGAAAGATGTTACACAAACTCATAAGAAAATGACAATCTTTTTTCTCTTTTACTATAAATACATTTAACAGTTTAGCAGAAACACAAGCTAAATTTAAGATTGTTCACATTTGAAGTTGTATCACTCTCTGCTAATGATAAATAAGGAACAGGTCCTGACAATGGAATTTGGACATAGCAATTTTCATCAACAGATCTTTTGAAGACTGGTTTAAAGGGTTAAAACAATGATTTTTTTTAAAGTTCTGAAAAGTCCATCTGTTGTCCAAACTTTGGATTGAAGTCCTTATTTTTTTTTACTTAGAGACAGATATATACAGTGCTGTTGTAATAATGAAACAAATGTGAAATCTACTGTAAAGTTGCACAATACAGAAACTGTTGCTCCATCTTCTACTACATACATGTGTGACTCCACAGGTTAATTAATGCTGCTTTGTTTCTTTTTGTTAAGTTGGAATTATTCCATCACGTCTAAGACCTCTTTTCAGTTCTAAATCTTCCAGTTTCTTCCATAGTTCTTCACGTTCTTTCTCTTTTTTCTTCTCACTAGCAAAATTTTTAAAAAATGGCAACATTTTAACACTACAAAATCACTACAAAAACAGATGTAAATTATGCACCAAGTATTCAATTTTCTCTAAAGAATTCTAAAACTGAATATAAAAAAGACAAACTTCATACAACAGCATGGATTTAAATAACAATACAAGCAAATGGCGCCTTGTAATATTCAATTATTTCAAGTACAAAAGTTGCATCATTGGCAACTTTATTCTCATAATGTATCTGAATTTCTTCACTGTTGAATGAAAATGTGTTCTAGATAACAAAAACTGCTAAAAGTTAATGAAATAAAGCTATATATCAAATATATGCTGTGGTATTGGGTTTTTAAAAAAAATAAGTTTGTTATTATTCCTGCATTTAAAGCCATTTAAAACTATATTGTGTTTAATGTATATCTTCACTGAGATGTTACCAATGCACAAAGTCTAATGTAAACCTGCACCAGAGGGGTATATTTCATGACAAGAAATTACTGTGTCCTTACTTATAATGTTTCTGTTTCATTATTTACGAAAACATTTTCTGGTAGCATTAATTTTCATCCTGAACTGTAATTGAATGGTGATCATAATTTTTGAGACCAGTTTTTCACAAAATAACTATTTTAAATGTGTATATTTTTCCTCTTTACAAGCTCTGTAATATTTCATATTCCATTTTTCAAAGTCCAACTGATCTACTGTCTAAATCTGTATAATAGAATGAATCATTCATCCCTAGAATGAAAAATAGTACAAATCAAACACATGCAGAAACTATAGTATTGTACATTCATGAACAATCTGAAATCTTAGAATTCTTTTTAATGAAAACCAAAGCAAAAAAAGGTCTGCATCCTATAGCTCCTCAATGTTTTCTGTATTTATAATTGCCACATTGTTGTTAATAAACAATATTGTGGTTAGATTTGTAATAATTGAAATTTTGGCGTTATTTTTTTAAAAAATAAAAGAACAAAGAAAGCATACAAGTCATTCTTAAATTATAAAATAATTTCTTCAATTCTTATGTAAAAAAGACATCGTTTTAAAATATATTTGATGGAAAATCGGTGAAAATTAATTTTGACAATCTGAGTTTAACTAATATAAGATTCCAGCCAAGATGCCCAAAATGTGATAGTTGTATGCTTGATATCCGAAGTTGTACAATTTCTCTATGAATATGAACCAAGTTTACAAAATGATTCATATTATATTAGTAGCATCTTTTTATATGATTTTTCCTAGAAATTCCTGATATTAAACATTCTAATTGAAAGAAAAAGTTAATAAGAAAGCATAACATAGAATAAATTAGTCTCTACCACAAGGTATAAAGTGCACATAATGTTAAAAGCATCTATTACCCCACCAATTACATTTCATATTTCTATTTTTTTAAAGTAGTGAGTTATGAGAGCCTGGTAATCGGATTAAACAACATCGTGGCCTCCAAAAATATGTGAGAGGCTATACTAACCTAACAAGGCTTGATGACATACAGTACCCTTCGCTTTGCTTGTGGGAACCCCAAGTCTCACAAAAGAAACGACTTTCACCAAGTCGCAAACTGCCCAGAGTTCCCGAAGTTTCCTCATTAGTTTCACCTGCTGCTTTGGATAAGCTGAAATTTCAGACAAAAGATGAACTATAATTGGAGAAGGATTATTAAGGAAAAGACAGAGAAACATTTTATCTAAGGTGCAACTAATGATTGTATGAATGGCACTTCTTCTAGATCCTGCAATGTCAAAGCCTTGGATGTATCAAGATAACAGAAGCAGAAAAGCAGGACTGAAAACGTGTCACTTTGCTCAGAGATTTCAGTAAATGATCAAGTAGAAATCACAAGGGCTAGTGTCAAATACTTTCGCATCCCACCAAAAAGTCTAGCATATTCTGAACACTATCTTCAAGCAAAGTGATGATTAAATTGTTGATCATTAAATTGTTTTTGTTTTGGTAACTGTATGGCTTTCATTAGACCTAAATTCTTGATACATGTAAGTCTTTAATAACATAGAGCCAAAAGAAGTTCTGTGAGAAATGCAAGTTCACAAGCTACGCAATGGGTACTGTATCTCATAAAGGGAGAAAAAAAATAACCATCTATGTCTTGCAAGGACCAGGCTAATGAGCATGCAGGGAGAAAAATGAGGCATTGCAATCAATTGTGTGTGAAAATTATGCAATTACTGCAAAAAGGGAGGGAGGGAGGGAGGGAGGGAGGGAGGGAGGGAGGAAGGAAGGAAGGAAGGAAGGAAGGAAGGAAGGAAGGAAGGAAGGAAGGAACCAAAAACTGCAGGTTTTATGCAAAGCTGACAAAAAGCTTTAAAAAGTTACCGCTGGCGATCTGACTTGTAAGTTGCTGTGAGCTCATCAAACATGGCACTATTCATTTCCATAAATGCCTTCAGCACATTGTATACTAATGCCACAATAGCCCTGTAATATATGAAAGAAACTCATCAAACTGTTAAAAAAGGTTAGACAACATTTTGTTGTAGATTTGTTCTGTGTTCATGTTTGCAATATTCAAATTCCTTTCATTTTACTCACAAAAGATAAACTATTCTAATCTAATCTCAAAGACCTTTGAAGACATCCTTGGAGACATCTCATTTGAATGATTCATGTCAGCTTTCATCTACAACATTAACATTGATGAAACAAGAGAGAGAGAGAGAGAGAGAGAGAGAGAGAGAGAGAGAGAGAGAGAGAGAGAGAGATCTGATCTAACCTCTCTCCTCCCCTCTCTCTCACACACACAAACACACAGAGGCAGGGGTGGGATACAAATTTCTTAACCACTTCTGTGGGCGTGGCCTAATTTATGGGCGTGGCCTAATTTATGGGTGGGCATGGCTTATATATAAATATTATAAATATTTATGTAAATATTGAATTTTTTTATAAAAAAGAGCAACTTTTACCCGAAAGCTGGCAAAGTAGGCAGGCAGATTGAGTTGCTCACAGAATCAGATTTACTCAGAAATCTATCTTTCTACCATCGGCTACCTGAGTCTGCACTGAATAATAGATGCTTCAGTCCTAAGGGAGGTTCGGCTCTGAGCTGAAGATCTAAAGATTATCTAGAAAGCAAGAAATCCAATGGTTTCCTGCTTTTTAGCTAATCTAAATCTCCCAGCACAGCAGAACAGCTGATGGTCGGGAAAAAGAAAAGGAAAAATAGCAACTTGCAAGCAAGTTTGCCGGGTAAGGAGTGAGTGGGTGGGGAGGGTTCCTGCAGACCATGTGGGCGGTGCAGCCTTGTGTTCCTGCGTAGCCTGAATTAATTGCTTTGGGGGTGCTCTGCGAGTGACATTTCTCTGTGGACTACCAAAAATTTTTCATGGACCACCAGTGGGCTGCAGCCCACCGGTTGGCAACCACTGAACTAGGCATAAAAGACAATTATTTTGTTTTGATATATTGCCTTTCTTTATGTCCCCAAATCTATTAGGAACCCATGCTAACTGTCTGCAATTCTAGAAAAGGAAATTTAGACCTATATTTTAGGTACAGGTACAAATTAGAAAAACAGAGAGAAGATAAAATAGTTACTAGAAAGGCACAAGAGGAAGAAAAAAACCCCTTACATTTAAAATTGTATTTCCCACGTTATATTCTTTAAAAATATGGAACCTCAGAAAAAAGATCTTTATTATAAAATTAAAAATACTGATCTTATTAATCTCATACCTAAACATAGGTGAGCACTATTTTGAAACTTTAGTTTCACGTTCTTCTTCACAAGTTTTCTTTCACTTAAACATTTCTTATTTAGTTCCTCAAAGTCATTTTTGCTGCAGAGCATACTGATAAAACAACACCTTATGAAAAGCACTGTGAAGATTTTTGTAAAAGTAAACCTAATCAGGTTCCATCCAAAAAAATATGCATTTTCAAATAGCAAAGGGACACTTTATTTGTTGTCAGATGATTGAAATAATATTATGGTCTACATTTCCCTAGTTGGTGCTGGTATGCAAAATACTAAGTAAGTATAGTAAACTACTGATAACATTACCACCATTCATATATAGTTCTCCATATTACAATACAAAATATAGCACTGAATTCAAACAAATAAACAAATGTACTGAAAAATCAGCACTAACAGCAACCACAACAACTTACGGATTCCAGTGTTCTTTAGAAATCCTGTATAGACTGGAAAACATGATAGGAAGTATTACATTGGAATTCTCCTCTATCAAACTCATTATGTATTCATTATTCCAATAGTAAAGTGCTCTTTCAGCCACCTTGAAATAAAACAGAATTATTTTCAAAACTGCTTATGTCAAATTACAAACAAAAGCAAGTAAAAACAACTTGCTCCTCAATTGACAAAAACAGGAATTTACTTATGTAGATTTTCTTAGTTGTCTCCCTCAGAAATCTGACAAAATTTTATCAACACAGGCAGAGATATTTGATATACATGCATGTGTGAGTGCATACTGGGCCATAATTGTCTGGTCCTTCAGATTGTATTACAATACTACATCCACCATCTTGCCAGTGTTGACCCCACCCCTACAAATACTTCTGTGTTGGCAGGAGGAGAAAAGTAAAGCAACCTTCAGTCAAATTTACTAACTGGGAAGGGGATGTGAGGCAAGGACAGAGTTCTCAGAACCACAACTGAAATATCATAAATTATTTCCTATTCCAGATTATTGACTTCTAAGAAACTATTGAACTACCCCTGAGATTGGTTGGACTGGTATACCAGAGGAAAAATGGAATGTTCCACAGAACATCCAAACATTACATCCTCTAATTTTATATATCTCCAATTAAATGCTCTTAATTATTTCCTCTCTTTGGGAACCTGAAATATTAAATTACATCCGATAGACTCTATTGACACAGAAAGATGACGAACAAAGAGTCCACTACACTTAGTAAATCATGCATCTTTCACAATCGTATATAAATTTTCTACCTATCATTCTTCTCTATTCTATTAATTTTTCTATGCTTTCCATGCTAATTGAGCAATTAAAAACAAACTTTTTTATACCTATCTCCATTTATTTTTCATTAATCTGTAAGAATTTTATTGGAATGGATCCAATACTGTTTCTTTCATAACAATCTCCTACTAGAAAGAAAAGGTGTGAGTGGTAGATGAATATGTAGAACTTGCTTTTCACAAACTATGAAAGTCTTGCATGAATAAAATCAAGAAACAAAAATCCTGAACCTATTCATCTAAAAGGAACAAATATTGCCAATTTCATTATATTTTCCCAGTGAATAAACATTATTTTCCTTTAAAAAAATAATAGCAGTTATAATGCCAATATCAGCAATTATTATTAGTGTAATATCACACAAAGCCATTTATATCTATCTGACTGAAATTTGTTCAGTCATCTCCTCCTATTTAATTTGTAATAACAGAAATCATATAAATGGGATTCTGAAGAGGAATTAGATCTAATGAGTATGTCAATTCCAATCAGATTCCATAGTGAACCAATTTAAGCCATTTCCCAAACTCCAGTCTGAACCTAATCTTGCAGACATAACACATTTATAATAATTAGTCTCATCTAGTTGCAATACTGACCTGAAAATGAGGGCTAGAGACACATTTAGCTAATTGTTTAAATAAGGGTTCCTGAATTTTGACAAACTGTGAAGGTTCAATCACATCCAATATTTCTTCCAGCTCTCCAAGGAACATGACCTAAAATAATTTGTTTTAAAAATATTAAATATAAATATATTTTCCTTAGAACTTATCTATTAAATTTCCAAAGAAGCATCAATTCAACTGAATTTTATGAACAAAAGTAATGTTCATTTGCTAATACTAGCTGCAATTATTGGGCTGTTTCTTAAGAAATACTGTAAGTGCATTTTTAATTGATATCATTGAAAGCTTGTTTCAACGTTGTTTACTGTTTTATATTTCAGATTGGCACCTGATATTAAAAATAAGAGTTTAAATATTATTTTTAAGAACATCCTTTTACATTTCCAGACAGCTTTAAGAAAGTATTGCTTTATTCCTACCACAATATGGAGCCTAATAATATTGTTTATGTCAAAAATCTACACTGGAGTGAGGATGACAGCAAATGAAAAAACATTCATTATGACATTACAATATAAAATATACTCCTTAGGGATTAGTGGTCAGGAACTTGCATGCAAATAAATAAGGGGCAATGCAGATTTTGTTACTTTGACAAAAGTTCCATTTGCTATGGACAATCATGTCTTTAAGTTCTTCTTAGGAATTATATTCACTGTATTATGAAATATAATTTATTTCTGTCCCAAGATTACCCTTTTTATTAATAATCTATTTTAAATAAGAAAACAATCTAAACTTATCAAATATACCTCTTTTTGACTGCAAGTTTTCGGCCAGAATTTCATTAAACCTCTAATGACCTAAATTAAATCAGAAAAAGTAAACAGACCAATTAGAAATAATAATATATCAGTCCGCAAAATTTTTATTCAATATTTTAAAATGTTCATCTGTGCATGTATTTCTTATATTTACAGGTTCTGTGAGTGAAGGGTCTTTCTCTAGAAACTGCACAATGCAATACGCCAGCTGCAGAAACAAAAGAAAACATGAACATTAAATCTTTAATTAAAAGGAAAAGAAAAATAGTTGTTAAGTGACTAAACTTGACGCATAGTTTGAATCATAACTAGTAAGGATAGAATGTCCATTAGTATTTCTTGGTTCTTTCATTCTACTTTTTGCAACTATAGTCTGGGGATTCCTTTAAAACAGAACAAGGAGCAATGCATGAAGTGTAATATAAAAGGACAGCTTGGGAATTCCCATCTTCCTGCATTGCCTTGTCTGTCTGTAAGTGGGCTGTTTGGGATATAGGTCCTATTTCACTACAAGCCATACTCCGCTGCTGCAAGCAAGACTGCAACACATTTGTTCTAAATCACATTCCACAGTACAGGTTGTCCAGATAATACCAATCATGATGACTGGTGTATAATTTAAATCAGGGGTGAGGTAGGATGGCCCTTTTATGACTTGTGGACTTCCAACTGCCAGAATTCCTGAGCCAGCCATCGTTCCCCACCTCTGATTTAAACAGTAATAAAAGGACATTTCTAGTAGTCCTTGATTTACCACCATGCATTTAGTGACCGCTTAAAGTTACAATGAGACTGAAAAAAGTGACTCATGCCCATGGCAACATGATCAAACTTCAAAATTCGGAGGCTTGACAAGTGGCATACATTTACAGAGGTTGCAGTGCCCCAGGGTCATGTGTTCATCTTTTGCAAGCAAAGTCAATGGGGAAGCCAAATTCACTTAACAACTGTGTTGATAACAACTGCAGTGATTTAGTTGGCAAGAAAAGTAGTAAAATGGAGCAAAATTCACTTAACTTGCTTAGCAATGAAATGTTGGGCTCAATTGTGGTCATAAGTCAAGGAGTACTTGTGTGCCAGAGTACATCCATATAAATGTGAATTTAATAACATTTACAATTCATTACTAAACAATTTGTCTTTAAGATATTTTTCCTTTACATTTTTGGCTGCATTAAGCACCTTCTGAGAACTTGCGAGATGAGTTAGTGGCTTTGTAGAAAATAGATATATCAAAAGCTAGCAAGGCTACATCTGCAGGAACGTTAGACAAAAAGTTTACCAAACAATGCTTTTAATGATTGAGGAAAAAGTTAGACATGCAGTATGGTAACAATTATTATCAGTTTAAGAAAAGAAGACTATTATATAACATAAAGTACAGGAACCAATCAGAATTCATGCTGGATATTTTGCCCATCATAATCACATCTGACACAAGTAGTTAACTGTATAACATCAGAAACAAGCATTCTTAGCAGTATCCAGTCTCCTCACTGGATAGAAGGGGTTGTTTTTAAAACATAACGCATTCCTCTTATTTTCTATAATTCCATTTCAGATACAACTTTCAACTGACATAAAATTCACCAAGAAGTAAATTAAGAAAGGAAAAAAAATTGTAAGTACCGATCGATTATTGTGACTATTTGCTTTTCCCCAATCAAGTATGGGGACATATAAAAACCTGAATTTCCTATTTTGAAAGAAAGACTAGCAAACAGACACAGATACAGATAGATAGCTGTTTAATCCAGAACCCATTCCATTTTTGTTGTCATCCAAATGTGCTAATTTGTAGGGGGAAGGGAGGGCTTCTGACTCCCCAAGATGTATAAAGATTCAAAGTCTTTCTTTTGTAACCTCAGAGCATCTTTCAAACAAGCTGTTGAATATTAGTGGTATGATTACTGTAAATCGGTAACAGTTTTCCATGACTTTAAGGTAGAATAAATGCATCAGAAGAATAAAATTAACTCTTAAAAAATTAAGGGAACCTACCCAGCCCTGAATTTCAATCATATTGATGTGGCTTAAATCTACGCAATATCATTCATTGTAGCATAGTTACCAAAACATCATCCATCTTTCTGTTAGATGTAGCAATAGCAATAGCACTTAGTATTATATACCACTTTACAATTCTTTTTACAGCCTTCTCTGAGCAGTTTACAGAGTCAGCATATTGCCCCCAACAATGTGGGTCCTCATTTTACCCACCTTGGAAGGAGGGAAGGTTGAGTCAACCTTGAGCCTGATGAGATTCAATCTGCCAAATTGCAGGCAGCCGGCTGTCAGCAGAAGTAGCCTGCAATACTGCATTCTAACCACTGCGCCAACGTACCTCTCAGTGCAACATTAAACAATGTTTTAAAAAGTCTTAGTAAAATCTAATCAGACCAAACTTTTTTTTCCTATAACTTTCTTAGCACTTATTAATGCAGGTGCAATCTCTGTCACAATTTGATCACTTTAGATGGTTCTGAACCACATTTGTTTTCTATGAAATGGATATTGAGCACACAAATACTAGGTAAAAAGATGAGCTGTAGGTTGAAGTAAAGCTCATCTTTAGCTTTCTAAAAAAATTAGTTTCTGAGTTTAAATGCTATCAATTTACTCTGGTAATTTGGCATTTGCAATTTTTTAATACTTGCTTTATAGCTTTAAAGCACAGACTTTCAAAGATTTGGATGTGAAAAAAGATTCAGTTTTAAGATAGACACCTTCAAGTCAAGTTTGACTCCTACTGGCTGTACTAACCTACCCATGCTGCTTTCTTGGCAATAATAGTTAAGCAGTTTACCTCTTGCTTTGCCCAGGATGTCTTTTGACTTCCCAGTCTAGCCTATAATTTTAGTGTTTCCTCATGGCTTCCTATCCAAGAAGTAACCAGACTCAAAATCAAGACCTCGCAATGTATGGCAGATGGTTGCTACTGATATTCTGTATTAGGACCCTTAAACTATTTTTATTGTAAAATATATTATTAAAATTTGTTGTTTCAATATTCTTTTTTTCCCTTCAGTTTTAAAGAAAAAATTACAAGTATTAAAAATAACATTTAAAAATGCTTGCTGTGACCTTGAAAGTTTAAGAACCACAGCTCTAGATTACATAGGGGGCATTTTTAAATATCAGATTAAGATTGAAGGCTGCATTTATCCTTTAAGTAATATAATGTGAGGCTCACTCCAAACAGAAGTTGAAAACTGAATACAAAAATGATTGAAGCCAGGCTAAAATCTACATTTTAATTAATAAATATTAATTTCTTCTCATACACTTTAAAATATATAGACCTCCAGCTTTATTAGAAATAAAACATTAACAGCAATTGTTTTAGGGATTCTACCGAGATACTGAAGAATCTACAGATTGTACAATATAATGAAGTCAATAGTTTCAAATACCAAACATGACAAAGATCTTTATTTGAAAATTGGGAATGAGAGTTCCTAAATAAAGAGTGATAATAAAATGGACTTAGTTCCACTAACAACTCACATCTCAAATCAGTTTCATCTTCTGATCTACTATATAACTAGATTCCCAGAAAGCAGTGATTTCTTTGATTTGGGCTTAGCAAATTGGGAAAATCCAGTTATTGTGACATGTTTTATAGCTTAAAGTACTATAAGAATCCAGTCAAATGTGGCCTATTCAATAAACCTAGTTTACAACAGTGAATGGGTTAGAACAATTTGTGGACCAGCCTGTGCATCTTTATGCATGGTAGTAAATATGTTTTAACTTAATAATATTGTACATTGTATATGGAACAGAATGTGACACAGTTCTTACAAAAATGTAATACATAACATAGTACTTAAATTTCTACCTGTGCATGGAACAGCGATAGACTTCTAACAGTATGTAGAGGGATCAATACTTTCACCAAAAACTGTTTATGCTCTGCTTTAAGAGGTAAAGCAAAGCCATTGATAATACTAGAAATAAGAAAAGGAGAAAATTTTTATTTATTTGTTATATGATCTATAATTTGCTTTTCCTCCAAACTTATTGAACTCCATCTTCATTTTATTCCCACCACAAAAACCCTGTGAAGTAGGTTGAATGCAACTGGTCTAAACCCAGTCACTGTCCATGGTGAACAGTGGACTTGAACCCAGATCTCCCTGGACTTTGTCCTATATTTTACTTATATTGTATTTCAATGTACAATATACTGAAATCTGAAATGAGAAAAACTACTTCTGATCTGGCACAAGTGCTCTTTCTGCAGCTGTAAGCAACTCCTTAAAGAGACATGTGTTTTCATGAAACTGCATAGAAGCTATGTTGGTCTGAGAAAACACTCTGAATTTAGAAAATGTGATGGATATGTTATCAAAATACTGCACATTCATAATCACTGATCACTTTTACACAGGATTAAACTCTGGAAAGCTCACCACATGTAAAGTAGTGCATATAATTCTATTTTGGTAATGATGATGACTGACTGATTTGCTGTTTTGACTGCTTTAATTCCTGAGATATTCTGTACTGTTCGTTTATGTACTTTGCCCATTTGCTAGAACAGATCAGTCTATAAATACTGATAAATAACTAAATAAGCATAGAGATTTTTCTCTTATTATTATGGTTTATCACAAAATCAGCCAGAAGTTTAGATGGGATTTAGAATTTTTGTCCCTCTATTGATTCTTTCCCAAGGACCTTGAATTGGCAGGTGTGGATATTTGATGGTGTTAAAGGTACCATAAGCAGGATGTACACGTGTGCACAATTATTAGGAAAGAGAGTATTTTCACCTTATCATCATTTTTATGCATATATTCAACCTCCAAACTGTATAAAATTGAATGCTTAGTGGATACAAGCATATCAGGTGATGTGTATTTCTATAATGAGGGAGGGTATGGCTTAAGGAGATCAATACCCTATATTAATTATCTGCATAATTATTAGGCAGCTTCTTTGCCTCAGGCAAAATGGGCCAAAAAAGAGATTTAGCTGACTCTGAAAAGTCAAACATTGTAAAAAGTCTTTTAGAGGGATGCAGCACTCTTGAAATTGATAAAATATTGGGGCCCGATCACAGAACCATCAAGCATTTTGTTGCTAATAGTCAACAGGGTCACAAGAGACACGTTAAGAAAAGAAGACACACCTTAACTGCCAAAGATTTGAGAAGAATCAAACATGGAGCTACCAGGAACCCTTTATCCTCCAGTGCTGTCATATTCCAGAATTGCAACCTACCTGCAGTGCCCAGAAGTACAAGGTGTTCAATGCTCAGAGATATGGCCAGGGTAAGAAAGGCAGAAACCCGACCACCACTGAACAAGACACATAAGTTGAAATGGCAAGACTGAGCCAAAGAATATCTGAAGACAGCTTTTTCAAAGATTTTATGGACTGATGAGATGAGAGTGACTCTTGGAGGACCAGATGGATGGGCCCGTAGTTGGATCAGTAATGAGAAGAGCTCCACTTCGACTCAGACACCAGTAAAGTGGAGGTGGGGTATTGGTATGGGCTGGTATTATTGAAGATGAACTAGTTGGACCTTTTTGAGTTGAAGAGGGATTCAACATAAACTCCCAAACCTACTGCCAATTTTTTAAAAGACACTTTCTTCAAGCAAAAAGTCTGCATCTTTCAAAAAGACCATGGTTTTTATACAGGACAAGGCTCCATCGCATGCCTCAAAGTACTCCACTGCGTGGCTAGCTAGTAAAGGCTTTAAAGATGAATGAATAATGACATGGCTCCCTTCTTCACCTGACAACCCTATTGCCATGATGGCGAACCTATGGCATGCGTGCTGGGAGTGGCATGCAGAGCCATCTCTGCGGGCACTCAAGCCATTGCCCCAGCTCAGTTTCACTGCGCATGCGTACACACCTCCTGCCAGCCAGCTAATTTTCAGGTATCTACTGCAGATGCCTGGGGGGCGGGGTGCATGCGGGAGACATGTGTGCATGCACAGGGGCTGGGGAGCACATGCCAGGGGGCGAGGGTCACGCGTGCATTGCAAGTACAGGGGGCATGCGTGCTCTCATGCGCATAAGCGCACACTTTCAGCACGCGACAAAAAAAGGTTAGCCATCACTGCCCTATTGAGAACTTGTGGGCCCTTCTTAAACAGGAGATTTATGGTGAAGGAAAGAGTAACCTTTCTGAACAGGGCTGTGGAAGCTGTGGTTGCTGCTATACAAAATGTTGATCGTCAACAGACCTAGGCTTATGACTGTTATTGAAAAGAAGGAAGGTTTTTTTTTTTGAACTATCAGAAATGTTTGTACATTTTGAGTTGTTTATTATTTCACTTTAACAGGTGCAAATAAACTAGTGAAATGAGTAAATTTTCATTTTTCATTTAGTTGCATAATTCTGCACACTAATAGCCACCCAATAATTGTGCATATATATTCTCTTAAGAAAGCTAATACATCATTTTTACTTTCTGAAATATTCAGGTTTGAGGATTATTAACATTTTGGTTTGACTGAAAGCACGGTAGTTGTTCAATAATAAAATTAATCCTCCAAAATACAACTTGCCTAATAATTATGCAGACAGTGTAAACTGTTCCAAGCAAATATGCCTTTTGTAATTGATTGATGCTGATTTCGTCAATGCAGATGTTGTTCAAGTGGTGCTTCAAATTGTTTCAAGATTGCACTCAAGGTGCCTAATACTATTAGTATCACCTTTGCTTTCATTTGCCATGGCCATTCTATTTCTATTTGCAGATCTTTGTATTTTGTGACTTTCTTCCGTTCTTTCTCTTCTATTGCTGTCTCCTGAGACAACCATGTCCAATATTCAGACTTTTTTGTCTTTCTTATTGACAATTGTTAAGTCTGGATACTGGATGTGATAGTTCCAATAGTTAAGTAGCAGATCATTATTATCCATAATTCATATTTATATTCCACTTTTTCTTTGGGAATTCAAAAAGAATACACTGGAAATTATTAAAAAAAACTAATTTTATTAGTTTTTAGAAAGGCCCTGAAAACATATTTTGATGATGTTACCTAGTTTGGTAATGAAACATCTTCAAGAAAACAACCAAGCTCAGAGAGCACTAAGAACTCCATACATTTTTGTAAAGGCTTTGACTGATTTTAATTATTTTACTTCTTTCATTTGTGAATGAATGAATGAATGAATGAATGAATGAATGAATGAATGAATGAATGTCAGGATATAATGGAAATGTAATTGTATGATCTGGCATCTAAATTTAATTTTTATATTACTTTTAATGAAGTAAGCATTTGCTAATGTATTAATAAATAAACATAGCTTTAATCTATAAACTCAGTATATTTACATATTATTATATTTACATCCTTAGTTATAAAAATGGGACTTCATTACCTTCCTAATATTTCCAGCAGTTCAGCCACACCATTGAAGTGTTCAGTTTCATAAACAAACCTGCAAAGCAAATTGCATACATTAAATGTTCATATTTATTCAGTGACACTATCATGCAAAACCCAAAAGTTTCTTGTGCCCCTATTTTCTTAAAACTTACCGTAAAAAAATATTATTAATCTGTTTTCTGATAAATGCTCTAAGACCAAGGAACTTGCCATAAATTCTGTGTAAGACTGTTTTTAAATAGTCCCGTTCCCGAGGATCTTCACTGTCAAATAGCTCCAAAAGCTAATAAAATAAAGAAAAACACAACAGATTATTGATGCTACTTGACTTTCCGCTTTTAATATCGCTGAAATGCTTTATTCTATCCAAATACCTGCACTTTTCTTTCTGTTTACTATGTTCCAAAATCACATCACATCATTATTTTTAATTTTCCTGCCTAATTCTTGCCATCTGTTTCTTTATTAGCAAGTGATAGCAGAAGAGAGTCAATGCAGTTTTCCTGCAGGTCTTAGGGTATATTCATATGAGGCAAGAAATGTTTCAATTAGTGGATTCTAGCAAACTCTTGTATAAAATTCTTAGTGGTGGCATTTGCTATTTCTTGAATTTAGCCGTAATTCTCCAATATTAAACATTCATACAAAATATCCCCAGAACTGAATGAGCACAAGTAACTAAAAATTACCATTCATCTTGATTAACAAAGGCTGGTATATTTATTAATACAATAAGACTAAATAAAATAGAGCTCTGTACCTGTAATACAAATTTTTGATCTATATACTTTTTGGCAATGCTGGGCTGAAATTCTTGGCTTTCCAAAAATCGTATGAAAAATTCATATACAAGCTGCAAAAAATAACAACACAGGTTAGTACAGATTAAATGCATTCTGTAATTGCACATATTGCTATTTGAGTGACCTGCCCTCCCTACTTACTTTGACCATTTCATTAGATCTGTCAGAGGAGGCATGCTCTGGGTGCCATCAGCTAAAGGCCAACATCTGGTGGGTCCCAGAAAATGTGCACTCTCTGCCCAGATGCCCACCTCAGAGACCATGATTCTTCCCCCAAAATTAGATATTTTTTTGATATTCTGGAAAGCCCTTAAGATCTGGTTAGGTCAGAGGTGGGCAACTATGGCCCCTTTATGACTTGTGGACTTCAACTCCCAAAATTCCTGAGCTAGCATGGCTTGCTCAGGAATTCTGGGAGTTGAAGTCCATAATTCATAAAAGGGCCATAGTAGGCCACCCCTGGGTTAGGTTATCAGGCCTAGTGTTCCCAGGGACCTAGAGACATGTTTAGATGGCTCAAATGCCAGCTATTTTTATTCTCTCTTTACTTAAAGAGGTTTGTAAAACTTCTGTTATTGTAATATTTACTGTAAACGTGGTTTTTTGTGTATCTATGGTTTTACTCATTTGTTGTGCACTATCCAGTGTTGCTTTTG
The DNA here is from genome assembly GCF_049901715.1 of Pseudonaja textilis. NCBI lineage: Eukaryota > Metazoa > Chordata > Lepidosauria > Squamata > Elapidae > Pseudonaja > Pseudonaja textilis. Next base: position 304,360,330 of record NC_141990.1, on the reverse strand, counting down.
CTTTATTTCAAACACCCCACCAATGTTCCCCCAACCTCTGCAATAGTCTATCCCTCCCTATTATAGATTTGAGAGCTATGAAAGCATGGCTTTTCAGCAGGCATTTGGGGTTTCTTTAAGACTGTGCTAAATACAATCACCTGTAAATGTGGCCATGATGCTTCAAGAGTGGGTTCATCTTCTTCTGGATCAAACTCATTGCTATCACTTGGAGGAAGTGTTCGGAATATATTGCAAGAAACCTTGAAATGGCAAAGAAGAATGTTCACATTTCTACTACAAAAATCAGCCAGTTACAAGAGATGAGATGCAGTGATTAAAATAGAATGCTTTTTCAATAATTTACAGATTATAATTCATTCTACAAAAGATTCTGGAAAATTATTCTCAGATAGTAACAATTTATATGACACTATATGGTTAACAAGTGCATTAATAATTCTTGGCAGTTTTTTTACTCTTTAATAAAAGCAGGTAACAGCTTCTGACAACACTAAAGAGGCTACATTTTTGCTACAAAGTAGTCCTCAACTTACGATCACAATTGAGCCCAAAATTTATGTTGCTAAGTGAGATATTTGTTAAGTGAGTTTTGTACTATTTTACGACTTTTCTTACCACATTTGTTAAGTGAATCACTGCCATTGTTAAATTAGTAACACAGTTGTTAAGTGGAATCTGGTTTCCCAATTGAGTTTTCTTGTGAGAAGGTCACATGACACCAGGATGCTGCAACCATTATAAATGTGAGTCAGTTGCCAAGCATCCGAACACAAATCACAAGACCACATTTACAACTGCAACAGTTGTAAATGTGAAAAATGGTCATAAATCACTTTTTTCAGGGCTGTTGAAACTTCAAATGGTCACTAAATGAACTGTTGTAAGTCAAGGACTACCTGTACTCTGAACTGATTAGCACCTTTAAGTTCCAGCCTGAAGGAGCTACAATACTGAACAGAATAGGAGAACCTTATGCTTGAATATTGTCTTCCTAAAACCATGGAATGTATTCTGTAGGAATTTGTACCACATATTCTTAATCCAATAAAGGAGAATATTTGTAGCTCAGGGTTGAAATAAGGGCCACCAAGGACCCCTAATTTGTAATCCAGGTCAAGTGAGAGTCCGCTTATGTCCACAATTGAGACCAGAATTTCCATTGTTAAGCAAGGCAGATGTTAAGTGAATCACACCTGATTTTACTATCTTTTTACCATAGATGTTCAGTGAATCAAAGCAGTTACATGAATCACGAGGTTGTTAAGCAAATCTGGCTTCTCCCATTTACTTTGCTTATCAGAAGCTGGTTAGGAAGATTGTAAATAGCAATCACATGACCTGGGAGGTGCCAACTATCATAAATGCATCCCAGTTGCCAGGATGCCCAGTGCCTATTTTGATCATGTGACCATGAAGATGCCGCAAACATTGTAAGCATGAAGACTGGTTATTTTTTTCAGTCACTGTAACTTTGAATGGTTATAAGTTGAGGACTACTGTACTGCATCCAAAACCCATTTCACTGATATTCAAGTTTCAGTAGGACAGGGTTTATCAGCCAGCATGACTGGCTGGGGAATTCTGGGAGTTGACATCCACACATCTTATTTGGGAAACATTGGGCTAAGAAGCTTAAATAGCACAAAAATCGTACCATGATTTGAAATGAAACTCCCATCTCTCTGTCTTGCTCTCTCTCACATACATCTATAACTAATGCTATGAGTTTGAAAACAACATATTTTCATTTACATTTAATATATAAAAACTGAGGACTGGAATTCCTCATTGCTTGCTTTTGGCTCTCTTGTTTTTAGCTTTTAATAGCATCGTAAAAATGATATTACACAGGTTTCAAATTTTAATGCCATTTTATTCACACACACACACACACACACACACACACACACACACATATATATATAGCCTGATGATGGCAGATGAGATTCTGCCAAAACGTTGCTACAACTTTAAAAGCACAACTACAATGATGTGGGAAAATACCCGAACAAAGCTGAATACCATATACATACACACACAGACACAGACACACACAAACACACACCCTAATAACAGCATAAAAGTAAATTGTCCTCAATATGAACTTGAATCTCAACTGCAATCTTGAAGTTTTGCTGTTAAGGATTCAGTCTGTCATTGCTTTTTTCTAGAATATTTTTTCCAATTTACCAGTCTTGCCCATGACATTGGTATTCCCTGCTTAGCTTATCAAATTAGCCAATACTGAGTAAATGCTATCACTTCTTGAAGTACAGCATTAATATAGAGTATTTAAAAGTTTATTATTAATTTGAAGTAATGAGTAGTAATTAACATACTTTTATATATGGAAATAAAAGAAATATAGCCGCAGGATTTGATAGGCATTCAGATTTTTATCAAATACAATAAACAGCAACCACTTCCAATTAAAACACAGATACTGAGAAACAGTGACTAAGAATAAATTGTTCTGCATCTCCTCACCACAAGAGGGTGCATTCTAATATACTGCTAGTAAAAACAAGATTATTTTTACTCAGATCTTTAGAAGGTATCTCACACAGCATGTTGTTTTCAGAAGAAAGAAGCCTTATAATTAGTAATAAATACCACAATATATTTAATCTTTCTTTGGACATTTCTGTTAACAGAATCTATGTTCTGTTTTCTATAAATTAAGACCCATCTCACAGGATCAATGTCAGCTATTCATACTAGGAACATTGGGAGAAATGAAGAAGATTTCCTACAAAGACTGTTTCCAACAGTTTTATGTTCCAATGGACATAGTATTTGTCATTTATCCCTACAAATATAACTTAATAAGAGCTGCGGTGGTGCAGTGGTTAGAATGCAGTACTGCAGGCTACTTCTACTGCCTGCAATTTGGCAGATTGAATCTCACCAGGCTCAAGGTTGACTTAGCCTTCCATCCTTCTGAGGTCAGGTAAAATGAGGAGCCAGACTGTTAGGGGCAATAGGCTGACTCTGTAGACCGCTTAGAGAAGGCTGTAAAAAACACTGTGAAGTGGTATATAAGTCTAAGTGGTACTGTTATTAATGCTGGCCCTTATCATAGTAGTCAACTCTAATTTGTAAAAACATATTAAAAATTAAGAAAACTATTGAAGCTGAGAAAAATGACACTGATAGTCACTTGAAACAATAATGGTTAAATATTCTGCAAACCAGAACAAATTATCCTTTGTGTTATAGAAAGGGTTACACTTTCTACAGAAGTCAAATACAATAAACAGCAACCACTTCCAATTAAGTGGTTAATTGTGTTATAGAAAGGGTTACACTTTCTACAGAAATCAAATACAATAGAACCCACTTACAATTCTAATCTGAATTTTATGTCTTTAAATTTCCCTCACCTCCTCCAAAAAAAGAATAAACAATGAGGCATGCTTCTGAGGAATGGAAATAACTTCTATTTTAAACTATCAGAAAAGCAATTTTAGATATATGATGCAAGAAAAAAGGAGGGAAATGGGCATTGGTATATTTACCTGAGAGGCCTTTTCTCTGCAAGAGAGTCCAGGATAGGATAGGGTTAGACTCCTCCTCCTATGTCATCGAGCTGAGTCTGCCAAAGTTATAAAAGCCAGCCCTTGCTGCTGGCCCCAGCTTTTCAGCGAAGAAACTTGACAGATGTGGCGTGTCTCTAAAAATAAAACAGTGAGAGGATCCCTCCCCAACCATGACCAGACGAATACAGGGTGGGGCTGGACTCTCTCGCAGTATGTATAGAAAGGACATCTCAGGTAAATATACCAGTGCCGATTCTCCTTCATGCTGCTACGAGAGTCCAGGATAGGGACATACCAAAGCCTGAATGTCCAAGGAAGGTTCTATGTCTGGTCCGCTCAGTCCGACACTGGAAGAACCTTCTGAAGTACTCTCTTGCCAAATGCTGCTTCTGCAGAGGCTAAGAAGTCCAGTCGATAGTGCCGAATAAATGGAGAGGGCAATGCCCAGGTAGCTGCCCTGCAGATCTCCTCAATGGACACCTGAGTAGCCCAGGCTGCCGACATGGCTGTACTCTTAGTAGAGTGAGTTGTAAGCTTCTTGGGTACCAGGAGAGATAAAGTCTCATATGCAGTGGAAACACAAGCCCCGATCCATCTGCCCATCATGGATGGGGAAGCCTTGCTCCCTAAGGAAGCTGGTGGAAGGACACAAACATTGCTTCCATCTTGCAAAAGGTTGCAGTTCATTTTACATATATACAGAGAGCTCTCCACACATCCAGCATATGCCACTTGTGTTCCAACTCATGTTGAGGCTTAGGGAAGAAGTCCAGTAGGACTAGTTCTTGTGCCCTGTGGAACCAAGTAATCTTTGGAACAAAGGTAAGGTCTAAAAGTAGCACTACTCTGTTCTCGTGAAAAATGCACAAGTCCTGCCACACTGCCAACTCCAACACACTTCTGGCCAATGTGATAGCCACCAGGAAGGACACTTTGAGGGTCAAGGAATGGAGACCTATCGACCTTAAAGGTTTGAACGGGGGTCCCGTCAGGGCCTGGAATACTTTTGGGAGATCTCAAGTGGGATATCTATGAACTACCAGGGGATGCAGGTTTGAGGTTCCTCTCAAAAACCTACATCTTGGTGGGTGCTAAGATAGAGAGTTATAATTATCCATGACAATATTGAGGACAAGGCCGCAACCTGTCTACAGAAAGTGTTTGGCAAGAGCCCTTTATCTAGACCTTCCTGTAGGAACACCAGCACATCTGAGACTGTGGCTGATGAAGGGTTAGGGTAGCCCTAGAGCACCAACAGCAAAAGGCTCTCCAGGTGGCATCATAGATGCGACTGGCTGATGCTTTATGTGATGTCTGGATGGTTTTTATCACCTTATCGGGTAACTTAGTCTCTTTCAGAGATTTCTACTCAAGTGCCATATACCCAATGGAACCGCTGAGGTTCTGGGTGGAGTAGGGCCCCTTGGCTGAGGGAAATCCTGCTGGGTGGGATTCTCCATGGTCGAGCGATCGACAAGTTTACCAGGTCAGCTAACCAGGGCTATCTGGAACAATGAGGCGCCAGAAGAACCAGCTCCACCTTTTCCTCCAACATCTTCCGAAGAACAGCCGGAATGATCGGAAGAGGGGGGAAGGCATAGAGGAGACCTGGAGGCCATCTGCTCCAAAGTGCATTGGTCCCCTCCACTTCCTGGGTAGGAAATGTGGTGAAGAATCTGTCTACCTGTGCATTCTGGGGAGTGGTGAATACTACTGGGGAACCAAACCTGTTGGACAAGGATGAAGGCACCACTCGACCTTGGCAAAGCTCAGCCAGTCAGCTTGGATGTTGTCGACCGAGATGTGTTCATCCCTGAGAGACAGAAGATGTCTCTCTGCCCACCACCTCAGACGTTCGGCGTCCTGCATCAAGGATTTTGACCAGGTCCTGTCTGTTGACATGGGCCTTGGCGGCCATGTTGTCTATCATGATCAACATGTGAGACCCTATCACCTTGTCCTGAAATGTCTCAAAGTCAGGAAGATAGCCCTGAGTTCGAGCCAATTAATGGGGTGACACCTGTCTGTCTGGAACCAGTGACACTGAGCTATCTCGCTTTGCAGATGCGCCCCCAGCCATAAAGACTGGAATCTGTCGTGATCATGAGCCTGTCTGACTCCTTGAAAAAAATGGCCTTTCCTGATGGCCTGGAACTGCCACCACTGGAAAGAACGCAGGACTGGTGGAAGAACTCAGACTCTGATGGATGAGTGGCTGGTTCCCGCCTGTTAAAAGGAACAGCAAGAACCACTGCAGATTTCAGGCATGGAGTCAGGCCCATGGCACGATGCCTATACAGGAAATCATTTTTCCTAGGAGCTGGGACAGTAAAGACAGAGGAACTGTATGCTGCTGTTCAATCCAATTTATCAAGTCGTTCAGACTCCGTTGATGATCCGGGGAAAGGAAAACCTTGCAGAGGATCATGATGATGATTGCCCCTAGGTGTAGGAGATGGGTGGTTGATAGCAGATGACTCTTGTTGAAGTTTATGGAGAAACCATGTTCCTGCAGGATCCTCATCATGGTCTGAAGGTCACTGATGGCAGAGCAGGTTAATGATGACTGAATCAGGATATTGTCCAGGTAGCATTTGACCCTCACAGGTAGGGCGTGCCAATGCTGCCATAACCTTGGTAAAGACCATGGGGGCCGATGAGAGGCCAAACGGAAGGGCCTGGTACTGGTAGTACTTGTTGTAGCAAAAGCGAAGGAATTGGCGATGAAGGGGCCAGATCAGGATATAGAGGTATGCCAGTGGCCTATAGTTGAATAGGAGACTTTAGTGCCCATTGAAGATGGCTGAAACGAGACAAACAGGGCCTTGGTTTTACAATATATTAGCGTACATTTGATGTACCTGCGAAGAGCCCTCCAAACATCCAATTTGTGCCATCTGTGCTCTCTGTCATGTGAAGGAGCAGGGAAAAAGTCAGGAAGAGCAACTTCCTGAGCCCTGTGGAAATGAGAGTTTCCCTTTGGGATGAAGGAGGGGTTGAGGCACAGGACAACCCTGTTATCATGGAATGTGCAGAGGTCTTCCCTGATGGAAAGAGCTGCCAAATCTGATATGTGCTGGGCCAATGTGATGGCCACCAAGAAGGCGACTTTGAGCATCAAGAACTGCAGGCTTAAACGGGTCCTGAGTATGGGCTTGTAATATTGTTGAAAGGTTCCAAGAAGGATATCTGTGGACTGTTGGAGGTTTAAGATAGATAGCTCCTTTGAGGAAGGAGCAGACGACCAGAAGATGAGCTAACAAATTCCTCTTCCCATAGTGCAGCACAGTGGATAGGGCTGCTACCTGCCTGCACAGCATACTAGGAGAAAACCCTTTGTCGAGTCCTGGTTTGTAGAAAGTCCAGGATCTGTGGCACTGAGGCCACAGTCAGGTCTGTGCCCTTCTTGGTGCAACATTGATGGAATGCTTTCCCGGTAGTGTCATATATTCTGTTTGTAGAAGGCCTCCTGGAGGCTTGTATTGTTTTAGTGACATTTCTGGAAAAGTTATCCCTCCTCAGGATCCTCCTCTCAAGTGCCAGGCGGTCAATTATAGCCACTGAGGCTCCGGGTGTTCCAAGACCCCCTAGCTGAAAGATATCCTGCCCTGAGGGATCCTCCAAGGGCGGAACACTCACAGGCTCACTCGATCCGCATACCACGACTGCCAGTGAGGAGCGATCAGAATGATTTCTGCCTGCTCTAAAAGTACTTTCCTTATCAGCCCTGGTATGAAGGGAAGAGGAGGGAAGGCGTAAAGGAGACTCTTGGGCCAGCGGCTGCGAAGGGTGTTTACCCCTTCTGCACCTGGCGATGGGGATCTGGAGTAAAATCTGGGAAGCTGGGTATTCGTTGGAGTTGCAAAGAGGTTGAGTACTGGCCTCCCGAATCTCTGAGCTATGTCCTGGAACAGATCTGGATGGAGACGCCACTTGGAGTTGTCCACCCTGGTCCTGCTTAGGTAATCTGCCTGGACATTTGCTATCCTCAATATGTGCTTTGCCTTGATTGACAATAGGTAAGCCTCCGCCCAGGTTCCCAGTTGCTGCGTTTCGGACATGAGGGATCTGGAATGGGTCCCTTCCTGGCAATTGATGTGTGCTTTGGCCGCCACGTTGTCCATTAGGATCAGTACGTGTTGGCAGGTCACTGTGCTTTGGAAGTTTTTGAGAGCTAAGTGAATGGCTCTCAGTTCTAACCAGTTTATGTTTTGTTAAAGGTCCGCTGTGGACCATTGACCCTGAGCAAGCTGGGATTGTAGAAGGGCCCCCCATCCCAACAGACTCGCATCTGAAGTGACTGTGATGCTATTGGGTTCTTTGAATAGGGACCCCTTGGTGATTGCTGGGGAAACCCACCACCTGAGGGATCTGAGGACATCCAACTGGAGTCGGACCCTGATGTTGGAAGTGCTGGTGTTTGCCCTCTGAAACAGTAGGAGGAACCATTGGAGAGGCCTGCCGTGCAATCAGGCCCATGGTACTATGGCTATGCACAAGATTAATTTTCCCAGAAGCTGGGAAAGCACCACCAAGGGAGCTACTTGCTCCACTGTGACCTGTGCCATCAAGAACTTGATGCCGTCCTGGCGCTCCTAGGATAAATATACTTCGCATAGATTTGTGTCTATCACCACACCCAGAAGAAGGAGGCGAGTGGAAGGTATCAGCTGGCTTTTCTGGAAATTGATTGAAAATCCATCTTGTCTAAGTCAGGTCTGATTTGAGTTGTTGGTTGGAGCTGGACTGCATTAGGATGTCATACAGATAGCACTGGATGTGGACTGAAATTGTTCTGAGGTGCATGGTCAGTGCTGCCAGCACTTTTGTGAAGATCCTGGGGGCCAAGGATAGTCCGAATAGCAGGGCCTTGTATTGATAATGGCCCCCCGTATAATAGAATCTGAGAAACCTCCGATAGGAGGAGTAGATAGGGATGTGGAGGTAAGCCTCTGTCAGATCGTAGACATTAGATCGCCCCTACCTTATGTTCTCCAAAATGGACTGCAGAGATTGCATTTTGAATCTCTTGTAATCTAAATGAGCATTGAGCTTTTTGAGATCCAGGATCACTCTCCACCCCCCACCCCCCCCCGAGGACTTGGGAACTACAAATAGAATGGAGTAAAACCTGTGCCCACTCTGGTCCCAGCTCGATGGCCTGGTCGTCCAGCAAATGCTGGACCGCCGTGTCCATGAGCTTTCTCCTTACGTGGTTCTTGGAGGCTGGGCAATGGGTAAAGGTCCTTGGAGGAGTGGACAGAAAATCCAGGGTGAGACCGAATCGCACTGTTTTCAGGACCTAGGAATCAGATGTGATTGTCTCCCATCAGTCTGCAAATAGGGCCAGACAGCCACGGATGGGAAGAATGGTCTGGCAGTCATTTGGATCGATGGTAGGAACAATCTCCTGTGCCACGAAAGGGCCATTTAGATTGAAACTGTTGTTTCTATCTCAAAATCCTGATCTATCTGCAGGTCAATCTGATCTGGGCTGGTAGGATCTTTGGAATTGCGAGAATTCCTGGCCTGAGTCTGAGGAACGAAATGGCTGTCTACAGATGTAGGGAGAAGCCCTCCTATCGGCCCTCCTGGTAAGAGAGAATACTTTACTCTTACCTTTATTCTTGACTATGAAGGATTTAAGGCCTCTCCAAATAGGGAAGAACCCATGTAGGGGGCAGAGGCCACTTTCCATTTGGTTCTAGCATCTGCTTGCCACTGTCGTAGCCACAGCAGACGACAAGAAGTGATGTTGGAGGCCAGGGCCCTAGAGGAGAATCGCGCTGCATGCAGGGAGGAGTCGGTCGCAAATTCAGTGGCTGCCATCAGTTTGTTGATGTCCTGATGCATTCTGATTTCCTCAGGGGGAATCCTAGACTGTAACTGGCAAAGCCAGAGAAGGGATGTCCTAGTGAAAAAGGACATGGCTGAAGCTGCTTTAACCATCCATGAGTTGGCCTGGTGTTCCACCTTTTTGTCCTGTCTTAAGGGCCTCTGCTATGTCACCTGATATTGCAGAGGGAGAGGCCAAAGGTTCATCCAAAGGGGAAAGTTGAAGTGACTCGGAGAGGAGAGGAGCCATATTGGAAAAAAAAATTATCACTGCCCCCTGGAGTGGGGAAGGATCCAGGCTGTGCCCATTGTCTCTGAACTATGTCTAAAAATAACTTGGAACAAGGAATCTCCTGTTGGAGAATTGTAGGTTCAGAAAAAACCCTGGTGTTGGGTCCCTGAGTATCAGGTGAAGCAGTTGGTATAGTGGGCGGAGGATCAATTTGGACAGTGGTCCTAGTCTTGTGGAGGAGGGATTTTAATAGTCCCGGACTAAACAGACCTGAGAATGGGGTGGATCAGGTGATAGGTCCTCATCTGATGAGAACCTCTGCTCCCCCTGAATGTCCTCCTCCCTCCCAGATGCTCTGCTTCTGATGGAGTGGGCTGTAGAAGCCTCTTTCTGGTGCCTGGAAAAACCCATGGAGGCCTGGTATTACACTGGCTGCAATGGCTGAAGATCAGATCTTGGGGAAGAACACTGGCTCCTCCCCCTCAGGGAGGAGGCTACCCCATAAGAAATGGCCTGAGCAATAAGGGCCTTAAGATCCTCTGATAATTCAGGTCCATCCTATCTACTGAGCACATCCCTGCTGCCGTTGGAGTAAAAGTAGCCTCGGGTGTTCCAGTCCTGTCTCTGACCTGCAAATCTGCAGGACGAGGAAGCATGCAATCAAAAGGAAATCTCTGAGTTTGGATTTCCTCAGCAGAAGGGATAAATTCCTGCTCCCTATCTCCCTCTGGTGACCAAGCCACTAGAACTGCAGGCAACTCCTGTGCTAAAGGCTGCTGGGAGAGGGGGCTAACAGGCCCCTGTGGGGAGGGCGTATACCTCTCCTGGTCAGCTTGTTTCTGAGCTCTGGAGAACTGCTTTTCCAGTGCTCTTTGCCTCCTTTCTTCTGCTCTTGTGGGCTTTCTGGAATAAAGAGCCTTCGCCTTTATCTTCTTAGCAGCATCCTTACTTGCAGATCTGCCCTTTCTGGGACTCTGCTTGGACTGTTTTGCACTCGTGGGCTCCCTGCTGCCTTGGTCAGCCATGCTGCTAATGTCCAGGTTGCAGAGAGGAGAGCTCTCTCAATTCTCCAATCCTGCTGCTCCAAGGGGCATTCCAGACCTGGAAACATTCCCTAGGCTGTGGCAGTGGTGGCCCTACCAGTCTCCTGGATAGCCTGTACAACTCACCATGAGGCCAAAATGGTAGCCGCCTGCCCCCAAAATCTAGCTGAGACCTTGAAAATGAAAGCGGCTGCTCTGGAGATACCTGGGTAAGCCTAGGAGCTCCATGACGTGCTGGGGGCAATAGCAGCTTCAGCACACACCCCCAGGGGTGGGGGACCATTTTAGGGCTCCCCCTTGACTGCCTGGGCTATTAGTCCTTCAATTGTTAAGTCAGGGGGGCTGCAAAAAATGGAGCAGGCAGAAGTTCCAATTGCTGCCTATTTATGATGATTTGGATACTTTGAGGGAGTTTTTGCAAACCTTTGGGAGAATCCACACTTTAAACTGCTGCTTTTTGCAGAAATTGTTGGAGCCAACCTTTGCCATGTCTCCATAGGGCCAAGACTAAGTCATGACTGGGGTTAGGGAGCTTCCTGCCCCGACAGGAAGAGATGTGGCAAAGATTGACTCAGTCTCTCGGCAGAAAGGTAGATTCAACCCATATGTGTGGATTATCCCAAAGGCATGCTGGAGAAATGAATAGCTTTTGCACGAGCTAAAACTGGTATAAAGCAATGGCTTTATTAAAGCACTTCCAGTCAGTAGCCCCTTAAGTATCCAGAAATGATTTCAGACTCCAAATTGTTAACTACTGTACAGCAATCAAGATTATTCTTAGTTACCTGAAGATCAGTCTAATGGAATCTCACTACAAGATGCAATCAAAATCACATGCTGATTTATAATTATAGCCGGCACAGAAAATTTCTTAACCTCACAGATGAACATTATTTTTTTCCTAAAATAATCAAAATATTACACAGTGTTTAAATAAAGCATTTTTTTCTGAAATATAGCAAATTAACATAAAAGCCCTGGATATAAATAAGCTAAGAATAAAATATGCCTTTATATTCCCCCACTTCTTCTACTTGGCACATTATTTATCCGAAATTAAGAACAACTGCAATTTAAATGACTAAAGTGAAAATGGCCTTTCCTGTTTTGCATTTGAAAAGACTAATGTGGAATACTAACAGAGATGTAATATTTTTAATAAACCTGCTTACCAAATAATGCTATCTATAAAGCATTTGATTTTCTAAAAAAATAACTTACCATTCTAACTACTTCAGGGTAAGTCTGCTCAGTCAAACACCCTCTGCTTATTGTAATGTAATCCACAAGTTCATTAAGAGTTGAACGTTTGTATTCTTTCATTTTAAGATCTGACAGTGTGTCCATGAAGTCAAAAATTACACAGCACTGCTGAAGTTTCTTTAGAAACAATTCAGGTTGATCTGAAGATGGAACGTCTGCAGAATAAAAAAAAAGAATTTTAAAATTATTGCATAAAACAAATTTGTGATTTAGAAGACAGTAGCATAACTAATAGCATATTTTTGGAAAAATAAGGACAATTGGTGATTTAGATTCTTAACGTTTTGGGCAGAGAATTACTTATTTAGTCATCAATTTGTAATAATTGTACTATTTCAGCAACATAGCTAGGTCACTGATTTGAGGTTAAATTAATGGTGGCTTAAATAGCCTATGTCCCGGAAAAGAAAATAACATTCTAAATGCCCAGCTAACAGAAGTGGAACATGCTGAACAACCCATATACCTTAAAGAGAAAAAAACTGAAGAACAAATATGACTAAAAAATATAATAGCACAAGAGAGGGAAAGTATTATATAAACTTTCACATCCCTCAAAACCTTTTGGTGGGCTTGATAATGAGCAAATCAATCTGCTACTTGTAATAATTTTAAGACAGAATATAAAAGATGTTACTATGCATATACAATTGTGGCATGCAATAACTTCATCTTCTATAACATTTAGTAGTTTTTACATGTTACTTCTGGAAAAAAGAGAAACGTGTTATATTAACTTTTTATTTTATTACTTTAATAGAACAAAAAAAAAAAACCAAATGGAACATATGAGAAAAATAACTAAATAAAAAGTGCACACACACAAACAGACACACAGTATGTATACAACTCAGTTTTTAAAATAATAAATTGAACCTTGGCCATACAAAATCCTATTATTCATATTGTCTGTATGTTGGTGGATAGCCAATTCAGGCTGAAAATTCACACACTTTTGCCAAGCCAGCTTTTGCTTTCTGGTACACTGGTGTATTTCCAAACTTTTTAAATCCAGAGAGCAATAGACTTAGTGAACAGCATCAATTCTCCATTCCAAACTTCTTGTGAATTATTAAATATTTATTTTAATAAAAATCTTTAATTGCTAACAAAACTGATTTGTCAGCTTAGTTTTAAGAAAACTATATATCATAGGAATATCTGAAGTTGCAATACATCTGATACAAAATGAGAAATAGCAAATGTTCATATGAATATGTTGATGAAGATTCTTAGTCATCCATATGGAGTTTTCTGGATATACTGACATTTAATGGGTTTAGGCAGGCTATATTCTTCTCATGACTCTCAATGGTTTTTGAAGTATCATTAACAATGAAACAAATTCTCATGAAATCGCAAACTCCTTTCCCAATTTTATCCAAATGTATCTAACTGCCTTCAATTCTGGAAATACAAAACATTTTTGGCTATAATTTGTTGGAGAGCAACTGTCCCAGTCGGGAGGAGGGCTCCAGCAGGGAATTAGTTTGGGGTCATTACATCAACACAAGGGGTCAAGTTCTGACCTTCCATTCCACCCACTACCACCACCCCGATGCCTCTAAGCCTTATATTGTCTTTCCCTGAAAAAGATGGCAGTCTGGAGAGATTCCTATGAATTGGGCATGGAACAATAAAGCTAGTTTGAATTCAACAGTACAGGTGTGGGACTGGTTGTTCATTCCTGAAAAATTAGGGGAAAAAAGGTTCTAAGATTTCAAAAGAGTAAAACAATAATTCATAATTGGAAAATAGTATTTATATTCCAATGAAAAACAAAGGTCAATAAATTCAGGTAGTCCTTGACTTACAAGCACAAATAGGACTGGAATTTTGGCTGCTAAGTGATACAGTCATTAATAGTCATCATGTCATTGGACTTGATTCTGTGACCATTTTTACCACAGTCATTAAGCAAATCACTAGTTAAGTGAATCATGTGGTCATTAACCGAAGACAGCAAGTGACTTTGGTTTCTAGAAGAAACCAAAAAGAAAGATCACAAATCACAATCATATGGCCTAAAGATGCTGTAATCATCATAAATACATTGCCACTTGCCAAGTGCTCCAATTGTAATCATGTGACCATGGAGCTGGTGCAATAGTTGTAATTTCAAGAACAAGTTGCAAGTCACATTTTCCTGGACTGTTGTACTTTAGAGCCATCATTAAATGAATGGCCATAAGTTGACATATATGCCCAACATATAATTGAAAATCAGGAAAATTTAAAACTCAGGCAATTTTATTTTTTTTAAAAAAACTTGAGTGCCAAGAACTCCATATAAAAGTAATAGTCATTTATGTAAAATGTAAGTGGAATTACCATAATTATCCCTCTTGCTGATAAGACACCTATGAGTCCTTTGGACTGCAAGGCGATCAAACCAGTCAGTTCTAGAGGAGATCAACCCTGACTTCTCTTTAGAAAGCCAGATTCTGAAGATGAAACTTAATACTTTGGCCAACTAATGAGAAGGAAGGACTCACTGGAGAAGAGCCTAATGCTGGGATCGATTGAGGGCAATAGAAGAAGGGGACGACAGAGAATGAGATGGCTGGATGGAATCAATGAAACAATTGGCGTGAGCTTAAATGGTCTCTGGGAGATAGTAGAGGACAGGAAGTCTTGGAGGAACGTTGTCCATGGGGTTGCAATGAATCAGACACAACTTCACAACCTACAACAACAATCCCTCTTTAAATATGTACCAATCAAGAGAATATATTCATTTTAACAGCTTTTTTTTTCTGATAGCCTCCTGGCTATCCTCTTTTTTTAAAAAAAATATATTAAGCATTACACTTATACAAGAGAGGATGTGGTGGCTCAGTGGCTAAGACGGTGAGCTTGTTGATCAGAAAGGTTGGCAGTTTGGCAGTTCGAATCCCTAGCACCATGTAACGGAGTGAGCTCCCGTTACTTGCCCCAGCTTCTGCCAACCTAGCAGTTCAAAAGCATGTAAAAATTAAGTAGAAAAATAGGGACCACTTTGGTGGGAAGGTAACTGCGTTCCGTGTGCCTTCAGCATTTAGTCATGCCAGCCACATGATCACGGAAACTTCTTTGGACAGGGCTTCATAACAGAGATGAGCACCGCCCCCTAGAGCTGGAAACTAGTAGCACGTGTGTGGGAGGGGAATCTTTACCTTTACCTTACACTTATACAGATAAAAACTAATACAAATTACAAAAAATAAAGAAATTTTAAAAAAGTGATAGTGTGCAGAAAAAAAGAAAAGAAAAAAGTATACTTTGCCATAACATGTATACACAATTTTAACAACTTATCACCTTCTCTTAAAATACAGCAACCTCTTCATTCCATGTTTCATCACTTTGTCTATAAACACATCTTTAAAACTCTGTCAACCCTGGTCAGCAAAAGTCCATTAAGGGTTACCAGAAATAACAACATCTACTTGATCAAATAAACTAACTTCATACTCCTTCCCTTTACTTTTCAAACCCTCAGTCTTTAATTCCTTCAAATAATGCCCTAGAACTTGATTCTTTTTATGTGTCCCTTCTCACCAGTTTTTAAAACTTCAACAGGTCTCCTTTGTAAATCCAATCAAGTTATCTTCCAATTTGTTATCTAATTTAATTTCTATTTAATTATCAAGACATCGGCTGGTTTCATTTGTATATCCAGTATATCATCGTTTTCCAGATCATTCTTGTAGCCTGTCATTTTAAAATCCTCATTAAAATCTATTTTAGCCTTGTCCAGTAGAACTAGTTCCTCATCCATAACATTATTTATGCATGCAGTCATTTTGGCAGAGATTGTAAAAATTAACTTCTTAGTACATTGTTCACAAATATTCTTCAATACATCCAATATTGAATATTTTATCCAATCTGTGTCAACTAGTGAAATTTAAAACTTCCCCTTTAATTGCCTTCTGGCTTTCTCTAGTAGATTTTAAAATGACAGCTTTTGTTGTCATACACACAAAAATTGGTTGTAAATGCATGCATTGGTCAGAAAATGATCTATTTAAAAAATACCATATTTGTGAACAGCCACTAAACGAGTGACTGTAATTGTTTATCCTGACCCTCATTTTTGGGTTGGTGATAGAGTTCCTCAGACTTATGGTTCCGGAAGATTTTAATCTGTCTTTTCTAAGAATGGAGTCTGAGGCAGGCAGCTCTAGGGTTCATGATCCAAGTCGTTCACAGTCTGACTCGGAACAATGATTACACTCCAGATTGGGTCTTCTTTTGGACCCATGGCAATGTCGGAATGGGCTGAAGTTTCATCAGTATGATGGTGACTCAGTTCTGTATCTCTATTCCAGGACAACCAGTAATACTGACAAGATCTTTTCCCAGTATTGGAAAACTTCAATTCAATCTTACTGAGACCTAGTGGCTATAGGCTTGTGGGGACTGTGAAGCATGACCTCAGAAGTGGTATGTAATTTGAGGAATCCTAGTTTCCCAGCTTCTGCTGGAAGAGGTGAGAGCTATGGCCATTCCATTTTGGATAGTACCTGTTCCTGAATTAGAAGGACCTGCCCACAGTCATTGACACCTTGGTCACCTCCTGTTTGGACTACTGCAACATATTCTACATGGGACTGCTCCAGAAAGCCACCCAGAAACTGCAATTGGTCCAGAATTCCAAAATACCCAAAAAAAGCTGAATACCATACATGTAAGTACCTGTGAAAACTTAATAAAACACACACACACACACACACACACACACACACACGGTATTCAGCTTTGTTTTGGTATTTTCCCATGTCATTATAGTTTTGCTTTTAAAGTTGTAGCAATGTTTCGGCAGAATCTCATGTACTAATCTACAAAAAAACAGATGGCACACTAGGGCACACTGTATACCAGAAGAAAACACACACCAACTGCTACCTCAACGCCCAATCCCACCACCACCCAGCACAGATAAACTCCATGGCCAAAACACTAATTGCCAGAACCAAACGCCTGGCAGACAAGACACACATAAAGACTGAACTATGCACCCTGACTAAAGTACTGACAGCCAACGGCTTCCACAAAATCAAAATCACAGGCCTGATCCACAAAAACATACTGAGGCATAATGGAGACCTGGAAAATGAACAGACCTATGGAACAGCTGTTCTGCCCTACATAAGAGGTACTATAGACAAAATCAGTAAGATACTACACAGGCATCAATCACATCAAGACTGCCTTCAAAACAGACAGAAAAATAGCAGCCATCCTAAGAAACCCCAAAGATAAAATTGACCTGGAAAACCAAGGCATATATGAAGTTTCCTGTGCATCATATGCCCTGCCACATACATTGGATAGACCAATAGAAAAATAAGTACCCGCCTGGATGAACACAAAAAATGCAGTAAAAAAGCTGGAACACACTTCCTCACTAGTCCAACACATTAAAGCCACAGGTCATGGTATCGACTTCAGTGGCACCAAAACCCTCGCCACTATAGAAAACCCCAGCTACAGAATTATCAGAGAAGCCATAGAGATTGAAAAAAGACCAGAAAGCATGAATAGAAGAGATGACTCCACCAGACTGTCAATTATCTGGAAGCCTGCACTCACAAACAAAAAAATATCCACACCACAAGCCAGGCAAACACCTGGGCACAAAAAGACCCCCCCACCCGATACCTCCAGCTCAAACACACCCCAACCAGGCACCCAGATGAAAGATAGCTTCCTAATAAATGATAGCCATCCGTTTACTCGGAGCCAAGCCACACTTAAAAGCCTCCAATACAGGAAACTCAATGTTGCCAGCCTATCAAGACCAAAAAAGCTACAAAACAGACAGAAGATATTAGAAACACCAATCAAGCGGAACACAGCAAACTCCAAGATCAATAAACACAGACCAAGACGCCCAACCAATCAGGATGCAGAAAAAACCATTCTGGCACAGCAGTAGGCTAGCTCCAAATTTAAAACAGAAATGGCTGTGAAAGTCTGACTCACAGACGAACACAATACAGAAGCCTGATGATGGTAGATGAGATTCTGCCGAAACGTTGCTACAACTTTAAAAGCACAACTATAATGACGTGGGAAAATACCCGAACAAAGCTGAATACCATCCATGTAAGTACCCGCGAAAACTTAAGAAAACACACACACACACACATGTGTGTTTTCTGAGGTTTTGCGGGTATTTGTATGTGGATCTTTGGTTATTCGGGTTTTCTCCCGCGTAAAATTGGAAGTATCTAAGCTAGTATCTAGGTTAGTCTTAGTTGCCGGGGGATTTGAGCTGGTGAGCTGTGATCCTGTTGTTTGACTTCGCGTTCGTGGTCATGCCACATCTTCATGGTGGGCGTCAGTTCGCTTCATGTATGGGTCGGAGGGGTTTGAAGCGGGTAGTGATGCAGCTGTGGTACGGCTTCTGAGCAAACTAACTAACCTGAGCCCACCTGAACAGAACACACCCCAGCCAATCAGAACATAGCCAATCCCCAACCAATGAGAACATACCCCCACCAAATCAGAACACAGCCAAGCCCCCACCCAATCAAGGCACTCCCCCACTAGTAGTTAAAAGGAAGAAGCGGCTGCAAGCTCACATTACTCCAAGAAGCACAAAGCCGAAGACACAAGCCTGAAGATGATGAATGAGAATTCATTGAAACGTTGCCTCGATACTTCCCATTTTACATGGGAGAAAACCTGAATAACCAAAGATAGATAGATAGATAGATAGATAGATAGATAGATAGATAGATAGATAGATAGATAGAGATAGAGATAGAGATAGAGATAGAGATAGAGATATAGATATATGTATGTAGATTTTCACGGGTACAGGTATGCAGGTCTTGGTGTGTTCGGGTCTTTTCCTGTGTAAGATTGAGAGCATCTTGGCAACGTTTCAATGAGGTCCCACTCGCCATCTTCAGGCTGGTGCTTTCAGCTTCGTGCTTGTGCGAGCAAAACACACACACACACACACACACACACTTCCCTGAAAATGAAACCTACCCTAAAAGTGAGTCCTAGCTTGTGTACCCAATATAAGTGATAATCGATCCAGAGCTCTGTTATCAGTCTTCAGGAAAGTCTTGCCGGCTTTGCTGGCCACAGAACAAGTAGTTCCTAAAGGTCTCTGATAGCGAAAAGGAGGCCGGGGGTACTACACACAAGTGAGGCGAGTCAGTGGATGACTTCCCCTGAAAATAAGACCTGGTGGCTTTTTTGGTGTCAAAAAAAATATAAGACAGGATCTTATTTTCGGGGAAACACTGGTATAAGTATGGTGCAGGTATATATGTATGTATACATATTTGTATGTTATGTATGTGTTGGGTAGATATACACTTTCTCTTGAGAGCAGGCAACAGAATTTCTTTTTTAATGTGGCCAGTGTGCTCGCAGTAAAAAAATGGCAATTCATCTTATCTTAATTTTATATAGATAGCCACCCATCTCAGCAAGGCAACTCTGGGCAGGAAGCACAATTTAAAGTATCAATGTAACAATAAAACAAAGAGGTTATAAACATTATTGTAATCACATTAAAAGCAAAAAAAAAAAAAACCTGCAGACTCAACTACCTTTCCAAACCCTATACCTGGGAGAACTGCAAGGCCTTAAGGGTTTTCTAAAATACCATCAGACTTGGACAATCCTAATTTTAGGTGGGATGGTGTTCCAATGAAACACATCCCTGGCTCCCACTAGATGACCCTCTTTAATGGATGGTGCCTCTTTCCAGATCTGATGGGGCAAGTAAAGACAAAAAAGAATTGCATCATAACATTATATGATAGGTTGAGAACCCACTGCAGTACCCAGCAAGCTAAACAACTGGTGAGCAGGTACCTACGCAAACAATTCAGGCAGAATGGGCACCCATAAGCATTTGTTACAAGATGTGTGTGGAACACAGTGAGAAGAGAAAGAAAGAAACAAGATACAAGACTAACCACACAACATATCCTGCCATACATCAAAAACATTTTGGAAGCAATAGAACACAATTTCCAAGGTCTGCAAATGGGCATTGCGCACCACCCAGAGGCTACCATACAAGGACAAATTATGCATTGTAAAGATCACTTGGAGGTGGGAGATACTTCCAATGTAATCTACTGGATCCCCTGTGACTATGTAGGAAAAAGCTAACTACCAGAATGCAAAAGTACAAACAAGCCTTCAGACAAGGAGACACAAACTCATTGGTAGCCTTACATTGCAACAAACAAGGGACACACATTCAGTTTTATAGCACCAAGACTGTTGGATGAGCAGATACAAAAACAGCCAGGGAAATGACTGAAGCCTGCTAAACTGGCCCCCATCAGTTAATAGGAGTGCTGATTTACCACGAGCTTACCAAGTAGTTGGAGGTAGGGGCTTGACAGCACAAGGAAACAACACCCAACAACTTAATCTCTGGCTATCAACACCCCAATCAACAATTAAAAAGCCATACACAACCAGGCACCATATAATAATGCACAGAATAGTCTGTCCATGGAGATTTTCAAACATCCAGGTCATG
Source organism: Pseudonaja textilis (assembly GCF_049901715.1). Lineage (NCBI taxonomy): Eukaryota > Metazoa > Chordata > Lepidosauria > Squamata > Elapidae > Pseudonaja > Pseudonaja textilis. The sequence goes on along the minus strand of NC_141990.1, from coordinate 304,339,906 downwards.
GTTGTCCCAAAGATGCTTTTTTCAAGAGGCAACTGGATTTTCTGGATCAGAAAGTTCAGTTGCCTCTTGAAAAAAGAACTTTTGGGACATACAGAGTAGTCAAAAGCACACTCTGCTACAGAGAAGTTCCCTGAGGATGGGCTCCAGCATGAGTCTGAAAGCTCGGAAGACAAAACCTCTGGTCCCGATGACTGACCTAGATTAGATTCTGCAAGTAAAGACAATTGGAAAGAATGGTCGGTCTTAATACTGACCATATCAACACTGACTGAAACCAACCCCAGAGGAGGAAGGAAACTAATGCAGCTCTGTTCCTCAACTCCCAACTCCTGCAATCATCCAGGATACCATGAAAGACCATTTCGAATACCAGTGAGAGGTCAAAAGAACAACAAGAATGGACATACTGCTACTATCCCACTGTTGTTAGAGGTTATCTACATATGCAATACATGTTGTCTGGGTTCCACCTCTGAGCCTGAAGCCAACCGAAAGAGGGTTAAGATATACAAACCCTGGAGTCACACTTTAGTGAGTTGGGCAGTATAAATATTTTAAGTAAATCAAAGAAATATTGTTGCTTCATTGAAAGATTAGAGGAAAAACTGCAGAACAAGGAAATGAAGCGTCTGTTCTCTTGCTGTCATAGTTCAATTATTTATAGTTTTTAGCAAGCTCTGAAGCCAAATCAGGAAGGATGACTAATTTCTTTCAGTTTTTTAAAAAAATTCTTCATAAGAGCCACTAGAAGCTGCTCATCCCCTACTTACTGAAAATGTAATACTTTATATCTTTTGACTTTGAATTAGTACCACTTCCTCCTTTCCAACTGCTATGTCTTTCATTTCAGTTGCTTCACTTCTTCTCATGCATTCAAACATTCCCTGAAGCTCTTTAGTTTTCTTATGCATAGAATCAGCTACTCTTGCTAGTGTATCAACTTTACTCAGATTTTCTACTTGTAGACATATATCATAATAATCAGCTCAAAATTAGTAACTACTGGCTCAATTTCAGATGGCAGCTCTTCAATGAATATTGCTTGATACACATTTCCATTCTGATGTTCAATCATGTTATCAGCCAAAACAATTGCCTCTTCTGTTGGAGCCAAGCTCTTATACACAGGAATAATTGGATCAGCAGCTGATAGGGATTGTTCTATCTCCATCTAAAATAATTCCACCCCCGTGTGTGAAATGGAAGCAGGAAGAGTCTGTTTCATGTATTTAGAAGGCATTCAATCTCACCCAATTCAAAACTTAATAGAAAAATAGTTTAATTAATATGTCTGCTTACCAATTATTTTTAACAAGCAGTCCAGATACAATTTTCAAGCAGCTGACAGGGGAAAGAAGAACAAACTGCAGTTCAACATGACTCCAGTTTGGCCAGGAGTCAAATTTGTTTTGTTCTTCATCTTGTTTTTATTTAACAACTGAGATCCACAGAGCATCAGTAAGCTATACACAGACATCCTTAACCATCAGCAGCCAGAAATATATAATGAAATAAGAGAAGCTGAAATAAAGTAGAAAATTAAAACACAAATGAACCAAGAGAACTAGTTATGCCTCTAAATTATTACAATTACAGCCTTTTAAATAATCAAGGCTAAAGTCTTGGGCACTTAGAACAATTTAATAATTTCAATCTACAATTAGTAACTTTTTCTGAGAGTTTTTTGAGGCATCTTTGCTGAATACTTTAAAATTCACATGTGGAAGGACTGAACTTTTCTGAATTCTTAATATCAAAAATATTAAGATTAAAGTTGCCAATGGTGTTGTTATAAAAATCATTTTTATTGGGCTTATTTTACCCAGTTTTGCCTGTATTCCCAGATAAAAGTGTGTCTTAAAGTAGCTTTGGCTTTTTCATAATTGTTTTTTGTAAGTTGAACTGTTAAAGATTTATAGTAATTAGAATTGGCATATGCACCCTTACACAATTCTTGGCATTCTAATTATTTTATTCTGTTCGAATCAGCTTTCATATCCTCTTGCCATTTAATTAGATCTGGAGAATAATAAACTTCTAATTTGTCTTCACATAGGACAAATATAGTAATTTTACTTTCACTCCAGATTTTTCTCATTTTCTTCTTTTCTTCCATGTATTCAAAATCATCTTTCCCTAAGGAGATGCTCTCCGGTCACTATTCTCATTCATTCTTTGAAAGCCCAATTACTTTATTTTCTTATTCATGCTTATCCATACATGTCACACAGCCAAATATTTTTTTTCTCTGGATCATACTGATTCAGAGTACTATATATTTTTCTACAGAACCATTTTGTTCTTATTACAACTCACTGGAGGGTAACAAACATCTATACCTGCGATTCTATGCAATCTAAGTTCTTCAATTAAGATATCACCACATAAACCAATATACTGTTGCCTATGTTCCACTAACTTAAAAGTATATACGATGTACTTATATATATAGTATTTAAGATTACTTACGTATATTAAAGCATCTTAAAAGTAGAAGGCAAGAAGTATCAACTGGACCAAAAAATTATCTAAGGCAAAGAACACAGAATGTCTCCCATCTTCAGATCACGTATCAACTGCTCTTGAGCAGCCTAATTGTATGCATTGACACCTCAATTACCTAGCCCAAATTCATGTGTGTCATTGAGATAATTAATTGCTGAGACTTCCTAGAAGCCACTCCCAAATCATAGAAATTGAAATCCCCCAATAGGACAATCCCATGTGAGGTCCTGTAACTCAGGAAGCAATTAGTCAGGCAGCAGGATGGTAAATGAGCAAGTTCCCCAACCTGTCACTACAGTTTAATTTTCATCCTCGATCACTTCAAGAGTTGGTGTTTACCATCAGCAGATGCTGTCTGTGATAGTGACTCCTGAACTGAGGAATGAGTCTGCAGGGCAGAACCTTGGATCAGCATTAAATCACTGGTCTTCCTTGCCCTTTAATGGTGTTCCCTATGTCATTCACTACATTATCTCCAACCCACGACCACCAAAATTTGTTTCTTCTTTTTTTACCCCCTCATCTTTATGCCACCCCGAAAACTCCCGACATGTGGCTGTTGCCAAAGCTCTTAAGGAACTACACTCATCCTGAGCCATCTCAATCATAACACATACCCTCAGTCACATCCAGATATACTTTAGCAAACAAATGGCATAAAGAAGATTAAGACTGTGGTAGCACAGTGGTTAGAACGCAGTACTCCAAACTACTTCTGCTGACAATTTGGCAGTTCAATTCTCACCAGCTCAAGGTTACTCAGCCTTCCATCCTTCCAAGGTTGGTAAAATGAAAACCCACATTGTTGGGGACTCTGTAAACCACTTAGAGAGGGCTGTAAAGCGGTATATAAGTCTAAGTGCTATTGCTACTCTGATTTGCCCAACCAACTGCAACAGCTGCCCCTCAATAAGAGCCCCATCAACAGAGGTGTCACTTTCCCAACCTCTTACTGTGGGGGTGAGCACTCTCATCTCACCCATTGTTTCTTATTAAGAAGAATGTGAGCGCAAGTACAGCTGTAATTATAGAGAAACGGATATATCAATCCCTCCTCCTGATCACAACCCCCACCAATAGCCACTATAACCACTAGAAATGCCATAGTCTTTGAAAGCTATGTCAGCATACCACCAGTAAATCCCCAACTATGCAATATGTGATGTACTTCCTTATACCTAGCCTGATTCATAATCACTGGTGTAACGCATCTACTCCAATTACATCAGCAAGGAAAGCAATGCCATCCTCCACCCCCCTCCCCACTTCACCCTTACTGTCCATTTAGAGATAGCCTTTGCTTCCGTCTTCCATTCTCAGTCAGATAATCCCTTTCCAGTTCAAAATTCAAAAGGTCCACATGGCCACCACATTTCATCAACAGATCATCATATCCATTCAACATTCAAAATGTTATCTAAATTCACATATAACTTGTTTGGCCTGGAAAAACATAAGACTGTCTTTGAAGATGACTTGAAAACCTCAAATAGTTAGAATGTTGCCCTGAGGATTATACCTGATAACAGTTAGCAATAGCACTTAGACTTATATACCACTTTACAGTGCTTTACAGCCCTCTCTAAGCAGTTTACAGTGTCAGCATATTGCCCCCAACAATTTGTGTACTCAATAAATAAACTATTGTATTTCTGTCCCTAAACTCTCTTGTCACCATTTCACCTTTTCCCTTCGCTTGCCCTGCTAAACAATTGTATCTATAAAATATTCTTCTCTCAGTTCTAAAAACCTGATGTATCTAATGAAATTAATTATAATTTTTTAATAATAATATTGGCTAATCTTTAAGGTAACTTGTAAGACTTATTGCTTTTATACAAAAATATAGAAAGGTTGCCTATAGAAATCTTGGATTCATCTCTTAAGAATTTCAAGCAGTTTTATTAATCCTAATAGGAATGGAAAGCATGTGTTTTATCCCAATGATAGTGTTGAAACAGCCTACCCACTCAAATTTGCTTCCTGTTAATGCTACCATCATTTTAATGCCTAGTTTAAAATTATATACCGCTTGTGTATGTGTGTATGTGTTATGGTATTATTGTATTATACACATTTAATAGTTTATATATTTAATATATTATTCACTGTCCTGACATCCTAGGAAGAAAGTAGATAGCCAGTTTGGTCAAGTGGTTAATGCACCAGGTAAGAAGCCAGGAGACTATGAGTTCTAGTCCCATCTTAGGTATGGGTCACTCTCTCTCAGCCCACAACAGCAGGCTCAGGTGACAAAATCCTAGGAAGGAGGCATGATTTTAAAAAAAAACAACTTTGTTTTTGAATATTAATAACAACAACAGTGTTTGGGCCCAAAACCAAAAATATATCGGACAAAAGTTGGATAGAAAAAATGACAAAGGAACATGTACATTTAAATCCCAGAAATATTTCTGTTGGGTATCATATCAAAAAAAATATAATGAAGGGACTATGTATTTAATATTACATGTGTTAACAGCAGCCAGAATTGTATTTGCACAACATTGAAAAGGGATCCCCACAGATGAGAAGTTAGTAAAAAAAAAAAATACTAGAATGTGCAGAAATGGATAGATTAAAATTTGAAATTACAGAGAAGGAAGATATGGAATATTTTGAAGCATGGGATTCATTTTATCTATGGTTAAATAACAGAAACAGAAGTTAGAATGTTTAAAATTATAAGTGAAGGATTAATTTTACCATGAGGGTTTATTATGTTTATTATCAACATGATTTAGTATCAACAATTAACTATTAATATGCAGAGAAAATACTATTATATGATCACTACTAATAAACATGATGATGACTATTGCTCAAACTAACTGTAACCAGACAACGCACTGTTTATATAGACATTGAAATAGTTGCTGTTTCTTTATATAGTAAAAATTAAAAAAATATTGAAAAAATAACAGCTTTGTCAAATACCAGAGAATGGGCGTTGGTAGAAGTTACCCTCTCGCAGCATAGATAGAAAGGGTGTTCATGGTAACTTCTACCAACGCCCATTCTCATCCATGCTGCATTGAGAGCCCAGGATGGGACATACCAAAGCTTGCATGTCCGCGGGCGGGTCCTCGTCCGGCTCATCACACCGATTGTTGAACCACTCGTTGAAGCACCCATCTGCTGAAGACTGCAGTTGCCGAGGCAAAGGCATCCAGATGGTAGTGCTTGATGAAAGGAGACAGGGATGTCCATGTGGTCACATGACAGATCTCATCCAAGGCTGCTTGGGTTGTCCAGGCAGCAGAAGTGGCCGTTCTTCTGGTAGAGTGTGCTGTCAGACCTCGGGGAACTGGAAGGGCCGCAGCTTTGTAGGCCTGCTAATAGTAGAAGAGGCCTTATGCCCCAATTGAGAAGGAAAAAGGAAATAAACATGGCTTCCGACTTCCTGAAGGAGGAAATGCGCTTAATATATATTCTAAGAACCCTTCTTACGTCTAGCGCCGCTCTAAGTCATGGTGTGGGAAGGGGCAGAAATCAGGCAACACAATGTCCTGGGACCTGTGAAACCACGTGTTAACCTTCGGAATAAATGAGGGGCCCAGACGGAGAACAACCCTATCATCGTGAAAGGAACAAAGGTCCTGTCTAATGGAAAGAGCGTGGTCGGAAACCCGCCTGGCTGAAATGATGGAAATGAGGAACACTACCTACGGAGTCAGGAAACCGAGAGACACTGTTCTAAGGGGTTCAAAGGGGGCTGCGTAAGGGCATTAAGGACCACATGAAGGTCCCAGCAAGGATACCTGTGAACCACCGGTGAGTGCAGGTTGGAAGCCCCTTTCAAAAACCTCCTGACTGAAGGGTGATGGGATAAGGAAGGAAGCGAACCCCATGAAAGAACCAAGGTGAGGGCCTCAACCTGCCTGCATAAGGTGCTGGGGGCCAAACCTTTCTACAGATCATGCTGAAGGAATCTAAGAACTTCTGTCAACCGGGCTGAAGCAGGAGAGAGACCCTCCCTAAGGCACCCTTGGGAAGGGCCTTCCAGGTGGCATCATAGATGCGCCTTGTAGAAGGTTTGTGAGACGCCAGGATAGTGAGGATGACCCTTTCTGGAAGATCAGCCTCCTCTAGCCACTGCTGTTCAAGTGCCACATGGTCAACTTGAGCCATTGGGGCTCTCGATGAAGCAGAGCCCCCTGATGAAGGGAGATTAGATGGGCTGGGATCCTCCAAGGAGAAGCCACTGATAGGTTGCCCAGGTCCGCAAAGCAGGGCCTCCTTGGCCAATAGGGTGCCAGGAGGAGGAGCTCCGCTCGTTCCTCCAACATCTTCCGAATTACTGCCGGAATGATGGGAAGTGGGGGAAAGGCATAGAGGAGACCTTTGGGCCATCTGCATTGAAGAGCATTGGTCCCTTCCGCTCCCTGGCAAGGAAAACTGGTGAAGAATCTGGTGACTTGGGCATTTTGAAGACTGGAGAAGAGATCTACCTCCGGTGTTCCGAATCTGAGGAAAAGGTCCCTGAAGAGAGACGGAGGAATGGACCATTCTGCCTGGTCGACTAGGCTCCTGCTGAACCAGTCGACCTGGGAGTAGTTGACCCCAGAGATGTGGTCAGCCGAGATCGACAACAGGTGTTTCTCTGCCCATAACCCCAACCGTAGACCCTCCCTCATGAGGGCTTTGGACCTCGTCCCCCCTTGCCGGATGACAGGAGCCTTTGCAGCCATGTTGTCCGTAAGGACTACAACATGAGAGCCAATCACTGAGCGCCTGAAATGCTTGAAAGCCAGAAAAATGGCTCTGACCTCTAGCCAATTTATGGGAAAGGTGTGCTCTGACCTGGACCAAACGCCCTGAGCTATCTGGCCCTGCATATGGGAACCCCAACCCAGGAGGCCGGCATCAGTGGTTATCACTAGCCTGTCTGGGACCCTGAACAGGAATCCCTTCCAGATTGACGGGGAACGCCACCAATTGAAAGATCTCCGGATTTGTGGTGGGAGTGGGACCTTGATGGATGAGTGGCTGGTTCCTGCTCATTGGTAGGGAAGTAGGAACCACTGGAGCAGTCGGAAGTGGAGCCGGGCCCATGGGACGATGCAAATACAGGAAACCATCTTCCCCAGAAGTTTGGACAGCAGCGACAAGTGGACAGCTTGATGTTGCTGGATCTGGCTAATGATCGCTGCAAGGCTCTTTCCATGAGTTGGGGATAGGAAAACCTGGCACGACATGGTATTGATGACTGCTCCCAAGTGTTGCAATTTGGTTGTGGGAGAGGGCTGGCTCTTTTTGGTGTTCATGGAAAATCCATAGCTCTGGAGATGTGACGGTAATTTGCAGATCCCGATGGGCCGCATGGATGGAGGAGGACAGAATCAAAATGGTGTCCAAGTTGCATTAGATCCCCATTGGAACAGAACGCAGAGTTGCCATCAATGCTGCCAGAACCTTCGTGGAGATCCTTGGAGCCGATGAGAGGCCGAAGGGAAGTGCTCAATACTGGTAATGGATATTCTGATAACAGAAACGGAGAAACTGGTGAAGATGAGGCCAAATGGGGATGTGGAGGTAAGCCTCTGTGAGATCAATGGAAGAGAGATCGCCTTCCCAAACGCTCTCTAAAATAGAATGCAGAGTCTGCATTTTAAATCGCCTGTATTTTACAAATTGGTTGAGAAATTTTAGATCAAGGATGGCTCACCACCACCCCGAGGCTTTGGGAACAATGAAAAGGCGAGAGTAAAGCCCACGTCCCCATTGAGGGGGTAACAGGTTGAATAGCTCAGATTTCAAGAAGGTGTTGAATGGCCTGATTCATGAGGGCTTGCCTTGAAATGTCCCTAGAGACAGGCAAGATCAAAAAATGTTCTGGGGGTGGCATTAGGAAGTCCAATTGTAACCCTGACCTAATAGTGCTGAGCACCCAGGCATCCGTCGTTGACTCCTCCCGTTTGGAGGCAAAGAAGGCTAGGCGACCTCCAATGGGTGGGGAGAACGAGGGATTACTTAGAGCGACGGAAGGAACGACCCCCTCCCTCCCGAAAGGGCTGTTTACTAGTAGAAGGTTGTTGCCTGCCAGATGCTTCTGCACGTTGGTCTTGGCGTTGGGAGTACAGCCTCTGAGAGCAGGGGAAGTGGGATGAGGTCTCCACTCGAAAGGCAGGAGGACGATAAGGAGCTGGGCAATAGTCGGCTTTCTTCCCAGAGGAAGAGAGAATTTTACGTTTATCTATGGTTTCTATAAGGTTCCAGAGCATCACCAAAAAGCTTACTGCCTGTGAATGGAACTGAAGCCAGCTTCCATTTTCAGCGTGACTCCACCTGCCAATTTTGGAGCCATAACAGTCCTCTTGCTGCTACTGAAAATGCCATGGCCCTAGATGCAAATTTGTCGGAATTGAGAGTGGCATCCGCAGTGAATTCCGCCACTGCGATAATCTTATTAAGGTCTTGGTGAGACCAAAGGTCAGAAGCAGGCAATCTATTCTGGAGTTGGCACAGCCACTGTATGGATGCCCTCGTGAAAAAGGATGCTGCTGTTGAAACCTGAACAGCCCATACAGTAGCCTGGTGATTGCGCTTGAGGGTCTGTTTAGAACGTTTATCATCCAGTTTCAGGATATCTTCTGGCTCCATGGGAGTACCAGAAGATGAGAACGAGGCCAGAACCAGAATGTCAACAGAAGGCACTGCCAGGGCATTGTCCAGGGCTGCGCTGATGTTGTAGAAACGCTTATCCAAAGAAGATGGGCGAGGGGAAGCACACTGTTCCTTGACCATGTCCAGGAACAAAGTGGGAGAAGGCAAAACCTCTGCATGCACTACAGGCTTGGAGAAGAGAGAGTCTCCCTGGCTAGAGGGATTTCCTTGTGGCTCAGGAGCCACTTCCTCCAGTGACAGCTTGGCAGTGACCAAGGCCTTGCTGAGTAATGACCTGAAGAGAGTACGTTTGAAGACCAATGCAGAGGATGTCTGCTCTGGGTGAGAATCCTCTTCCTCTGAAAGATTTTGGTCAAAAATCTTGCCCTCTTCACACTGTGTTGAGATGGTGAAGCCCTTCCTTCCTCATCAACCTCCTCCCATTCTGGTAGAGAAGAATGGACCCTGAGGTCCTGGGGCCTGTATAAATCAGGGTGATGAGGCAAGGAACTTATAGATTGAGAAGGGAGAAGGGCCTGAACCCTTTCCAAAGTTTGAAGAATTTGCTTGAAGCCTTCAGCCAATCCCTGCCGAATTATCCCCTGGTCTATGCTCAAAGGTAGAGGCAGAAGGCCCGCTGCTGTGGGAGTGAAGGTGGCTTTAGGCCTAGATTGAGAAGAGGTTCGAGGCCTGGGGGATGGGGAGAAGCATAGGGCCCAGGAGCCTGTTGGAAATAGGGCCCAGATCTGCTGAAATCCTGAGAATCTGATTGTTCTGCAAAAGCCTCAGGAGACCAGGATGGAGGATGGAAATGCTTATAACTTCTCCTCCTCTGGAAAGGCTTGGCTGGGGCCCACGGGTATCACCTGAAACATGCTGTAGTTGCACTCCCTTCTGTTGAATAGTTCTGTTGAACTGCCTCTCCAGGGCTGCATGTCTGCGCTTCTCTACCCTCAACTCAGCCTGAGTTGCCTTCTTAGGGGCTAGAGCCTTAGCTCTGATTTTAGCAGCCACCTCCCTTTGGACTGATTGGGTGCGTTGCCTACGTCTTTTTCTCTTATTGGGCTTAAGAGACTGTTCCACTGGGGTGGGGTGGGGAAGCTCTGCCTGACCCTTATCTTGCTCCATTGTAGAATAAAAGGCTCTTGCGATGGAAAGAAACTGTTTGTCAATTTTTCTATTAAGCCCTTTAGGGTATAAATGGCCCCCGGGCTTACAAGATGGCCACTCACCTCATGGTGGAAGGCTTCAGACCAAGATGGCCACTGACTAGGGGAAACAGGCTCCGAGATCAAAGAATCACTCCTCAGGCTATAAAGAGTCCTGAGCAAAGTCAGCAAAGGAAAAGGCAGCTGCCGGCCACACGATCAGCTGGCTGACGCTGCTATCGGTTTGCTGGTTGTTTTTTACAATCGCTCAAACCGCAGGCATGGGGGAAGTCTGCAGAAGCTGCCCAACTTGCCTGAAGAGCGCTCTGGCAACGCTGCTCCCAACGTTGCAGGAGAGAGAGCCCTGCTCTCCTGGAAGAGCAGCTGCCCAGATCCCTGGGAGCTGCTTGAAGTGAGGAAAAAAGTACTGAAGATCGCTGGTGATTGCTATCTAACAGAACACTTTCAGAGACACAGCTACTGACTGAAAGGAGCTGAGTCAAGAGCTGGTGTCTCTCCCGGGGTCTGGCTTTTATATCTTAGTACAGACTCAGCTAAATGACATCATAGGAAGGAGTCATCCTATCCTGGGCTCTTGATACAACATGGAGGAGAAATTCTAACTCTCCTTATCCATTTTGCAAAAAGATAACTATGTTTTTCTGTTGATATTCACCCTATATAATTTTTAAAATATCTCACTGAAACCAGTTGTAAAACAGGTGTTTTTTATTTATTTATTTATTTAGTCGCCATGTAAGATCAGTGCGCCTATATAAATGTGATAAATAATTTATTTCGTTTAATTTGTATAGTTACCTATCTCACTAGTGTGACTGGGCAATCACAAAGCAATAGAAATGGTAAAAATATAAATGCAACAGCATGCAACTATCCTAAAATCACAAAAAATAATAAAATACAATCATAATCAAGTGGTGAACATAAACCATATACCCTTTAATATAGCTATTGCCAAGGCTAACCACTATTGCCAGACCCCCAAGTGTAAGGCGAGGAAAATACACTAACACCTCTGGAGATAAAAGTAGAGTGGATAATCTGTAGGCCATGTACAGTCCCCAAATAATCTGCAGTCCTAGTTTCCTCAATGTTATGCTGAAATTTACCAACTATGAAAAAGGTTGCCACAATCTTCTGCTAATTTGCAGCAGCAAAATGAACATTTTTTTTGTTCCATTCCATATTGAAAGCCAACTGGGTGACTTTGAGCACCTCTCTCTCAGCCCAACCCACCTGACAGGGTTGTTGTTGGGAAGAAAATAGGAAGAGGAAGGCGTGTTAGATATGTTCATCACCTTGAGTTATTTGTAAAAATAATAAAATCAACAAGAAAAAAGAAAGAAAGAAAGAAAGAAAGAAAGAAAGAAAGAAAGAAAGGAGGGAGGGAGGGAGGGAGGGAGGGAGGGAGGGAGGGAGGGAGGGAGAAGAAATAAAGAGAGAGGGAGGGAGAAAGAAAGAAAAAAGAAAGAAAGAAAGAAAGAAAGAAAGAAAGAAAGAAAGAAAGAAAGAAAGAAAGAAAGAAAGAAAGAAAGAAAGAAAGAAAGAAAGAAAGAAGGAAGGAAGGAAAACAGAAAAGAAAAGATTTTGAAAGATTTGGAAAAGAAATGTATTTATTCTACATAAACTAGAAAGCACAGAAAAGTACTTTAAAGCAAGGGAATACATGTTATTTTGCTGCATCAGTTTATGCTACTAATAAATTGTTAATGATATCATTATTTAATATTCTGGATTCTTTTTTCAGAAAAAATAAATATTGTTGTTTTTATAAGACATTATAATCTCTTTGTTGAGCAAGCATTTTTAAAAGGCAGTTTCTATCAAAGGTGCAAAATAAGCATTTGAAATAGTGTGTCTTTTTGTTTCATCAATTAGATATACAAATACACACCCTTGAATTAGCTATGTCTGGAATGTAGATTTTCCACCAAGCTACAACTTACTTCCTCCATAGCTAAACAGAATGCCAACAGCTCAAGCAGTTCAAGTAGAGGTTCTGGAAGAAATAGTACTGGAATAACTAGATTTAGATGAACTCAGTTGCAAAATAGAGACCTTTTGTACCTAGACTTTTCAGAAACAAACACAGACATGAGAGCTTAACAAAACATAGATCCTTTTTTAGGGTATTGCGTGATGGTGTGTGTTCTACAAACATCTTTTTCAGCCCTTGACCTTAGATGATATTGAACTTGATTTTAAAATTTACATTATTCAAAAATTACAACTTTTTTCCTCAAAAATATTGGTGTAGTGAGTCCTAAAGAATTGAGTAAAAGTCATGTATAATTTTGGGATTATGACTGCTGAACAAATGATCTTTTATATTTATGCCAATTATTCATTTGCTGAATAAATCAAACATTTCATAAATAACAAAAGCTGTCTTATACAGGTAGTCCTCGTCTTACAACAGTTCAACCATTCGAAATTACAACAACACTGGAAAAAGTGACTTACGACCATTTTTCACACTTAGGACCTTTGCCGCATCCCCGTGGTCATGTGATTTATATTTGGATGCTTGACAACGAACTCACATTTTTGACAGTTGCAGTGTCCTGGGCTCATTCAATCCCCTTCTGTGACCTTCTGACAAGCAAAGTCAATGGGATTCACTAAACAACCGTGTTCCTAATTTAACAACTACAGTGATTCACTTAACAAATGTGGCAAGAAAAGTGATAAAATGGGACAAATTCATCTAATAAATTTCTCACAGCAAAATAAATGTGGGACTTCATTGTGGCCTACCAGTACAAACTAAATCCAATAATCCATCTAATTCTGTTAAATATGCACTTTCTGGTAGTGACTCCTTAGGGTTATTATTTGTTATTTATTAAATGTATTGGCCACCTATCTTAATACAGACTAACTCCAGGCAGTTTACAATAATAAAAAATTATACAAAGCCTCTATATCAGTGATGGCTAACCTTTTCGTCCTTGCATGCCAAAAGTGCACCCATAATGCAATGCGTGGGTGATCCGCCCCTGTACATGTGCGCGTGAGCCCGCCACACATTGCACGCCTCTATGCATGCACGGCAGATACCCAACAATCAGCTGGCTGGTGGAAAGCACGCACAAATACGCAGTGGATCTGGTCTGGGGCGACGGCTCATGTGCCAGCAGAAATGGCTCTGCGTGCCACTTCCGGCACATGTGCCATAGGTTCACCATCACAGCTCTATATATAATATAAATCATATACTATAAAAATATGAATTCTCAACACTAACTAAAAGATGGAAAGTGGGGGGGGGGTAAGATGAGTGTTGTGGGGGAGGTAGAATCTGTTATTAATTTATCAGCCACCTCCAATGTAAAGCTCCTCCACTGGAGCTCCAAGCAACTGGCAGAGCCAGGTCTTTAAGCTCTTGTGGAAGGTCAGAAAAGTTGGAGCCAATTTCATTTGGGAGGACAAGATGATCCAAAGGGCAGAAGCCACAGCAGAGAAGGCTGTGGAATTTGTTATTGGATTATCCCTGGATTGAAAAACTTACTGATTTACCTATGAATGACTTTGGACTGCTTATCTTGAACTTTGCTTAAACTTTCTGGAAGTAAAAACCTACATTTACTGTACAGTGTATCTGTGTACTGTGTTGTGTATTATTCAAACACTACTCTCTATACGTTTCCCTGTATGCGCTCATTCTCCTAAAGGGGAATTACCTCAACATCCGATATTAAGTATATTTTAAAAAATTCTTTGGAAAATTGAATTAAGTATCATGAAGTCAGTATCAACTCTTTACAGTAGTCACAAAGAGGATGGTCTGTCTTCAACTTGGCCTTTCAGGTTGGCTACCTTGGTGGTCTGTCTATTTTGCTGCTGGTTGTAAAATATTTTATAAAATACTGGTTTAAATATTTTATTTAACAGACATGTCTTCTCTTTTTAAGATTATTTCAAAGAAAATACTGTGTATATACAAAAATATGAAGATGCTTTCTACTATAGAAAAGGTTGTAGAAATTGGTTTTTCACATATTTCCATTTTCTCTTCCTAGTGTTTTTCCACAAGTGCAAGGTCTGCCTTTTTTCCCTCTGGATCGGGGGTGTCAAACTCAAGGTCTGGGGACCTCATCCAGCCCATAGGGTGCTTAGATCTGGCCCACGGGACCGCCTTGGAAACAGAGAAGGACCACCTCGCAGTGCCTCTGCCAGATAAAATGGAGCTCCCACCCCCCCCCCCCAAGCTCTATTTTCGCTGGCAGAGAGCAGCAGCAGGCTGTCGTGGCTGAAAACAGAGCCTGGGAACCCATTTTCTCTGGCAGAATGCTTTGGGCCACCACAGACACCCCCAACATGAGTCAACATGACATCAAGCTGGCCATGCCACCCTGGCCCCGCCACACCCTGGCCTGGTCTCCAAGGTCAAGCACAACCCTGATGCAGCCCTCAATCGAATCAAGTTCATTGCTCTGGATCAACCAACTGTTGATCCATTACTTGCAACAGGAATTGACCAACCAGACTGTCACCTGAGATGAACTTTGGTGGCTGAGAAAGAGTAACTGGCCCAAAATAATCCTGGCTTATTCATAAGAGCTGGCTGTGTGACTTTAGGTCACTCATTGTCTCTCAGCCCATAGTGTCAGACTCAGCAACAAACCGGCCAGTCAATTCTTGCTGCAACCAATGGACCAACATTCAGTTGATCGTTCCCCAAAGAAACTGGCCCCTGCATTTGCTTGAAAATGCTAGAGAGAAAAATATAACTACACCCAATCCTTATATGAACATTTAATTTGCTTCTGCTTTTATTCTCCCTCTTAAAATGAATGCTATTTTTATATTATTTAATGTATTGTTCATATTACTGTATTTTAACAGTTCAAATCGAAACAGCTTTGAGCTTTCTAGTTATTTGACACACACACACACCCAAAAAGATAAAGTTCCCTTTGTCTCCTGTTCACTAAATGGACATGACTATGTTGTGGTGGTAGAACCACCAGCTGAAGGTGAAGGGGCCTCTCTAGAGACACTAAAGAGACATTCCAATTGGAATCTGTTCAAGAGAGGAAACATCTGAGGTCAAACCCTCAGATCTATATCTGTTGTTTCCTAAGGGAAGGCAGGCAGTTTAGCCAGATTCTTATAATACAGAGATCAACAATAAAATATCTATTTGTGCCTTTCTACCAATGGTTCTAGTTGCTTGCACCTGATCATTGTTTTCTTTACAACATAAGGGAAGTTCAATGCCTTCTTGCAATTTTTTCAACTTTCCAGTCTCATGCATCAGGATTTCCTACTGGCCTGACACACCTTACCTTTTCTGAGATAACAAAGCTGGCTAAAAGCTGTCATTTGCAATAATAAAGTTTTTTTTTAAAAAAGATGTTTTAATGAAAATTGAATATGATTTATCAAATCTATACAACTATTGTACCATATTTCCACCAGACATTTTTACTGTCTCTTACACCTGCAAAAGAGCTGTTCTGGAAAAACTAAGGACTGAACAAAACAAGCTCTGCACATCATAAAATACAGTCAGAAAAGAGTACAGGTAAACCTTAACTTACAACAGTCACTTAATGAGCATTCAAAGGTAAACTAGGCTCCAAGCAAGTTACTTAAAAACCTGTCCTCAAGTTTCAACTGCTATACCCATCCCCTGATCATATAGTTACATTTTGGATGTTTGACAACTGGACCAAACCAATTGCACTATCCCAGTTAATTGAATTTTGCAACATTTTTTGCCATTTTCTGGCAAGAAGTGTCAAACAACACCAGGGGTGGGACTCAAACTTTTTAACAACCGATTCTGTGGATGTGGCTAAATGGGTTTGGCTAGGTGGGTTTGGCCATGTGACTGAGTGGGCGTGGCTTCTTTTTTTGCAGCCCCCCTTTTTCTGCCTCCTGGGGGGTGTTTTTGCTCTCAGGAAGCTTCCCTGGGACCCAGGAAGGCAAAACACAGACCGTGGGGGGGGGCATAACTACCCCCCTATGCACCCCTTTTTGCTTCCCGGGCCTCAGGGAAGCCGCCTGGGCGAAGCAATAAGACAGCGAGGGGGATCCCAGCATAGCTGATCATCGGAACAACTGATCATCAGGGGGGGGGGGGGAAGAAATACCTTAAGGAATGACTGGGTGCAGGAGAACACAGTCAGAGATGTTGGGGATGCGCGCGATGTTGTGCATGTGCGATAAGGACTGACTGGGTAGGGAGGAGCAGGCAGAGAGGAACGGAGTCAGCCAGGGGCACAATTTGCCGGTTCTCCAAACTGCGCAGATTCATAACAACCAGTTCTATAGAACCAGTCCGAATCAGTAGAATCCCACCCCTGAACAACTCCCATTTGATAAAGTTGGTTTAGGGCTTACAACCACATGATTTACTTAATAACCATTGTGCCTCACTTAACAACTAGCAAGGATGGTTGTAAAATTGGATCTTATCATATGGTGACTCAATTTACAACCACAATGATTAATGACCAAATTTCCAGGCTCAATTGTGGTTGTAAATTGAGGACTATCTGTATCAACAACTCTCACTTACATAAATGACGTTTCTTTTGTTCACTAACATGATTCTTTGAATCCAAATGAAAGAAGTAGATTCATACAGCTCCACAAAAAATACTGTATTCATAATAATCTCCCATTTTGGATATTGTTCCTACAGGTTTTCTATTGCTTCACACTAACTGAATGCTTCCCTTTTCCAGCCAGAACTGTATAAAAGATGCATACATTCTTTTGCAGATATATTCCCATTCTTAAGTAGTGACAAATTATTTGTCACACTTCATTTAACCAACCATTAATCTGACGTGGGTTATGTTTCTTTAATCATATGCATCATGATTTCCTTCTCATCCACAATATAGCATTTATAATGTTTGCTATTCATACAGCAGCAAGACTCTTGCAGTTACAATTTAGAATAACAGAACTTTGAATTAAGAGAATAGTAGGGTTTACAGGTATTTCTTAATGTACGGCCAGTTGTTTGCAACTGTTCCAAGTTATGACAGACCCCACCAAAGGTACTTATGACCTGGTTC
This sequence comes from Pseudonaja textilis, assembly GCF_049901715.1. Lineage (NCBI taxonomy): Eukaryota > Metazoa > Chordata > Lepidosauria > Squamata > Elapidae > Pseudonaja > Pseudonaja textilis. The sequence continues at coordinate 304,322,589 of NC_141990.1, read as the reverse complement.
CAAAGTTCTGATAGCTGCCCCACAACTGCATTTTAGGCACTTGGCAACCAGCCCACATTTACAGTCATTTGCTTAACAACAGTGTTCACTTAATGACCATGGCATTTGCTTAATAAATATGGGTGAGTCATTTAATGACGACAAAAAAGCTGCAAAATTGGGTTGATCCCGTTATGACTGTCATGACTTACAACCATAATTGGCTAGAGAACAATCACTATTGAAAGTTGAGGTTGTATCTTCAACGTATCAATGGAAAATGTATTAAATAAGATGATGAATGCAATTCAATGATGATAGTATGATACAAGTGTAAGTCAAAAGGAGGTTATACTAATTTGATGAGTAGCCATCAAATGATGTGTTATACACATAGAAGATGCTCACAGATTTTTTTACTTCTATTTTAAGTTGCAATGTTACAATTCCATTTACCATTTTCAAATACCACTATAAAATTTCTTCAAATTCTGTTTAATTATAGAAACCAAGACAATAATTCCCTATCTGCATACATAATCAAAGTTTAAATCTTAGTTCAAATAAAAGATTCTAATTTTTAAGAACAGCCAGACCCACCTGTTTTCCTAAACCATTTATTTAGCAGCATTGTATCAAGCAGAAATTAGGGTTAGGGTTATTTCGTGTACGTGTGTGTGTGTAAGAGAGAGGGGGAGGGAAAGAGGGAGGGAGGGGGAGGGAGACACGCTAGCAAAGTGAAGGGGTTTTCTGAATTTTTGACACACTGAACCCAAAAGTTTCACCATCACTGTAATAAGTAAATAATGAAAAATAATTAAAGGCTTTTTTTGGTCTAATTCTCAACTGGAACCTAAACCACAGAAAGTGCAATAGGACAGGATTAGATGATTGATGTGAGCAAAATATGGTAGAGGCAGAAGGACCTGAACATCCAGAATTTTCTAAACAAACACCCAATGCTACACCCTTCTACATCCCCACAAACTATACCAAGATTCTTCTAAGACTCCACCAAACCTCCACCAAACCTCTTTCAGAAGCAAAAAATTAAAAAAATAAGCAAACTCTAAAACAGTCATACAATAAGATACTGAAATAACCTGTTCCCCAAACATGAAGATTAGATTCAATCTCAAATCTCAAAAATATTACTTTATAATTTCCTCTGCAACTCAGCTCTTAGGCCATTTTTTTTCTATGAGGGGAAAAATTACCATAACTAAACACACATATTCTAGATTCCTAAATCTCTGAATCATTAGCAAATTTTAGTCTCTCTCAGAGGAATCTTGCTTTAATTCAGTTTTCTGGTGAATCTATTCTAATTGGCCTGTCAGTATAGCACCTTACCAAATCCAATCTACAAATAATCAAGTTTATAAAATATTACAGCTGCAATTCTATATAATTACATTTAAATATCCTTCCTCCTTAAGCCATTATCTCATCCATGTTAAGACCTCTCTGTTTCATCTGCTGGTGCTAGCCATCCACAAAAAACATTTCAGAGAAAACTATCTTGGAATATCTGATTTTTCAAACAGTGGTGTTCATAGGAGGAGGAATCAAAATTGAAAAGATATCAGACAGAGGATTGTAATGCAAATTGTTCCTTTTTTGAAACTGCAGTGAAATGTTAAAACATATACAAAACAGGCAGTGCTTGCTGCACCCATTATTTTTCTGATTTTGACATACACATACCCCAAGGATGCCACTGTTTTCAAACATTCCAACTAGTTACTAAATTTGTTTCCTTGGACATCATGTCAATAACAGCATACCCTTTAATACTGAAAATATCTGAGCAAAATCTAGAGCCTGTGTGTATATGATATTCACAGCCTTCATTATATGGATAAAAACCACCATGTGGTTACAAGTAATTATTTCTTGTAATTAGAAACTGGGATTCTCTATGGTTTTCTGGAAACATACTTTGTTGTGAAAAGCAACTTTGCTACTAGCTGTGTGAAAAAGACTTTGATCAAATGCCTCAACAGAATTATGACAACTAAAGACTGATGAACCTCCTCCCCCAGTTCTGATTCGAAAATATAATCATATTTCACTGCAATTGGCCATATATATATTACAAATATAAGCAACATTGGTAAGCAATTAATTAGCAAGTTGTAAATAATAAGTATGTTTATCTTTTATTAAAATTGCATAGAATTTAAACACACATTCAATGTATGTACCCTTGCACATACATTTTAAAAAAAATTTGCATTACTTCCCCTCCCTTTTGCTGTTGCTGTTTTTTCTCTCCTTCTCTTCAGTTTTATAAAATAAATGCAACAAATATCCTTCTTTAATGTAGATCTCAACAGAAAATAGAGACAGCAGTTTCAGTTTTGTACTCCCACAAATTCTAACCAAACCCCAGTTCACCAAGGGATTCTGAAGTCTTTGAAATGAGGCAGATATTCTATACATTAGAAAAATGAACTGATAAAAGTAACAAAATTCTGACAACTGAAAAGCACCAATACAAATACTTTCCTACCGATCCCTACATTTTTCAACATTTCATTTCATTTAAATTATGGAGTCCTTATCATCAGAAGACATTTACTTGTTATTATATACAACATTCTACAAAACTAATCAACTTTTATGATATACACATTAAAATGCATTTGCACTGAAAATAACAATTGTTAAATTGTTAAAACTTAGGATATTTAACGTACGGATATTATGCAATATTTCATTATATTAAAACTACAGAAGATACTGTATGTTTGCCGAACATACAAAATATTTGACTGATTTGAAATACTCATTTCATAAAATAGGGTTTTTAGGCAGCCAAACATCTCCGACAAGTGTTGTCTATCCCTCTCTAGTGGCTACAGCTAATCATTGCAACTTGCAGAAGATATTTGGAGCATCCAAAATGGCAAAGCTTATGAGAAACAAGCAAGAAAACTAGTGAAAGGTATTGGTGGATAGTAAACAAAATAAAATTGAAGAGAGGCATCACTTGAAAGTAACATAGTCAAGTAATACCTTCCTACTGTTTGTCAGGCCATAACAATTATTCAGCACACCAAAACAAAGAAACAGGAAACAAAATACGAAGTACATCAGTTAGCAGATATACCAGTCAATTGTCTCCTACAACCTAGCTCTAAGGGAAAACAAGATTCTGTTTCTGCTTGTTTTTCATGTAACTATGAAAGAAGTATATGACCTCAAAAGAAAGGGCCTTCTCAGATGTGGCGTTATGAGATGTCTACAATTTATGAGATGGCAACATAAAGGAAGCCTGATGCCCACCACTGGCAATTTGTAATGCAGAACTAAGCCATTCTTTTTCTTTAGCTATTTTCTTCAAATAATTTTTATGAGTTTTATTTTAGGTGACCATATTATACTAAGATATATGCTTTTATATAATTGTACTATGTTTTTGGTACTTATTAGCATATTGCATTATTTTTAATATTTTAAGAAACTTACATTTGCCTTTGTCAGCAGGAAAATGAGAAATGAAACACAGTAAACTATTTATAGCATTATACACAGTGATCTGAAAGCTAACTTGGGTGTCTCTAAAAATGAATGGACTTTTGGCTAGCTAATAAAACATAGTGATATATGTTTTATAAAATGTTTTATAAAAACATAATGATATCCTCTTCCAAAGAGGGATAGGAAGTGGGCTTCAAAAGCAGAACAGTTTTTTTATTCCTGAGCATTATGCCTGGAGGGTTAAAAGAAGACTGAACTATTAAGAAATAGAATTTATTTGACTACGCTTGGGAATTAATCCTCAGTGCCTCAAAGAGCCAGGGGAGAACTGGAACTGGTACAGTTGGTAGGCAACATATAGGTAAGCATGAGAGGAACCTTCCCTGTATGTTTGGTAATACAGACATCATTGTTAATTATTGTTAATTGACAGTGTAAAATAATGGTTTAATGTTGAAAACAGCAAAGCATGGAAGTTTTATTTTGAAACGGCTGGTTATCATCCCCTTTTAAAGTTTGAATTTGCAACCATATTTTAAAAAGTAGATAGCAAAGATTTTAACAGGACATTTGACTATAAAGAATTTCTTAAGCTCAGAGGCAATAGACTATTAAAGAATCACACTGTTGATTATTTATAGTGAAATAGGAAAAGAAACTGTTTAGCAAAAGTGATTGGAGAATTTAAAAAAAGAATCCAGGTGAATTTAGAAAATCTATCTTGTCAATCTAAGCGCTTGTCCTTTTTAAATAGTTGATTATTTAACAGCACATCATTTTCAGACTTCAAGAAACAGCAGAGCATCGTCAGACTTCCCTATCAACTTATTAACATTGGATTTTATAATATTACATTATATACTTAAGTTTTTTGGTCTTTGACAAAAAACTCCTTACCAAAAGCACCTAATCTATTAACATTCATAGGAGAAGATAGGTTTTCATATCAGTTAAACTACAAGAAGCATTGATCCACAATAAACACTCTACTACTACTGGTAATGGTTGAAATATTAAATAATTTAGGTTAAATAATTAAAAATCACTAAATTACTATATGGCAAATGAAATATGTTAAGCAGGTTGTGCTTAACTGAGGCAGAAATTCTACCTTCTTAAAATCAACTTGTACTATAGTTGGTACACTATTAACTTCTGGGAGATGGGCTTAAAGAGACCAGATATTACAGTAAATTACAAGAGCCAATGAGATACCAAAGTTGCTAGAGTGGATACAGTTTATTTTTCAGCAAGTTTGGGCATTTTAATGATAAAATGGAAAGTGAGGGATTTAATGACCAAACCGAGTCCAAATTTTCCCCATACTTTGAAGAGAGTCTTCTGTGTTTGACATTAAGAATCCTGTACAACACTGAAGGTATTCTTTTGATTTAAAATGTTGTAGAGGCATACAATTCATCAATAGATCAAGTAAGATCACATGAACCTAAACATAAATGATTACAGGCATCATATTTGAAATCAGCCTGGAATTTGTAACTAATTCTTCTGCAAGATAAGTTCAGAGATATAGATTTCCCATAAATAATTAAGAATTTGATTCTATCCAGGTAGACCTCACTTACCAACCACTAAGTCATTGAGTGCAATGTTGCTGACTTATGGCATTGGTTCTTACCGTGTTCATGAAGTGAATCACTGTGGGTCATTAAACACGACTTCACACGACCATGACTTGCAACTTCCTGCTGGCTTCCCCATTGACTTTCAGAAGCCAGTTGTGAGGATCACAAATGATGATCACATGGCTGCAGAATACCGCAACTGTTCTAAACATGCGTCAGTTGCCAAACCCCTGAATTACAATCATGTGACTGCAGGGAGGCTGCAATGGATGTAATTTTGAAATCAGACATAAATCTCATTTTTCAATGCCATTATAATTTTCAATGGTCACAAGTGGCCAGTAAGCAAGTACAAACTGTAAAGACATTTATCTTCCCATTCCTTGTTCATATAAAATCACATGTTTAAAACTTGGGTGATCAAGAAATGGGAACCAGAGGGAAAACTCAAAGTTCATAATTATTTTCATTTCTTCCTAAAGTTTTAAATACGAATTTATGATAATAGTTATTAATGTTTTAATATTAGAGAAAAATGGGGATCAAATTTATATCCATTTAAATGGTTTTTTAAAATTTCTTCTTGCAGTAATTGTCCTGAATAAGACCAACTATTATTGTATCAGCCACATACTTCACAATATGGTTGCTGACAAATCTTGAACAACAGACATGGGTCAACAGGGTGGACAACAGTAGACTTAGGACACAGGTTGAGGAGAACCTGTGCTCAGGAAAATGGTGTTAGAAATATTAGCCCCAACTCGCACATACTGGGACTTATCAATAACAAAATCAAGAATTTAGTTGCACGAAGAAGGATTAAAGCCTAAAAGGCTGTTTGTCTACTAGATCCAAAGGAATGATTGAATTAAATGCCAAACTGAGGTAGAACTGTTATAGGCCTGAAGTAACAGAACTGAAGACCTGGCAGCCAAAAAAAATGAAGACAGAGCTATTTTCTAATATTATTTTGTTTTTCCAGCTTTAAATCATATTTTGCTAAGTGTCTTATTTTTTCTCCAAGATAACCTCTGTAGGTGAGCTTCTGGAAAATCAGTGAGGTCCCAGAAGAACAGCCACCATAGGTCTGTAACAAATATGTCAAGTCACATAAACTTTATCTTCTTCTTTGAGAGAGAATTGCAACTTTAATAGATTCGAGAATGCCATTGACATAGTATATCTTAACCTCAGCAAAACATTCAACAAAATATTTTATAATATCTTAATAATATTAATTAAAAATTAATAAAATGATAAAATATAGGTTAGGTGATAAATCTTAGATGGCTTCATAACTGACTGAACATTCACATCCAAAAAATATTGACATATGGCTATACAATAGATTACAGAGTAGTACTAAGTGTCCTAGAGCAGGGGTCTTCAACCTTGGCAACTTTAAGACTTGTGGACACTAGTCTTAAAGTAGCCAAGTTTGGAGACCCCTGTCCTAGAGTGCACACTTTTATTAATGACTTGGATTGAGGATATGATTATCAAATATAAAGATGTGACAAAAATTGGAAAAATAGCTCAATAGCTCAAGATATACGTAAGTTCATACAGAAACAACTATAATGAATTTAAGGTGAGAAATGTAAAGTTCTGCATCTGGGGAGAAAAACAGAAGTCATAATTAGAGGTAGCCCTTGATTCATGACCAGTTCTTTAACTGAAAAGCACTTCTAGCTGTTGTAAAATCTTGTGATCACATGCCATACTTTGCAATGTTTTTTCCAGTTTCCAGGAAAAAATATCCATTCAGGAGAATAGATTAAGACTTACAACTTACAAGTGTATGATTCACTTAATGACCACTGTAAACATGGTTGTAAAAAGGGGTTGATCATGTGGGTGTCTCAATATACAACTGACACAGCTTACGAACAAACTTCTGGTCCTATTGTGATCATAAATTGAAGGCTACCTTACAGGATAAGAGGAATTTGCCTGGGCTATATTGGTAACAGTCATGAAAAGAATCAGAAATTGGACTTGACCCAAAAGTACGATGCTAAAAAGACAAATTTTGTTTTGAATAATTAATAGGAATTTGAACCCATTTCTACTTCTGTTAGGCCTCATTTGGGATACTGTGTCCAGTTCTCTACAGACCTTCTCACAGTATTGTTACCAGAGAGAAATATTTAACATTAACACCAAAACAATCTATAAATGAAATGTGGCTCCTTTAGAAAAATCTTTCTTTCCAACTCTCATACAGAATAAACCTTTTCTACAGGGTGCATAATACATTCCTACCATTTCAACCTGTAATTGTTTTCAACTAAAAATGCAAACATCATAATATCTCCTTTTACATACAAGTTTATTTTGCATCATATATTTGCTTGAGACTCAAAATAAAAATAGCATAAATCAGGCTTATATCAGTATGATAATACTGATATTAATATCTTCTCTTACTCTATTCCTAATATAGACTTTGCTTTTTTCACAGTAGCCAAACATTGGATAAACATATTCAAACCATCCTGCAGAAACCCAATATCCTTCCCTTGGACAATCAGTCTTCAATCAAATACCAACAACATCTGTTAAGTTAGGACATTTTGCCTGAATAAATTCATTTAGATAATTTGTAAAACCTAAATCTCTTTATCACTTCTTTCAACAGTACCAACTAAAGATGTGAAGAGTCACAAAAGATTCTGAAAAAAAATGAGGAAAATGAAAATAATATACATTCACATACTTCTACTCCCCAAGTCCAGATTTGCTGATTAATTTTCATAACTTTTCATGAATATTTCCGCTAGAAAGTGTCAAAATCAAAATTTCTGCTAGAAAGTGTTAAAATCAGCATAACTAGATCTTCTGAGCTTACCTAAAAGATTTCATCACTAAATAAAATTCTAGTAAGTAGTTCAATCAAAGTACTGATTTTTTTCTGCCCATTTTTCTATCATGGGTCTTTCATTTGAGCAATTACCGTATTTCCCCATGTATAAGCCACCCCTTTTTTCCAAAATTTTCAAGCCCAAAAAGTAGGGGGGTGGCATATACAAAGCAAGGTACACTTTTATACGTGAAAAATGCATAAAATAATAAAGTAGGAATAAACTGGTTTTCCAGCAGTATGCTATACTTTTTGTAAAAATTGTGCGTGATGATACGATTGCGAGTGCGAGTACGCGATAGAAATGCATACGCTAGGCATCGGCCTGAATGCTTCGTTCCTACTCTCGTTCCGATGCGTAGATTGCTAGCGTCGCCCGCACCGCTTTCGGCGTCATGACCGAAGTTGTAGATCTAGACGTCGAATTTTGTTTCTTTGTAAATTTTCTTTCTTCATAACTTGTTTCTCTAATAAAATATTTTTCAAAACTTCACAGTCCAAAAATTGGGGGGGTGGCTTATACAAAGGGGGTGCTTATACATGGGGAAATACGGTAATATTACTCTGATATCATAAAAGAAATATTTCATGATAATAAGAAATGAATGCAATATAATTTCAAGAATATCAAACATACTTACTATGAGAGAAAATCATGAAGTAAACTTATTTTTACAATACAGAGTAATATAGAGATTCAACAGTCTTTATAAATTCAATAGTCTTCATTTGATAGATGAATTATTCAGCTGACATAATTACACCTGTGCCAACACAATTATTAGCTCTTTAAATATATAATGTTCTACCTAAATCAATGAAGTCCTGGCAGGTAGTCAATAATTCAAGTTAACATTCTAGAATTAAAAGGTAAAATGTTCTATCAAACCTACATACTTGTAGTTACTCACTGAGTAAATCATAGTCCTAGGGTAAAAATTGTCATTAAGTACTTCAGATATGCACTTGGTTTATTAATAAATTATTTTTTTTACACATTTGTGCCAAAGACATGAAATTTTTGATGCCCTAAATCTATCTTAAATCTGAAAATCTCAATTAATAAACGTTTTCCCAGACATTAAGAAATTAAACCAAATTAATGTAGTAATACATAGACTGAATTATAAATGAGTATACAATTTAATTTTTAATCATGAATACAGAATCCTCCATCATATGAAGAATAATATAGAACTACATTATCTCAGCAACTAGTTTGGTAGGTGGTATGTTTTGACACTGAAGAAATGTTCAACAGAATTACTAAATATTTATTTACCCCGTGCAATGTCATGGTGGTATTGAGAAATCAGAAACATTCTCTTATCCCAATAATTTAATAGATTTGAGAAATCATAAAAAGTATGTAATTCAGAACTTATATTATCTATGTGTGATTTATAATTATATATGAATAACTGCATATTAAATATGTAACTCATAGAATTCCTAAGCAGTATTTCTTAAATAGTTTTACATTTTAACTTTTTAGAAAGGAATCTTGCAGGATTCGAGAGGAAAACAAGCCTTTTTAAATAAATAAATAAACAAACAAACAAATAAATAAATATTCTATGAAGTCAAGAATACCTTTTATGAAAAATGTGAAATGTTTTTCTAACAATTATAAAACAAATCAATGTTCTTTACTACCCAACTGCACAAGGACTGGACACATACAAATATTCTTCTCCGTTTAAATCATGATAAGAATTTTCCTGATCACCACTACTTCCACACTAAAAATTATTCTGTTTATGGGATAATTAGTTTGTTTCAGTGCAAATTTAAATTAATAATTTTATTAATAATTTTAATTAATAAAAATAATCCACTTTCTCAAAAAAAAAAACTTTGGCATTGCAATATTTGGAAAGTGTACTAAGTTATAAAATAAGCATCTTGTATACAGAAGGTTCCATATTAAATTCCTAGAATCTGTAACAATCCATAAATTATTTATAATAATTAGGTCATCATAGTTTAGAATACTGCTTAGCCATTATACATCTGTGAAGCAAGACTTTTCTGATTAATACCACCCTCTCTTCTATTATATAATTTCTCCAACCTCAATCATGATTTGATCAGTCAAACTGCATTTTTTTTTTTGACCTAACATTGGGAAAGTCAGCTACGTTACTTTCTAAGCATTTTAGTTTTGATAGATTTATGTAAAATTCAAGTGTCACATAGAATTTTATGTTGAGACCTTAAACAATAGTTAATATTCAAATACAACATTGTTTCATTTTAAACAAAACATAAAAACCAATCGAAACTGATAGAAATCGGATATTTTAAAGCAAGAATGTTGGCTACAGTATTTTAGTAGAGCAATGCAAAGTGTATCACAAAAAGTACTGTGCAAGCGAAGCACCCTCCTCAAAATATTAAAATAATGAGTTGGCCCTAACAGAAGTGTTTTCTGAACATATGCATGCACATAGAGAAAACTGAAGAAAGCCTACAAAGCAACTACAATAGGATTTTCAGAGGATCTGACTACTTTGTCTTAGGACATACTATATAGCACTAGGAAAAGACAATATATCGTTTACCACACTTCTCCAATATCTGAAGTTTTTTTAAAGTAGACAAGCTGACTGAGCTTGAGTTTGAGTAAAGACCCAATCTCTCTATCAGCAAGGTATGTTCATAAATCCAACAAAAACCAATTCTGCAATACAAAGTCACGATTACCAGGGTACTTTTATTACTGTGAGATACATATTAACTTTTTTTTTCTGTTTGACTCTAGCAAAATGATGATGCACTATCTTTGTTCAATTACAGTCTATACCTTGTTCTTTGTAAATGAACTAAATAACCAAAGGGAAGAAAAAATGTGAGCAGAAACAGAATGTTCTGATACCTATTTGCCATATTTACAAAATATTACATGTAGTGAGAACTATACTTTTGCATAGGCTGAAATGTTTTGACAGTAAAATTATGCCCAGAATAGAAAACATTCCCCATAGTTTTATATTTTTCACACATTTTCCTCTATCAGCAAGCTACAAAATTATTAAAGATTAAATGTTTCAAAAATAGTCAGATGCTATGATAAAGCAATAATTTACAAATCCTGCACTTCCTGCTAAAATAGCAGCTATTTTACATTCCTGCATCATAGGTATCTGCCTGTCAGGCTTAAAGAACAGCACATCTGTATACATACATACAAATATTCAAATGTACTAATACAATAGTAAATATGGCTGCAAATAGATGTTGTATAACCACTGTTTCTCAATATTTAAAAGGGCCACAAAGCCTTACCTTTTAGCAGAGGCAGTGGAGTTAACTCAATAGGCTTGCCCTGAGACCGAAACTGGGAGGAACTTTGCGACCTCTTCTGCCTAGCTTTTCTGACGGACTTCCGAGAAAATCCGTCTACTTTATCCACTGATGGAGGAGTGGTTGGTGCTGAGGACATATCCCTACTGAAAAGAACAGACATTATTTTCAAGTAAATATGAAGGAAAAAAAGTCCTAATCTGTCCATGTTTTACTCTCATTTAGATCATAGTACCAAGTAATAGTTAACTACTCTGTATAGTTTAGTTTATCCTTCCTATCTTCTGGTTGTATGGAATTTTATCAAGAAGTCTCCAGCCAACTTGACCAATGCTGACAGTTCAAGAAGGTGACCTCAATATATTTGAGGAAGAATGTCTTTAATACATTGGGCATATGCAGTAACCTTTTTTAAAGCCCCATTATCCTAATCCAGTTCTGATTACCCTATCTTGTCAGATCTATCAATCTATCAACAGTAAGGACCACTTGAACTTTTCCATGTTGTCTGGCTTTACAAGTATTACAGTTTCCTGTGCCATGAATTTATTTTATTGCCATTGTATTCTCCTTCTTCTGAGATGATACTCTTCAAACTTTTCCTGCATTACACTCATCTGCCACTAACAGGCAGAAAAAAACAAGTCTGTAATATCTTAATAGCAATAGCACTCCAGTAATTAATTAATACATACATACATACATTAATACATACATACATACATACATACATACATACATACATACATAGGAATTTCATTTTTTCTACAATTATCATACTTTGGCAAGAGTATAATGTATCTTCCAGTCATCGCTATTGAAAAATTCCACATTCAAGGACACCAATCCAATAACAGTTTATGCAAAAGTTAGACAGTTAATATATCTGCTATTATTTATTTACTTAATTAATTTATATTGCCACCTATTCGCCCATGGCGACTTGAGGCAACTTACACAGTGTAAAACCATATTTAAAACAAAAAATAAAAAAACAATAACAACTAACAAAAAGAATCAAATAAATTAATAAAGTAAATAGAACAAAATCTGGGGGAAAAAAATCACCCCCCAAATCCCACCCTCCACCCCAATGACAGCAGATCACACTAGTCATTTAATGGGCTCCATCCCGCTCTGGGTTCCCCAGGCCCGCTGGCAAAATCAGGTCTTCAGTGCCTTCTGGAAGAGTGCGAGAGTGGGGGCCATTTTAATCTTTGGGGGAATGATATTCCAGAGAGAGGGAGCCACCATGGAGAAGGCCCTTCTTCTGGGTCCCACCAGGTGTATCTCCCTCAGGGATGGAACCCACAACAGTCCCTGCCTCCCCACTCTCATGGGTCGGGTAGATGTGACGGACAAGAGACGTTCCCTCAGATAACCCAGTCCCAAGCCATGAAGGGCTCTAAACATGACAACCAGCACCTTGAATTGCACCCGGAAGCAAATCAGCAACCAATGCAGTTCCAGCAGGAGAGGTGACACATGTGCATACCGGGGTCTGCACAAAACCATGCGGGCCGCTGCATTTTGCAGCAACTGGAGGTTCCGGATACTCTTCAAAAGTAGCAATTATGCTACTTTTATCTTTTGCTTCACAGAAAATGGGGGGAAACAGTAGATGATACATAACTTGTCTATTTAAACTTAAAATTAAAGCTTTTTCATCATTACATAGCCTTCCCATGAGATAGTGATTTTCAATCAGAGGTATGCTGTTGGAACACAGAAGCTGTCTAAATTAGCTGTAGATCAAGTCCCTAAACCCACCTCAGCCATTACTTGTGCTCCCTGACCATCACGGACTGTCCCTCTCACAGTAATTCAGATCTAGAAGTTGCTGGTGGACCAGATTTCTACTTTTGCTTTTCACATCTTATCTCTATGAGCATTATCAGTCAAGTAGCTGCTTCCTTCCTAAACCTAGTATGTGGCATCTGGTCACCTTTCTCAGTGAGTCAAAGATGCCACCCTGCATTGGTTAAGCAAAATGTAGGGAATAGCCTAGGAAAGAGAAAAATATAAATGCAGCAGTAGCATCCTGACAAGCACAAGATTATTTTTTTTCAAAGTCATAACTTTGAAAAAAAGCTATCATCCTTTTCTCACCTTGCATGTTTTAGGGGCTTTCTCCTCTACTATTTTCAGTCCATTCAAGCCAAAGCATCTATTTATATAGTAAATACATAGAGGCTGAGGAGATTCTTAGAGTATCTTGGCATTCAGACAAGTTTAGCTCAACCTTGCTCATGATATAAGAGAAAGATTTGTGTACTACCACCTTATAAAGATGACAATAATGCTAAAGATGGGAAAGTTTCTAAATAAAAATAAAAATGTTTTAATATCTTTAAAAATATATAAATGTCCTCCTAGGGAAAAAAGTGGTTTCTTGTTTTTTCTGATGGAGATGTAGGTCTGAAGCAATACATTAAATATATATTAAATAATACAAAGCTTTTAAAGCAAGGCTTATGCCCCAAACAGATTTTCAAGTAATACTAAGCATAATACTGAAATTACATATTATAAAATACTCACTAAAGATCACTACAATATTCATTTATTTCTTTAGTAAACTTAATCATGTCAATAAGTGCACACAATGAGACATCTACACAATCTTTTTAAGACAGAGGGTATTATTGCCATAATGACATACTTCTGAACACTATCTTATCAAACTGGAAAATTGATATCTGCGTATTATAAACTTTTAGCATGACAACATAGGTACCAAAATTTAAGTGGGACAAACCACAATTGTGTGCATAAGAGCTATTTTTCTACTACAAAAATTAAACCGATTGATGCTCAGTGGAAAAAGCAGATTTATCAAAATCAATTGCTACTTTATCAAGTCATTATTCTCATGGCCACCATTGCATTGTTACACCAAGTTGCATAGCCTAGTATGAAAGTATAGTAATACTTGATTAGTATAATAGTTATCAATTTTAATATAACATAAGCAATTTATATGTAAGGCTTTTTACGAGCGTAACATTGCTATCAGTATTTTAGTTGCATGAAACCAGCACCTTATGCATACTGAGAAATGTTCTTCAAAGAATAACTGAAGTATTACTTTAATTCCACTGGGAATTGGAAATCTCCAGATACTATAACATGGAGAGCAAAATTCCAGCCACTAAATCCAAAGGTTCTACAAACTTTTGCTCCCTAACTGTACTTAGACTAGAATCTTTGGTTCTGAATATATAATGGAAGGTTTATATTTGCACTGCCCATGATTCTTAGAATACATTATCTCCATCCCTCCAGAAATATTTCCACAGTCTCTAAACAGAACCACTCACCATATTAACTGACAAGTTCTCAAGCAGATCAGTTCAGCTGCAGGATCATTGTGTCAACAAGAAACAACACATCTCAGCTATAAATTTAGTAACAGTTCTTCTCTCCTTCTTTATAAATTATTAAACCTCATTCGAAATTAGCCATCCTTAGCAATAAAGATAAACAAGATCATGGGGTGTGTGTGTGTGTTTCCCCCTTCATATCGTCTAAAGTAGGACTTCATTCTTTAAAAATGGGAATAACAAATTATTCTTGAAATAACTGCCATTTATTAAGGTGAACCGCAGCATTTATCCCCACCACCAGCACAACCGAGTCGAGAAAGATTATTTTTAAAGGATGTGATCGAAAGACGATGATTACTATAAAGCAACTGATTTATCACAGACGTCAGAGATTGGGAGAAGGGAAAATTAGGAAACGGGGTTGAAAAAAATAATACCAAGGACATTAAAAGGGAAGGGATAACAGAGGAGACACCAATCCCGATGTGAGATCGGCTGGCCGCTATTGCCTATGCTAGATGACCCCTAAGAAGGAAGAGCTCAAGTCCTAAAAGATCTCGCGTGCCGGGTTTGTACAGAAAACCCTAAGCCGCTCTCCTTCCACCGGCTCCCTTTTCTCCGCCCCTCTCTAATAATGTTTCCCCCATTTCTCCCCGTCAGCTTCCCAGGCCTGGTAAGCAAGTTACCTTGATCCCTCCTGGTAGAGAATCCGGAGACAAGAAAAGGAGAGAAAAGGATGAGGTCGATCCCTGGTTGAAGCGAAGGCGGCAAGCCTCGTCGGCGCGTGTCTCTCCCTCCCTCTCTCTTTCTGCGGTGCGCTCCCTGCCGCAGAAGCAGCAGCCGCAGCCTGGTAGGCCTCGTCGGCCTCCCCAGCGCAAAACGACGTTAGCGGCGGAGTCAGGATCGGAGGCGGCGGCGGCAGCAGCAACAGCAGCAGCTTCCACTCGGTCCCATGCAACGCTCCGGGCCGGGGCCTCTCCTGCCTTTCTCCTCCTCCTCCTCCTGACGAGCCGACCGCCGCTTGCCAGGCCTCCTCCTCCTCCTTCTCCGCGGCTGCTTCTCTCACATTCCCGGCGAGTCGGCCTGGGGAAAGGAGGGGCGCCAAGCGAGCGCGGCCCGAGCTGCCTGCGGGGTGCGAAGAGGAGGAGGAGGAGGAGGAGAGGAAGAAGGAGGCTCGGCGAAATCTAACGAGAGGCGGCGTTCTGTTTTGCGGCTGCGGCCTTCCGCTTCTGTTCCTGGGACTGCGGGCGTTTCTGCAGCTCTCGCTGGTTTCTATTGTCAGTCAGTCAGTCACTGAGCTCCGGCCATGGCCCGCTCACTCGCGCCCTCTCCTGCTCTCGCTCGCTCGTTCGCTCGCTCTCAGTGGAGCGCGCTCCTTCGCTCGCTCGCGCTCACGCCGTCACCCAAACCAGCCGTTCATTCACAGCCCAACATGCTACCCTCACCGCTCCGCCTCGCGCACACGCCCACGGGCCAGAGAAGGAGGAGGCGGAGCCGTTAGGCTGCGCGCGACGCGGATGTCAGTGAAGTACGACGCGCGGCTTCATTGGGCAAGAAAATCACTCAAACAGGCCTTCCTCCCGCCGCTCCCGCAGTTGGGTTGGGTAGGCCCGCAGAGATGGTCGTGCTGACGAGGGGGGGCTGGAGGAGGAGGAGGAGGAGGAATCACGCCGACAAGAGGAAGAGCTCCCTGTGGTAAAGTGTACAAGGCGATTAAAGGGCGCTCACTTTTCGTCCACAAAATTTGAACGACTCTCCGGCTGACGGACTTGCTGGGAAAGGTCCGGTTTTTCCCTGGAATTGCCGTGGGAATTTCTTTACCCGGATGCGGACAATACCGTGAGGCAAGAGAAGAGCTTCGACAACAAGAGTTCCGCCCGCCGCAGTGAATGGTCAGTTTCCCCCGGTCTTCAAATTAAACGGCTGTCTTGTCATAAAGAAATAATTTTTACAAATGAAATTACTTTTTTTTTCTGGGCCTGGGGCAAAAAAGCTGTGCTAAGTTTGGATTCTTTCCCCCCCCCCCCTAAAAAAAAATGATGTCGGGAAATTGACTGAAGCGTATTGGACACTTCTTGCGGGTTGCGCGTTTCCTGAAGCAAAAGGTTTGTTTTGTAGGGTACCACAATCACTTCTCTCTGGGCTAAGGACCGGCTTCATTTCTGTATGGTTCTTTTCAAACAGGAAATGTGTTGCTGCCTGTCGTCTATTACCTTTTGAAAGTTAAAGATTTCATGCAGGTAATGTCTTGAAATTCAGAGACCCTGAATTTAGCATGGAGTTGATAAAAACTTGATATCTGAATTTGAGAGAGACTTTTCTCTTTGCAAAGGGGCTTCTTCACCCAACCAAGAATTCGAATTGCCAGGTAATCCAGGCAAAGCAAAAAGCACTTATTAAAGGGGATTAACAGGGTTTTTTTTTACTAGAAACAAATGGTGCCCATATTCACTGTATGTGATACCTCAGAAAGCAAGTGATTAAACAGTAAAACTGATTATTATTTTGTGAAAATTGAACAATAAAAAACACTGATTCTAGGTAACATTCCACTAGTGGTAAATTGGTGAGTTAAAGAGTTCTTAGTGTATCTTGTTTAAAACCTGCAAGTGTATTCAAGGACTTTAACAATATGCTATCTATAAATAGTTCTCAGTTTAGGAATGTTTTCTTAATGATGGTTCGAATTAACAGTGGCTTCAGAAAGGGTGCATTAGGGCCTGTAAAGCATTTCAGATTGTGGCAAAACAGTGCACCATCCTCTTTAGTCACATGATCTTGGTACTTGGCAATCTGTTCTACTTATGAAATCAAAGTAAGGACAGAACTGAAATCCTTTGGCAGGGAGCTTTTTCAGCCAACTCCAGAGGGGAATGAGACCAGAAATCCAAGCATTTTTTTTAAATTCCTGAGCAGACAGACAGTGCAATAAAATAAGAAGTGGGGTGCATGGATGGGGAAGAGTTGTGCATGGCCTGTGCCAGGCCTCCCAAGGTCTTCTCCGCCTCCCTTAAGCATTCAATATGCCTTACTGGTATTCCATATGCTTAATAACGTGCAAGAACACTTAAAGACCACAGCCAGGAGCACCTGGATTGCAGTCATAGAACGAAGCAGTCATGTGACATCTTGTTTAATGACCACTTTGCTCAATGACCAAAATTTCAATCCCAATTGTGGTCATAAGTTGATGGTTATCTATATTGTTTAGTTGCTGAAATCTCACAAAACAAAAAATGGCCTTGGCAAAAAAGAGAAAAATTAGAAAAGGGGCCTAGACTGCAAAGCTAATGTAACCCTGCTAATGTAACCCTTATTAAAAAGCTAATAATGAAGCCTAACATTCCAGGTAATAGTAGTATATTTCATTTATTCCCCGGCTGGCAATTTTTAATTGATGGAACATTTTCAGATTGAAGGTTTGAAGTATATGAAGCAGCATTGGATTTTGACCAGTACCTAGCTATTGTGTATATTAACAAAATGTACGTTAACCTTAATAATACAAAGGACGATGAAACCAATTGAAAAAGTGTCTGAAGTGATTTTTGTGAGACCATCTTTTCCATTTGAGAAAATTAAGAATCAGTTGTAATCAGGCTGGTTCAATACAGTACTTGTTATGTTACCCAGTAAAATTGAATTCACCGAGTAAAGATATAAAGCCTCACTTTCCTTCAACACATTCTAGCATTAATCATTACAATACATCATTTGGCCTCTCATTAACATAGATTTCCCCTCTTGTTCTTTTTTGCCAGCTACATTTTAATCTACCAATGCATTTCACTCACCAATCAGGCTCTGACCTTACTGGTCTTTCAGAAGGGGTCTGGAGGCATATTTTTGCCATCAGGCCTATAGTTCTTGTAGTGGTAGTATGGAAGACACAAAACAGCTGGACTATTAGTGAGATTGATTGTATTATCCTACAGGTTATGTTTTCTTGGGATTGTAATATTTTTGATTGTTTTAATGGATTTTTGTTGTTATGGTTTCGGTTATATTTTTCTCTGTAAGCCAAGTATAGAAGGTGGACTACTATATAAATCAAATAAATAAATTATATTTGCTTATTTGAACTGTTTTGTGCTTTTTTTCTTTCCAACTATCAATAAGTGGTTGATAGTTACCTCTGCAAATTTATGTTCACTGTCATAGTATATCACATCAATTACTCATCACTATAGCGGACAAAATCCTTTGGACATATGAATTTATTAATCAAAAAAAGGAACAATAACTCAGATGTTTCATAAGACAAATTGTTTGGTAATTTATGTTTCAATTTATTAATATTAGAACAGGGTTGGAAAAAGGAAAAAAAATTGTTTTTTAGCACTATATTTCACGGTAACTTATTTTTTTAAAAAATATTTAACATAAAATGTTAATAATATATAAAAAGTTTAGGGCTATCATTTGGTACTATTAAAGCTGTACCTTATTGAAAGTGGCAAAGAAAATGAAAAACAGACTTCAATCTCTGTTTGGATAGAGGGGAAAGACAGTGACTATGCCTACAATATGTTGTTCAAACAATTATTGCAGTGGCAATATTGAAGTTGATTTCAAGTCTGATGTAGTTACCTTGTTGATTTCAACATTGTCAATGACAAAGCCAAAGATATGAAAGAGTACAATAACTGAGACTGCTGTGCATTAATTTTTTATATTATCTTTCTATATTTTGTATCCACTCACTAAAAATTAAGTTCTGAAGTCTGAGATGTATTAAAACTTTTCTTGGAGACCATATTTATAAATAAATATCTATCAAAAAAAGAAAGCTTTGCTATATATACAATCTTTGTTAAGTCAACTTTACTATGTATGTGTGGTCTGGCAGTAAACCCTCTGACTTTGGATCATAGAATATTCAATTTGAAAATGGCCAGTCTATACACGTAAGCAAACCTTATTCATATTGAGATAGTAATCCTGTATTTGTGTTCAGTTCTGATTACGTGTACTATGTGATATAAATTAGTTATATTAGCAGAAGTGTTTTACATAAATGATTTTGTTCTTGTTTTTATTAACCAGGGGTAAATGAAATTGCTATTTATATACAGGTAGCTCTCAATTTAATGACCACAATTGAGCCCAAAATGTCTGTTGGTAAGGAAGATAATTAAGTGAGTTTGCCCCCATTTTATGACCTTTCTTGTCACAGTTAAGTGAATCCCTGCAGTTTTTAAGTTGGTAACATGGTTTTTAAGTGGATCTGGCTACCCCATTGACTTTGCTTTTCAAAAGGTCGCAAAAAGTTACCACATGCCTCCAGGATACTGCAACCAACCATCATAAATACTTGCCAGTTGCCAAGTGTCCAAAATTTGATAACATGACAGTGGCGTGCTGCAACAGTCATAAATGTGAAAAACAGCTGTAAGCCACTTTTTTTCAGGGCCATTCAATTGGTTGCTAAATTAATAGTTGCAAGTCAAGGACTACATTACAGTATACCAATTTTATCTAGTATGGTACAGAACTGTTCTTCCATTTGAAAGAATTGGGTCCAAAATTGGGAATCAGTTAAATCATTTGGGAGAAGCAATCATGCTTCTTTGTTCATATAGTTATCCTGTATTAAAAATGGAGTAAGCAGTCCAATATTACCAGACTTCATATACAAAAAATAACTTTACTCTGTTTTTTTATTGTCATTATTTATTGTTTTATGAAGTTTTCTCACCTACCTTGATCATCTGCAGTACTGAAATTAAATTGGTTTGTGAAGTGATAGTACAATGGAACATGAGTGGCAGTGAACTTTTCTTTGTCATTCATAAAAACTAACCACAATTTTTTTACACATGAGGAACACCAAATATAATAATTATCTGCTTATGCATTATATCTTGCTCTGATTTATATAATTCTGAGGTTATCTCAGAATTATCTCTGAAAGCAACTGATATACTCTGAAATAGAAAGTCTGGCAAGGTAGTATAATCCATCATATAGCATGTAGACATCTGCCTTTGATTTAAATGACAAGTGCCTGGTAAGCAAAAATTATTTGTGTGGTTAGGCCATTATATTTATAAGGCTTTTTAAGTGTTGTGAGATCAGATGTTTCAGATCACCTTTAATTATAGTCATGTTCAAAACAAATTGAGAGGAAAAAAAGTCTTAGAAATATTTCCATAAATTAATAGTACCTCAATTTTTTTCTCCAAAGAATCCAAAGATGGTCATGTTTTCTCATTAATTTTAAATTTGTCATGTAAATAATCCCTAAATAAAATGATTCTCAAGTTTGGAATTGTAGAGCATTGTACAATATTCAAAGTAGAAGTACAACTGCAAGAAGTTAAGCTATCTGAAATGTGACTTGATAATTTTAAATTGTTAAATATCTAGGACTTGCAAATAAAAACCCCAGAAATGTGTGATTTCATTTCATAATGTTCATTCATATTTTGATACTTGTCAATTTTTTTTCCAAAATAGAAATTAACATTTAAGTTATTACCCAGCAGATGAGACATGCACCTTTTGGTAGGAAACTGATTAGCTATATTGTATTTCAGTTGACTGTATGCTGAATAAAATTGCAAATGAAATTTGCTGAAAATCAGATAGATTCTAGAAAACCAGAAATAGCAGTTATTTCTCAACTGTCATAGCCAAAGATTCTGAGATAATTTGCATAAATCCTGCCTGTTGGCATCTTTGGAATGAGTAACTCTCACTTTTAAAAACATTTACCTATTCTTGATTTGAGAACAGCTCTTAAATCAACTTGCAAGGATCAGAAAACATTGCCCCAATTCTTATTCTTGTACCCCAATTCAGATTTTCTAAGGGTACCATTCTTGGCTGATGGAAAAATTAATATTTATTAATGATTTTATAGAAGTACCTTCATACATATTATACATTCATTTTCCAAAGTAGTAATTTAAGAAAACTGTTGGTTCAGTCATTTTTTTCTGGATTGAGAAAACTTCAAGGATTCATCTATATTGATAAAATCTGAACAAAGTAACTAAATGTTGTGGAGCTTGAGAATTCAGTTAAAATATTAACTGTGTACCGTGCAGAAAGTTACATTTAATGTCTTACAATATACAAAGCATAGTTTTAAGGAATACGAAGTAGTTTCCTGCTCTATATGATTACACTTGCTCTGAATGAAAAAGGAATCCTATAACTGCAGTTTTGATTTCTTTGATGAAATATAAAATATAAATCAATGACTTAAACAATAAAAAATAGAATTTGAAATAACCAATTTCTTCCTAAACAATCACTGCTGCAAAGTTTCAAATCTTGAGTCTGATTTTGGATGCTATTTCTTAAGAAATCATTTTTATGAACTTAATTTCCAGATGCATTTCAGCATGAAATGTGTGTTGTATTTTTAGCTGCTTTTCTGAAACAGTCTTTGTTAAGAACAGTTTTGAGGAAATAAGCCACAGCTCATTTATTTTCACCATTTTGTTTCACCCACTGGTTAACTGGATTCTATGCCAATGTCAAACCAGGAGGAGAAGATATACTTTTCACCCTTGAGCCAGTGGTGGGATTCAAAAATTTTTATTACTGGTTCTGTGGGTGTGGCTTGGTGGGTGTGGCAGGGGAAGGATACTGTAAAATCTCAGTTCAGAGGTGATATTTGCCAGTTCTCTGAACGACTTAAAATTTCCGCTACTGGTTCTCCAGAACTGGTCAGAACCTGCTGAATACCACCTCTGCCTGGTGCCTAATATTTGGAATCATGCTGCTCCAGCAGGTATGTAATAGAGTAGCAAGATTGATAACCCACGATGAAACAACCACTTTTAAAGCCATACCAATTTGAAACTATTACCACATCATCTTTTAAATGCCACAAGACAATTATGTATTGTGTGGAAGTATTTTCTTTTGCCTATTCTAAAACTCTTAAAAATTTGCTTTATTAGATGACATCTGGTAAGAAACAAACTATGGCTGTTTTCTACATGCCAAGTATGATTTTATGCATGTCTATCATGTCCTTCCTCAGCTCACATTTTGCATATTTTCCAGCTCTATTATGTCCTTTCCCAAAGGAGTATTTTAACATGTTTATACCAAAATTTTGTATAAAAGCATTGGGTATTTTATTTTAAGTCCTTTTCTTAATGATCCCTAATCAGGAATTCGCCTTTTTTTTCATTGCCCCTGCACACCAAGTCAATGCCATTATCTACTAAAACTCCAAGATCCAGCTTGGATAACATCAGCACACATGTGAAATTAGGGGTTTTGCCTCGGCATGTATCGCTTCATTGTTACTTAAAATAAATCTACTTTTGCCATTTGATTGACCATTTTTAAAAAATGCTTCTGACTTTTTTCTCATTGATTTTGGTATTTACCATTTGTAATAATTCAGCACTATCTGCAATGTTCTGCTCATTACTTACTCAAGTCAAAATTCTTTGTGGATAAGTCTAAAAAGTAGAATTCCTAACAGAACGGTTTTTTAATTACCATTCATTACCATTTCAACCATTTTTTCATTTTCTACATCTGTTTTTTAAAAAATTGTGTCACACTGGCACTGAGTAAGATATGAGGAACAAATTGCACATATCCACTAATAAGGTACTTATTGCTAGAAAATCCCTCAATATTTATTGAGATCATTGTTAAAATTGGTCGTGACAAAGACCTTTTGGTGAAATCATTCCTTAGTTTTCCCAGGTTTGATCTAGTGTGAGAAGGATTAGCTGGCAAACGGTACAAACAGGCCCAATTGTGGTTTGAAGTATTGATCCACAATCTTTGAGAAGGCCCTTTCTGTGTACTCTTCCTTATACTACTTGGCAGACCCTGAATAGGTTGAGAGTTCGAGTGCCTAAGTGAAAAACCAATATGCTGTAAAGTGGAAGTTCTTGTTATTTTCTAAGAGCCTCCACTTCAGCATATTGGTTTTACAATTAGGCACTCCAACTCTTAACCTATTCAGGGTCCTCATGCTATGTGAATGTGAAGAAATGTAGAGCCCAGCCCTTCTCCTGGTATGTCGGCTACTACCAGAAATACATACTGATAATGACTTACTTTGGCCAGCAACAAAGCCAAGAAGGTGGCTTAATTCTGTCAGTTTAAAGTTTGATTTTGACACAGAAGAAAAGAATGAGAAACAAATCAATTATTTTTAATAGAAGGTCAGCAATTATATATCTGAATGTTATAGTAACATTTAAATGGATGTCATCAGATCTGATTCTACAATATAGGTTTAAGTACACTGCACTGAACACAATAACAATATTTCAGGTAAGTTGCTTGTGATATGAAGAAAGTAATGTTATGCTGAATATAGAGAGAGTATGCAATATTAAACCAGGTGCTTTCCTGTAATATTTCCACAGGGGGAAACTGTTTTGCACAACAGTGTTGACAAGTATACTGTGAGCAACTGAGCAGTGTTATACTGTGACTACTCTCACCAGCTTTTCCCAAATGGTAGGTATAGGAGATACTGAAGCATAAGGTAGCAAAAAACATTGAATAGGTTTGCTTAGGTTAGCTGCCACCCTCTGGATAAAAGCAGGCTACAAATTGGTGAGAATAACCGAAATAAATTGTAATTAGAATTCTTTCATATCAGAAACAAAAATACTGAAATCCAGTTTAAATTGCATTTCATTTCGAATTGTATGTAACTCTAATAAGCAACATATGAAAAGTATTACAGTTCATATAAACATCAACTAAATTGCAGTTGAAAGTATATGTTATTTATATTCTCGGGTCCTAAGAAACAATGTGTAACTCTACTTGCACATATTATGCAGCAGCATATTATGTTTATATTATGTCTTTTAATGTAACCATTCTCCTGGTTTCTTTTTTCTTGCTGCTTTGTTTCTTTGTAAAATATTTTTCCATAATTCTTACTTCCATGTTTAAAAAATGAAGCTATGTATTCAGCTGTGTTATGTCATTAACATGAAGTATCCATTTCTTAAGGAGAAAAATGTAACTATAGAAAAAAAATTGGAATAGAAAATATATATTTATCATGAAAAAAACAAAGTGAGCAACCTAAAAAGAACAGAATTTTAAATCCCATAAAAACAGAATTTTAAATCCTGTGGCTGTCCTATACCTTCCAAGGTCTTTTAAAACCTGAAGTGTAGGCTTTCCATTAGTCTATTGAACAGGGATAATCCCACTGAAACTAATTTAAGAAAATTCTGTTTGGAATATTCTGGGTGAAAAGTCCTGTGACGTTATTCAGAATTTTAAAATGGAGATGCACAAAAATACCATATTTTAGTTAGCAAGAAACATTTCTGAAGGTACTAAACACAGATAAATCCCTCTAAATTTTTTTTTTTAAACGTTATTGTGCTTATTACTATTCTCAAATTTATACTGGAATACACATTTGTTTTCTTGTGACCTTTCTGACAGTTTCTTATATGAGAACCTAGGCACAGTATACTGCAACCATGTATTTGTATTAGAAAATAGGAGGAGGAAGGAATGTTGTGTGTTTTTATTACCTTGAGCTACTTACAAAGTAATGTAGGTGGGATAAACATCCAATAAATAAATAATAAATACATGAAAATAATATGTTTGTCTGAAAACTGTTGTAGCATTTACTCAATAAATAAATAATAGATACATGAAAATACTATGTTCATCTGAAAACTGTTGTAGCACCTTTAAAAAGTGGCACCTTTATTGTGGGGGGAAAACTTGTGAAGTTTTTGTGAATTTTGGATTCATGAAATATTAACATACAGGTAATTAATATCAAGATTGTAAATAGAACAGTGACCAAAATAGAACTATCATAGACCATAGCAGGAGAAGACAAGCACAAAACCAACTAAAATCATACTGCAGGGCAACCCTCAAAAACAGGACCAAACTAACATCATCCTACTAGCTGAGAAATGGCAAATCATGATTATGTACAGATCACAATATATACAAAAAGTCAAAGAAGTACTCAAAGACAAACTTACATCCTAGCAAATACCAATTCAATATAGAAACTAGACAACCAGATCAAGAGAATTCTCAGTGACCTTACTAAGAAAGGTCAAATCACTAAAGAAAAACAATGACTGATGAAAAGAATGGACCATTCTCCCATGAGCTATTCAGAGCATCCAGAAGTAGGCGGTGCTTCAGTCTCTTCCGGAAAGGCTGGGCTTAAAACTCCGGGACACTCCTCCTCCTCCACGGGACACCTCCCCAGCATCTCCCAGTTTTAGCTCAGCCTTCGTGGTAAGGTTGTGCACTCCCTGACAGGAACGGTTTTCTGATTCAGCTAGTCAAAATTCAGGTTTGCTCTTGGGTTAATTTGGCTTGTAAATTTTATCCCAATTAATTTGGCGATTTCAAGGCTTGTGGCTCTATTAGGTCATTCCCCCAATCAGTTTAAGAGCAATTCTTTGTGGCTGGCAGAGCCTGCCACTCCGCAGGCAGCCTGAGACGGCCACTTCAGGCAATTAGATTATCTAATCCCCCGATCGTCTTATCTCTGCGATCTTGGTGGAGCACTCGCAGCTACAGCTCACTTAAGGCAGGGGCCTTAAACACACAAGCGGACTGGCTCAGCAGGGCCACGATAGATCAGACAGAGTGGTGCCTACACCCTTCTGTCTTCCAGGAAGCAGTGCGGAGGTTTGGGCAACCGGTGATCGATCTATTTGCCTCTCCCCTCAACGCCCAATTGCCCTGGTATATTTCAAGGTACCCAACTCGGGGCAGAGGCCGTCAACACCCCACGATATCAGTGGCCTCCCGAACTTCTATATGCGTTTCCTCCACTCCCTGTAATACCCAGGTTGATCCAGAAGTTATTGGAGGAACGAGCAGAATTTATATTGGTCGCCCCTTACTGGCCCAGGCGAACGTGGTTCATGGACTTACAGGACCTGTCTAGAGAACAACCTTGGAAAATTCCACCATCGAGGGTTTCCCTCTCACAAGGGCCGGTGCTTCACCCGGACCCACAATGGCTCAGCCTAGCCATATGGAGGTCGAGCGAAGCCGTTTAAGGACCCAACAAATTTCAGAGGATGCCATTGCCACCATACAAGCATCCAGACGGTCCTCAACAAATCGTATATACGAGGCCACATGGGCCGCTTTCTGTCGCTGGTGCCGGGAGTCTAAGATCGACCCAACCGCCCCATCAATAGGACAATTATTGGACTTTTTACAGGAGGGGTTGACCAAGGGTCTATCTCCAAATACTTTACGCAGACAGGTGGCTGCCTTAGCCTCGGTGATATCCTGGGGTGACCTTCATTCCATAGCGCACCATCCACATGTCCACAGCTTTCTTAAGGGTGCTTCAAACTTATGACCTCCTGTAATTGACCGCTATCCCACTTGGGAGCTCAACAAGGTGTTAACCGCACTTACAACTGGCCCGTTTGAGCCTTTAAGAACTGCTAGTCTCAAATTCCTGACATATAAGGTGGTCTTCTTAATTGCGATCACATCAGCAAGGAGGATTTCCAAATCGGCAGCATTGTCGATGAGAAAGGACCTGTGCGTGTTTCATGCGGACAGAGTGGTTCTCAGATCGGATCCATCGTTCACCCCTAAAGTAAATTCAGTCTTCCACAGAGTGCAGGAGTTGGTGCTTCCAAATTTTTGTCCAAAACCATCTCATAGACTGAAGCACCAATGGCATCGACTTGATGTTCGAAGGGCTTTAAGCATCTATCTAGACTGTACGGTGGCATTTTGAAAATCTGAGGCTATTCCTATCCTTCAACCCATCCACTTTAGGACATGAGGTATCGTCGACGACCATTGGTAGATGGTTGAGAGCCACCATAGCTAAAAGTTACGAATGCCAGTCCATCTCAGTTCCTAAGGGCATTACAGCCCACTCAACAAGGAGTGCGGCAACATCAGCAGCATGGGCCACATGGGCTTCCATAGACGAAATTTGCAGAGCGGCAACTTGGGCTTCACCATCGCCCTTTGTCAGAAATTATAAAATTGATGTCTATGCCTCAGCAGACGCTTCATTTGGCAGAAGAGTCCTGCAGAGGGTCCACAGAGTTTAGGAGTGGATTTTGATCCAGACGGAGTCCCTCCCTAAGAACAGGCCAAGCTTTGATATGTCCCACTTCTGGATGGGAGAAAGGGCATTGGTATTTACCTGATATGCCCATTCTCTGTGAGCTGTGAAGAGCATCCAGCCCCACCCATTTCTTTCCCTCTGGTGGGGTTCCTTTCCAGTCAGGGATCTAGATTACATGATGAGTTCCGGACTTTGGCACTCAGTCTTCGCAAAACTGGGGGACGCTGGGGAGGTGTCCCGTGGAGGAGGAGGAGCGTCCTGGAGTTTTAAGCCCAGCCTTTCCAGAAGAGACTGAAGCACCTCCCACTTCTGGATGCTCTTCACAGCTTACAGAGAATGGGCGTATCAGGTAAGTACCAATGCCCGCTCTCCCATGCTTTTATGGATGTCTCAAAACACACAACCCAGATATACTTCTCTGTCTAATTGTATCACTACCAGGGACCCCAACCTACAACATTGTACTAAATAATTGTTAAAGAAGCTTGGATACTTCACAAAGGGAAGCAAGTACTCCATCAACTTCCTACTAGGATGCCTACAAAGAATGAAAGATCTGACAAATGAAATCATGCTCTCATTTGATATCACAGCACTCTTTATATCCATAAACCCAGAATGAGCAAAAGAATCCATGACCCCATGACTGTACAGCACACCTAAGCAAATACACCAAGGTTGAAATAACCAGAACAATAGACGACCTCAACCTTTAACCACATACTTTAGTTTGATGGACAAATATATCAACAAATCGAAGAAACACCTATGGGATCACCACTTTCTGGTCTCATAGCAGAGATCATAAGGTAACACCTAGAATCTACAGCACTTTCACGCATACAACCCAAATTATAACACTTTTGTGTCATAATAGAAAAGGAACAGCTGGAACTATTAACTATTAATCTCTTTTTGCTTTGTTGAATTTGCTGTTTATTACATTATTTTAATTTGAACTGATTTAATATTTTCCGCTGCTTTTTATGCTTTTTTTCTAGTCTACTGGAGTTGGGCAATCAATAAATTTAAATAAATAAATAAATAAATAAATAAATAAATAAATAAATAATGCAGTATTAAAGCAATGTCAAAAATTAATTGTTTGAAGGGCTCAACTTTTCCCCTGCTGCTTGCTTTTATGACCAGCTCTCCATGTCCTAATTATATTTTTCCTCAAAACGATTTGAAAATCCATGGATCAGTTCTAAAGCTCTTTGTTCTTAGGCAAAACATTGTTTTTTAATAAACATCAACTGCAAGCTCAGACCAAAGTCAAGATTTTCAAAGCTTTTCAAAATTTAGGAATAAACACTTTTAATATTAAGAGGGAATCCCACCTCCCACCCTGCACATCCAGCTCCCTCTCTTCCCATCTTTTAACTATAATTTTTATCTTTTATTTTTTGACTGTAGCTCCATTTTTATCATTTTAGAAATAATAGTTTTAAGGCTTTTAATATTGTAAGCTGCTCAGAGTAATTTCAAAATGAGATGGGTGGCAAATAAATTGAATGAATAAATTAATAAATACAATAAAAATAATAAGAAATATTAATCTGGGGAAAATATTTTTGAAGCCAGAAATGTGAATGATTATTGTTTAATTACAAAGTGATTTTTTGTTTATAAATATAATCTTATAGTATAGGCAGTCCTCCACTTACAATCACAATTGGGAACTGAATTTCCATTATCAAGTAAAGTGGTCATTAAGTGTCTTATGGTTGAATTTTTCACCTTTTTTGCCACAGTCATTAAGCAAATTACATGGTTGTTAAGTAAATTATGCAATTATTAAGAAATCCTGTTTCACCCATTGTCTTTGCTTGTCAGAAGCCAGTTGGAAAAGTCACAAATAACAATCACATGACCCCAAGTCATTGCAACCATCAGAAATAAATGCCTGTTGCCAAGCTCCCATGGTGACCTTGCAACATTCATAAATACTGCCCAGTTGCTGGATGGGCGTGGCCTACTGGAACTTCCGGAAGGGGCATTTTTTACCTTCCCAAAGGTCCAGAGGCTTCCTTCGGGACTCTGGGAGGGTGAAAATGGCCTCTCCTGGACTCTGGAGGGCCGAAACAGGCCTGTTTCCAGACTTCCAGAAGTTCCATTTTTCCCCTTTACAGAGCCTCCATGCAGACCCTGCACTTACCTGCATCAAAAATGGACCATGTGGAGACTCCTAGGAAGGGAGGGGAGGGGTGAGCGGGACCAGCCAATCGGTTCAAATACCAGTTTAGCAAACCAGGTGCAAATTTAATATCCAGTTCACCCGAACCAGTCTGAACCGGTAGAATCCTACCCCTGAAGTGAACTCAAATGGGCAGACTTACAGAATGTGTTGAAAATCCAGAACCCATGACTCCCCTGGAATTGAAATTTGGCAAATTTTATAGAACATTTTATGATATAAAAATTATCACAAAACCATTTATAACGTAATATAAGAAGTCATAAAACATTTCCTATGGTCAAATCCTAATGCTTGACTGTGCTACATAGTTTAATGTGGGCTATTTTCAAGGCAGATACAATTAATAGTGATAGCACAAACACGGCTCTTACATAAATGATAGTTCAGAGAAGGCACTATTCATATAGTTAATATAGTGAATCAAACTGGGAGCCAGTTTGGATTAGTGGTTAAGGAACCAGGCTAAAAAGTAGATAGACCATGAGTTCAAGTCCTGGGAGACCCTGGGCCACACATTGTCAGTCCAACCCACCTCACAGTGTTGTTGGGAAAATAGGAGGCATGTTGCATATGCTCACTGCTTTGAGTTATTTGTAAAAACAATAAAGGCAGGATACAAATAAATATGCCTTTTGTTTTAATAATACACTTTATATAATGTGAATTAATTCACCATATTTTAGTAACCAGGAACACCGTTCCAGGGTTATTTCAGGTGATGCATTTTTTCCACATAATTAATTCAGTTGACATGAGAATGACGTTGACTAGGTGAAACTGTAGGGGTGGGGAAAATTGGAATTCTTTTGCTCTAGCTTTTCATTTTTCATATTGAATGAAAGAGACAGAAAAACAGCCCTGCTTAATGTTACTTGTATCCAAGCAGTTAACTTCAAACCAATAAAAATGTGGAATGACCTTTCGTAAAAGAGAAACTGAGAAAATTCTTTTCTTGTTCAGTAGTTATTTCATATTAAGGGTGACAAAGCTTTTCCAAAATCAGCCTGTCTTTATTTTCTATCTCTCAGGGACCATATTGGATTTTTTTTTCTCAAGAAACGCAGCTGCTGCTCTTTAACAGATGCTGTTATTATGTGAACTTTTAAACAAAAATGACAACCTCTTAGCCTCAGCTAGCTATTATTACAATTTAGAACAGGAAAATTTGGGTGTATATATTACTGCCAACTTTGTTAAGTTTGCATCTTTGGGCTTTTAGAGTTGGAATACAATACAGTATGTAGACCAGAAATGACCCTTGTTGTCTTTTTCACTAAACACTAGAATTAAGAATATATTTTTCTGGTGCTTCCAGTTCTTAAACTTCTAGAACAGCCAATTACAAGAATTACAACATACGTAGGTAGGAGTGAGTAACTGAGTTACAATAGTAGATCATGGGCATGCTTGATCAATCAGTGATCATAATCCAATGTTATTCCTCTTCCCAGCAAGATATAGATTCTGCATTATATTTACAAATCTCGCTCCTATGGAGACTCTTATATGCATGCAAATACATACCCCTACAAATGGGCATACGCAGTATGATACTTTAGTAACTGTGGAGCAGCCACTAGATCTACTATCTATATCAGGGGTAGATGCTATTTGTTGAGGTATTCCCCATTAGGAGAATAGTGAGAGTGGTGATGAATAACACACAACCAGCACACAGATACACTGAATAGTAAAATGTAAGTTTTACTTCCTGTACACGGGTAAACAAACAGTCCAAATCATACGTGGTTAAAGCAGTTAGTATTCAAAATAATCTGTCCAGGGATAATCCAAAAATGAAGTCCTTTTCTTTACCAGTATCATAAACAAAGTTCAGTAAATGGAGTTTGCGAATAGTTGCAAGACTCACAGCAATTCAAACAGAATGACAATCAGGCAAAAGGAAAGCAAAGGAAATGCAAAAAAGAACAAACTAGGTTTCTGGCTCCATCTTATGGCTGTTGGAGGAACCTCAGCCAATCACAATTACAACATTCTCTCAAAGATACAACAGTATTAAATGACTATCCTGGTTTATATATTGCCAACCCAACTGTTAGGTGACTATCATTCCTAACACTATTGGTGATAATTCAGGATTGCAATTGGGTCCCCAACTATGTCACGCAATACCTCTGGTCTTACTGGATATCAGAATGTCTGGTTTCAGTATGAGTATGCACAACTAGTTTGAACTTTTTTTCAAATTAGAGAAGCTCTCACTATGATTATAAGGTTTTACCTTAGAACAGAGGTGTCAAAAATCTGACCCATGGGACAGATGCGTTACACGCTGGCCACACCCACTCCCAGTTTAGTGAAGGGGGGAAGTCCCACTTATGTCATGTGATGACTCTGTGATGCTGTGAGTTTGACACCCCTGCCTTAGAACATCACTGATGTTTTGCATTTTGTGCCCTACACTAAACTATGCAAATAGAAAATTTGCAAGCTCTTGATTCAATGTGATTTTTTTTCAGTATTTGCTCATAAAACACTTGAAAGTCTGGACAAATGTCTCTGCCAATCAGTTTGTGTGTAACTGATACAGAGTTGGTATCTTTATGTCTGAGTCCATGGTGGGGGGAGTGATGTCAGAAATGGTTTATTTGTTGCCAATTATCATTTCCTAAGTATTTTGGAACATGTATTTTATGCCATAGTAATTTTATGCCATGCCCATGGGTAAAGTATTATTCTTTAGGCCTTTGGGGGGATTTGTTTCAGTTTATATGATGAACTCACGAATTGTAACTCTCAGCAGCTAACAAATTTAAAAACCAAACAAAGTAAAATTTAAAACAATTGAGTCTAGCTCACCTTAAATAATTACCCACCCACTTTCCAAGAGCTGGTCTATGTACTCTCCTGCCCTAACAGCTGGGAAAAGGCCAAGCCTTTAAGACCTTACTGAAAGCCAGCGAGAAGCAATTCTAGAGGGCAGGCATCCCAGAAAAGGAGAAGTGCCTCCTGACTGCCACTAGATGATACTGTTATATAAAGGGAACCTAGAGCATCTTGTCAGATATCATGGGATGAGCACATTCAAAGGGTTAGAGAGTCCTATAAGTACTTAGTCCTGTGTCATGAAGATGTCAAACCAGCATCTTGAATTGCACCTGAATCCTACTAGGAACTAACACAGCTCACAGAGCATGATTGTATATGGGCATACCAAGGTGTGCCTATAACTACTAATGCCAACATTATGAATGTCAGGGCTCTGACATAGACCAGACCTGACAAGCATATACAGAGGAACAAAATTACCATTTTTTTTAACGGAAGATAAAAAGCTACCAGAGGGAATGGTGGAATGTGATACGAAGGACGAAGCCTGTTAAAAAAAAAATATTCTCTTGAGCTTCAGAATTTTCTAAGCTTCTTTGTTGATCATGTTTCTGGACTCCTGGATGAAGAACAACTGCCACAGTTCTCAAAAACCAAGGAAGTAGAATCTCCAGGCTCTGTCAAAGGAAAGATTCCTATCTGCACCCTGAAGAGAAAGCAACAGATGGTAACGAAGGGAGATCCTCTACAGCAGGGGTCTCCAACCTTGGCCACTTGAAGCCTGGAGGACTTCAACTCCCAGAATTCCCCAGCCAGCAAATTCTGGGAGTTGAAGTCCTCCAGGCTTCAAGTGGCCAAGGTTGGAGACCCCTGCTCTACAGGGAGGAATCAGATTATCAATCTATTAGTCAATAGACTTGACAGTCTACCAGCAGATGCATTTCTACTGTTACATTTAGAGAATGTAACAAATACTACCAATTTTTAAAGCCAAATCTCTTCAATCAAGAGGAGCCTTTGATGATAGCCCTGGTATCATAGTGGTTAGAATACAGTATTGCAAGCCACAGCCTGGAGTTCAATCCTGACGGAGCTCAAGGTTAACTCAGCCTTCCATCCTTCTGAGGTTGGTAAAATGAGGACCCAGATTGTTGAAGGAAATATGCTGACACTGTAAGCCACCCAGAGAGTGCTGTAAAGCACTATGGCATAGTATGTAAGACTGGGTGCTGTTTCTATCAATGCATATGGGAACAAATATATAAGCAACTTTACTTTAAACACTGCAAGACACTATGAAGCACTGGGCAAGAAGGTGAAGCAACTTTAGAAACTTGCAAAACTTGTGTGGGGTTTTTTTCAAGCCCTATGGAGAAAGAAAAAAGCCAAGGGACAATGCAATAACAAGGGCTAAATAGAAAAATTAGTGATTGCAAGGATCTTCTATTTTCTGTACCTGTCTCTTTGAATTCTTACCTCATTTGATAGCTCTCTGAGCCAAAGTGTAATACACTTGCAAAAAAAGGCAAACCCCAAAACATTCTTGCACAGTATCAAAAACAAAGGAAGTTATTAATTCTTGCTATACTTCACTGGTCAGATTACACCTTGAGCATTGTATATAGTTCTAGGTACTACATTTTAGGAAGGATATTGACAAACCAGAATATAGTCATAAGAGAGTAACCAAGGTAATAAGGAAGATGCTTGAAAGAAAAACTTATGAGAAGCTGTTAGAGACACTTGATAAGTTTAGCATGGTGCTAATCAGAAGATGGGAAATTACTCAGTGTTGTTCTAGAAGACAGGACAAGAATCAGTGGTTTTAAACAAAATAATAATTATCCATTAATTATCCATTAAGAAAAATTCTTAAGAACCATTCAACATTCTTATGTTTTAATTAACATGTAGACAGTCTTTGCCTTGAGAGGTAACGTACTTTTCTTTCTGAATGCTAAATTCTTGAACCTGAATGGTTATCTGTTCGGGATGTTGTAGTAGATTTCTACACTGGATAGGAAGCTGGACTAGATAATCTCCAAAGTCCTTTTAAACACTTAGATTCTATTATTTCTATATCTTGTTGTAGTCTACTGAACTTACAAAGCCTGATCTGTTTACAAGAGCAAAGATGACATTTTCAATCTATTCTCCAACTTCCTTTCCCTCTTCTTTTCCCTTCCTCTTTATTCCAGCAAAGCATACAATGCCTCCCAGGCATTCCTAATAGAGAAGGGCTAAAACATGAAATGAATATGTCAGTAGTTTCACATCAAGCTGGAAGGAATTAAAATTATTTCCTCAGATATAGAGCCAGGCTTGCCTCTTGAAAACAGCCCTCTAATGCTTGAACTGCTTAATTCCAACATTAAATGCAGACTCCTAACCTTAAGAAAGTACAATCTTATTTTTATTATCATTCAGAACTCAGAAAACTAAGGGATAGTGAAAACAGCTACCCACTAGGAGGTCTTTCAGGACCTAGATAATCTGCATTAGGACTTATCATATGTATTTTCTGTTGGGAAATAGTTTTAATACAAATAATAGCACTCACAGGTTACTTGTTTTTATTAATGATGACATTTCTGAAATAGTAATGGAGTCTGGTTAGTTAGCTTTATTCATTCAATTTGTATGTCCACCAGTCTCAGTATTCTGGATTCTGATTTTGGACAGTAAACAATCACAAACTAAATTAAAAATAAATTAATACATAATTTAAAATACATAGTGGAAGAAAATGTTACAATACATGGTTGTTAGCACAACCAGAAGATGGGACTGTTCAAAGGCTTGGAGCCCCAGACCTTTAGGGCCTTATAAAAGTTAACTGGTCAGGGTCATCCTAATCTCCAGGGGAGGGGGAATGTGCTAAGAGGTTAGTGCCATGGCAGGAAAAGCACTTCTTTTTACATTATTTCATTATTATGTTAATAAATTCAAAGGCAAATATTCCTTTGAAATGCTTTCTTCATATTGTAAACTATGTAAGTTTTAAAAGTACAGAAAGTCCTCACTTACCAACCACAATTGGGACTGGCAACTCCCATTGCTAAACAATGCAGTCATAAAGTAATCAGGTAACCGCACTGACTTTTAATATCAACTTTGGCTGAAGTCATTAAGCAAGTTACCCATGATTGTTTAGTGTAAT
Organism: Pseudonaja textilis; assembly: GCF_049901715.1. Taxonomy (NCBI): domain Eukaryota; kingdom Metazoa; phylum Chordata; class Lepidosauria; order Squamata; family Elapidae; genus Pseudonaja; species Pseudonaja textilis. Next base: position 304,286,839 of record NC_141990.1, on the reverse strand, counting down.
ACCACATGACTGTGCCTGCAACTTCGTGCCTGCAACTTCCTGCCAGCTTCCCCATTGACTTTACTGTACTTATTGGAAGCTGGCTGTGAAGATGCAAATGTGATCATGGCCCCGGGATACTGTGTCATAAATGCACTCTGGTTGCCAAGTATCCCAATTATGATCACATGACTGCAGATATGGTACAATAGACTGCAAATTCAACACCCGGTTATAAATCTCTTTCTTAGTGCTGTTGTGGCTTCAAATAGTCATGGAACAAGTGATCAATAAATGAAGACTGCCTCTGATGAAATATGTGAAATGTAAATATTACAAATCAAATTATTATGTCTAGCTTAGTCAGATTTTCTAGTGTATTGATTTTTAATTTGAATTGAATAATCCTTACGGCAGGTACAATAAACTAAATGGGCCAAGTTCCTTTTCTTGGAATGGCATTTTTACTATTCACTCCAATATAAGAAATTGAACAAAACTAGCACTAGCACTTACTTATATACCGCTTCACAGTGCTTTACATCCCTCTCTAAGCAGTTTACAGAGTCAGCATATTGCCCCCAACAGTCTGGGTCCTCATTTTATCCACCTTGGAAGGATGGAAGGCTGAGTCAACCTTGAGCCTGGTGCGATTCGAACTGTCAGTCAGCTGGCAGTCAGCACAAGTAGACTGCAGTATTGCCTTCTAACACCTGTGCCACCACAACTCTTGATGGCGAACGAATATTAGCATACTGAGACAGAATCTTTAAGCTTCATGACTAGCAAATCCATTTTTAAGCAAATGGATGAAAAATTAAATGAACAACTTGAATAATTCCAAAATATTTTTCATTTTCTATTTGATTGGGCATTGTTTCTAAAGGTTTAAATTGGATTTATTGTGAAAGATTTATTGCTAAACAAGCACAGGCAAAAGAGACATCTGCAAATACAGCCCCATAATATTATAGGTACCTTCTTTCCAGTTAGATTCTATTACTGGTTTTGCAATAGTAAGATAGCTCCCCAACTACATAAAAATCTTCAGAATCAGTCTCCTATAGCTGACTTTTTATGTTAGAAATTTCTATATAATAAGGCTTTTTGTGACTACAGCTATCTTGCTTCATGCACAATAGACAACTGCCTCTTAAAGTAGGAGCACTGAAAATTATGGGTGAACTCAGAGTCATAGTAGCAATAACTATTAAAGGTAGAAAGAAAGAGTTGTCTGAAATAAAGTGCAGTGAAGCAGGATAGGACTTCCTCTGTAAAAAGGAAATTTTTTTTTAACTGTCAGCAACATTTAGGAAATTTGTTTCACTGCAATTCTCCTATCACCTTTGATCTAACTTCATGGCTTTTGTATTACCAAGCATTCTTATGTTTTAATCTAACATATAGACACAGCATTGTCTCAAAATAATCCATTTTCACCATAGAAATGATATAATATCTACACATGATTATAAAATTAATTTGTGATTATAAAATGTGCATGCTATCCAGTATTTATTTTTTTTAACCCTTTTCAAGTTTAGAGGATGTTTTCCACATTCAATTGCAAAAGAAAGTGAAAAAGCAGCTACAAATTTAATTAGACAATAAGATTTTTCTTGTTGAAAAAGTAGACACTGATATCTCGTTTTTGACAAGCATTTGCAAAGTACATCAGACAGTAATATATGTAACCTTCCATATGTCCAGTTCTATGAAGATGTCATCATAAGGAAATAAATCCTTATCAACTGACTCCCTTCACAATTATGCTGAAACACATCCCTTGAAACAAGTAGTTTCAAATCCTTTAACACCTGTTTTACAGTCAGGATAACTAGCCATAACTCAATCTGCCTGCCTGCTTTGCTTGAGTTTGGGTAAAAGTTGCTCTTTTTTTATAAAAAAAATCAATATTTGCATAAATATTTATAATATTTACATACAATCCATGCCCAGCCAGTCACATGACCACCAAGCCACACTCACAAATTAGGCCACACCCACAGAACCGGTTGTTAAGAAGTTTGAATCCCACCCCTGCCTCTGGGTTTGTGTGTGAGAGACAGGCGGGAGGGGAGAGAGAGAGGTTAGATCAGATCTATCTCTATCTCTATCTCTCTCCCACCAACGTCAGCAAGCCATCGTCAGTCTAAATTCATATTAGTGGTCCCCGGGATTTAAAATTATGAGTTTGATGGTCCCTGAAGTCCAAAAGGTTCGCGACCTGTCGTAGACTACTTGATTTTGGCTGCTCAGGAGCAAGTTGTTCAAACTGATGCAACCAAGACCAGGACTGAAAAATCATCAAATGATTCAAAGTGCAGATTGTGCAAAGAAGCAGAAGAAACATACATCATATACTCACCTTGAGCAAGAAAATTGTGCACAAACTGATTACAAATAATGACATAATGCAGTTGCCAAAATGATTCACTGGGGCATCTGTAACAATTATAGTAGACCAGCAAAATACCGTGGACATAATATATTTAGATTTCAGCAAGGCATTCAACAAAGTAGACCACAACCTACTTCTTAGTAAGCTAGAAAAAAGTGGAATAGATAGCACCACCACTAGATGGACTCACAACTGGCTGGCATACCATACTCAACGAGTAGTCCTTAATGGGTCTAAGTCTACATGGAGGAAGTAAGCAGTGGGATGCCACAAGGTTCCTTCTTAGGCCCAGTACTCTTCAATATCTTCATTAACGACTTAGATGAGGGAATAGAAGGGGAACTTACCATCCAGCCCTGATGTCTTATTATTTTTCTGCCTTTCAACTGCTCTTTTCAATTTTATCACTGTTATTTCTTTATTTAATATCTCTTTCTGTTCCTCTCTAATTTCTGGAAGACCTTTCCGTTTCAAATATTGTTCTATATTCTCAGGGTTTATTCCATCCTCCCTATATGGCTGCCATTCCAAAAAATCTTGGATGGCACTTAGAAAATCTGCATTGACAAAATTTTCACCTGGCAGTTACAAAAATGGATCCACACATATGCTACAGCAACACATTTTGACATGCAAGAATCTTGGGAAGAACCTGATGTGTATGAAGGCCAACGCCGGATAAAGAACTGCCAGCTGTGATTTCACATCTTTTTGTGTATAATAATAATTTGTGAATCTTGTATGTTCCTCCCGTGTCAATGATTCTGAGTTTATAATAAGTGAACAAAATAATTAAAATAAAATGTAACGTCAACATTCTCATAGATTAGGGCTTTTCCTTCCCCCTCTACCAAAAACTGTTCTATTCTCCTTCCTGTCAAAATAAAACATTTTCTAGATTGTTCCTGACATCTCAGTTTAAAGTGAGGAGTTCCAAATAAGTAAATCCTAGTATTGTGATGGTAGTGCCCTGTGCAAATTAAGTCATGGACAAATCTTCAGAAGATGATGTATAAAATAGAACAGCTTCCTCAAAATATTATTCAATTTAAATTAAGGGTCAATCACCTCATCAGATAGCAAGCGTATTCTCACAATATTAAAAACTCAACTTTGGAAATAGAAAAAAAATGAACAAAATTTCATAAGAGTTGACATAATAACACTGAATAGTCTTGCAAAACATGGCTATCTCTTGAGATTTAAAAAAAAAAATATAGAATAGTGGGTGCCACCTAGTGTTGACAAAGGTCCTGGTGCTGTGGGCACCAATTTGCCAACTTCCACCATATAGATGACAGAACAATGTAGAAAAACACTCTTACTAAATATGCAACAGCATTAATTTCACCTCCTAATTCTTTTTCCAGAGAGTTACAGTTCTTTACCATCTTGAATTAAAATGTATTTCAAATCAGAATAAAGGTAACATTTTATAGAACCTGGGAACTGACACTGCAATATAAATTAATTACAATTTATGTCTCATTTTAGGTGTCCTCAAATACCATGATTGTTCTTTAAGTACTTTGATCTCTTTAGATGGGTAACATGGGTAGTCTGCTTTATCAAGTTATTTAAGCAGATTTTCCTCCTCCTCCTCCTCAGTATAGACATTGTTTTTTAAGAATATTGAGATAAAATTTAAGTCCATTTTTCCCCAAATATGTCCTGCAGACCAAGTACCCTGCTGCAATTTCTTCAAAATCACAGATCAAGGCTGCTTCAACTCCCATCTCCCTGCATGTATCAATATTGTAATGATTTGCAAAAATACAGTTCACTGAAATATACAAGTAAAACTACAAGTAGCAACATTTATTTATGTACATATCAAACTTCTTAATAATAAAATAAACAAAAACATAATAAAACATTAAAAACCATATAATTTAAGATGAAAAGATGAAAAAACTTAAAACATTACAAAATTACAAGGTGGAGAGAATAAGAATTGTTAATATAGACAGTCCCATGGCTGTGTGGGCCTGTATCCCTCATGCAAGACTACATAGCCAGATTTTGACCCTTTGTGAAAGACCAAGAGATTGAGGGCTTTCCTCACCTCTGAGGGCAAGGTGTTCCACAAAGTAGGGGCAGCAGCAAAACAGGCCCTCTTCCTTGATCCTGTCAGTCAAACAATTTTTTGAAGAAAAATTCTTTGATTGATGGGGTCTGAACCATGCCTTTCCTCCCTGAATGATTGGGATAGACTGATGCGGTGAGATGAAGCGGGTTTCATAAGTAGCTAGGCCCTATGTAAAGTAAAACATTCTTGTGTATATTTCTTATACTGGAAGATCAATCCTACTCAATTGGACCCTATTGATTTCAATTGAGTAAGTAAACATATTCAGGGTAAAAGTATAAACACTGTCCAAGTTGAGAGAACTCAGCCTTTTAAAACTACTACAACTTTTTGAAAAGTCAACTCATACAAGCAAAAGGTGTTGTTGCACCACAGAAACAAATCTATTACAGCATATATTTCTGTGTACAATGAAATAGGTTCTAGTCTAGTTATCTAGTTATCACATTCAATTGTCTTTAAATTTCAACCACTCTTTGAGTCCTTCTTCTACACACACACACACACACACACACACACACACACACACAAAACTATCTTTTTAAAAATGGGACTCTTCATTTCTTTACTTTTTTTGTTTTCAAGGAATGTTGATGAACTTTTGTTTGCTGATAGACAGAGGAAGCCACTTTCATAGAAGTCTTCTTACTCAAATCTTTTTCTACAGCTCCTGGTTTCCAAAGCAACAACTCTGCATCCTCCCCTCCTGTAAATAGAGAATCATCAACCATATTCCAGCAGAAGGAACGAACGGTCGCAGAGTGTCCCCCTTGAAGTATTCCCACAGAATTCAGCTCATGAGCACAACACTCAATGAGACAAATGCTTCCTGTTGACATGCCTCCAAAAACAAACAATTTGTCCACTTTTTCATGATAAACACCCCCAATTAAATAATCCAGTTTGATATTTTCTACTTCTCTGACATCTGGAATATGGAATAATGTAGTTGACTTTTCAGAATCCAGCTGAGTAAGATCCCAGTAACAAAATCCTTCATCATGTGTCATGCAGTAAACCTGCCAATAATCTTTTCCAGCCCATCCAATAAAACTTACGGAAGAATCAGAGTTACAAGTGGAAACCAGAGCACTTTCTTCATTGTCTTCGTTAATATCAAACACATTTACCAATCCATCAGTTGAGCCTGAAGCAAGCAAATGTGGTTTGTTGGGATGAAAACATACTTTAGTAACATCATCGTTATGAGACTCTGAGTAGACACCTAGTGGCTGTTTGCTGGAAGGGACACCATTTGTGCAGCCTCTCGCATCCCAGAATGTTACAAATGCATCTTCTTCCACTTTTTCTGTGCCAGCACATACTACGAGGTCATTGCAGCTTATATCGCAGCTAATGAAAACATTCGAAGGATAGCCACAAAACAACTGTACAGGCTTCATAATAGATGAACGAATATCCCAACACTTCAATGATCCATCACTGCCAGCTGAAAATAATATATTTTCATTTGTATGTGCAAATCTGACACCACTTAGCAATGCAGGATGGCTATTATATTCTTGTAGCAAGGACAATGTCTCCCTGTCGTAAACTCTGATTGATTTATTGGAGCAGCAAACAGCCACTAAATGGCTCCCTTCTCCTCTTGAAATATCTATGTCCAATAAGTAAGATAGGTCTTCTGTTACTGAACAACGTTTTGCTATTTGAAGCCTAGAAAACTGTTCCTTGATCTTCTCCATGGCAACTGGCAGTACAGCTGCATCCAGGAAAGCAAAGGTCTGCAATAAATAAATAAAGCAAAATAAATCAACTTTATATTTTTAATCATTTCTATAATATTCTTCAGCACAGAGAAAAGATTGGCACCTCTAACCTCATTTATCCTTCCTTTAATACTTTATACATGAATAGGCAATTTCTCTATACCTGAGAGCCACTCATTACTGAATGCATAAGGATTCAGAGAACTATCAGCGTTTCATAAAAGTTTGGCATTATAAAGCAAAGCATGGCATGGTCTTCCAATCCCCAGCACCAGTCAGATATGCTACCCATCTCATTTGGATAGCACAGGGTTATAAACAACTATCGTAACAAACAGCTAGATTATCAACTCTGAAACTGGCCTGACTGGGACCAGGTATTGATATATATGCATATACACGTGTATGGTAGGGATTATGTTGCTCAACAAGGGAAGAGTGGGGAAATTCTGATTGTTTAGCCAAGTACTCTCTCAGCCCTAGACAGAAAAGTTGAATAATAAATTCTATCTTCCAGCCCAGCCCAGTGTGGTAGATTCTGATCCAAATCTATACATCCTACAGTGGATCAACGTGTGGCTGATATTAATTAGTCCACAAAAACTGCAATAAAAATTGGAATAGTCAAGTTTGTAACACTTCCCATCTATCCAATGAATGAAATCTTTATCATAGCCTGAATTAAATTAGGTGAAACTTGGATGAAACCAAATAACGTATCTTCGAAATCAGATATGGCCCATGGGCCTTAAATTGCCATGCCACGGGTTATTTAAAATATTTGTAGCTCAACTTTTGCAAAGCAACTTAACCAAAATAATGAACAAGTATATTTAAAATCGTAAAACTGAACTGAAAACAATATTAGCTGTGGTATGACATATCATTGTCCACTGACAGGGAGATGGGAAAAAAAGTTTTGACCAGGCCCTGATAACTGAAGAAAAAAATATGAGAAATCTTCCATCAACAGTGCACAATCACAAGGAAAAACTGATGATCTTACTAATTCTCAATGTAGATGTCACTTTTCCCCCTTGACACATATAGTATTCCATTCACAAAACTCCAGGAATGCTGAACAACTTCTTCCCCCATTACTTAACACTTCTGCTGTTTCACAGTTTCAGCTGTAAGACAGACATGTACTTTAATCAGGCAGTTTCTCAATGTCTGTGTGACATTGAGCCTGATTATTTGGGGGGCGGGGATTTTTAATCTTGAGACCACTGCATCATCCCAAGTCCATCAAGGCAAATCACCCTGCCACAGATGGATGCCATCCACCCCTTTCTCAACACCACCAGCAGGCGGGAAAACCATCTGCTATTCTTCACAGCAGTGCTATGAAGGGCAATGATTTTGACAGATGACTAAGTCTTTACAGTTAGCTATCCATCAGGATTCACATTGGTGGGCAAAGGGTACAACAAAAGGGTTCTTTACCCTCTTGGTCTCTGAGCCAATTTCCAGCTTAATGATCTGGGTCGGTTTGAATTGGGAGCAGCCCAAAGAATGACTGACAAGATAGGAGGACACAAACACAAATCTCTCTCTTCAGCTTCACAAGATAATTGCATCTTACCTACAAATTGTTGCTCAGGTTGCTTCTGAACACAGGTTAGTGCTCTTCTAGAAGGGTTGTAAAGCAGCCAAAATAGCAGCTGAGGATGTGGTCTGTGAAGCGGCTTCACCATACAACCTCAGCACCACCATACATACAACTGGCCACTGCTGTGATATTATGGGAATAGGGAGAATTTGGCTTAAAAGAACTGAATTGCTAATAAAACCAGATCGGCTTTAAGGAAAAGAGCTTAGGAACTAGAGAAAAGGGGTAATGCCCATAGAGTCCTAATGTTGCATATAGATGACAGATTGTTCTTGCTACCTACTGAGAGTTGGTCAATTCAAGTTAGTATCCCCACCAAAACTATCACAGCTCATTACTTGCTTCCGGGAGAATGGGCGTTCGTAGAAGTTACCCTGAACGCCCTTTCTATTTATGCTGCGAGAGAGCCCAGGATAGGATGGGTTGACTCCTTCCTATGATGTCATTTAGCTGAGTCTGTACTAAGATATAAAAGCCAGCCCCCGGGAGAGACCCCAGCTTTGGCGAAGATACTTGACAGACTGAAAGGTGTCTCTGAAAGCACAAATGAACACAGAAATATGTCTTACCCTCTCCGGACGAATCAAGGGAGGGGCTGGGCTCGTTCGCAGCAAAGATAGAAAGGGCATTCAGGGTAACTTCTACCAACACCTATTCTCCTCCATGCTGCATCGAGAGCCCAGGATGGGACATACCAAGGCTTGCATGTCCACGGGCGGGTCCTGGTCCGGTTCATCACACCGACTGCTGAACCACTCATTGAAGCACCCGTCTGCCAAAGGCTGAAGTTACCAAGGCAAAGGCATCCAGACGGCAGTATCTGATGAAAGGAGACGGAGATGTCCACGTGGCCGCACGACAGATCTCCTCCAAGGGTGCTTGGGTCACCCAGGCAGCCAAAGTGGCTGCATTTCTGGTAGAGTGCGCCGTTAGACTTGGAGGAACCGGAAGGCCGCAGCTTTGTAGGCCTGCTCAATGCAAGATCTGACCCACCTGCTAATAGTAGGAGAAGAGGCCTTGTGCCCCAAGTGAGAAGGGAAAAGGAAACAAACATGGCTTCTGACTTCCTGAAGGAGGAAGTGCGCTTAATGTATATTCTAAGAGCCTTTCCTACGTCTAGCGTGTGCCACTGCTGCTCTAAGTCATGGTGCGGGAGGGGGCAGAAGCCAGGCAACATAATGTCCTGGGACAGGTGTTAACCTTTGGAAGAAATGAGGGGTCCAGACTGAGGACAATCCTATCATCGTGAAAGGAACAAAGGTCCCGTCTGATGGAAAGAGCAGCAAGCTCGGACACCCACCTGGCTGAAGTGATAGAAATGGGAAACACTACCTTCTGAGTCAGAAAACAGAGAGACAATGTTCTAAGAGGTTCAAAGGGGGGCTTCGTAAGGGCATTAAGGACCTCATGAAGATCCCAGAAAGGATACCTGTGAACCACCGGGGGTGCAGATTGGAAGTCCCCCTTTCAAAAAAACTTCCTGACTGAAGGGTGATGGGATAAGGAAGGAAGCGAACACATGAAAGAACCAAGGAGAGGGCCTCAACCTGCCTGCATAAGGTGCTGGGGGCCAAACCTTTCTACAGATCATGCTGAAGGAATCTAAGAACCTCTGCCAACTGGGCTGAAGCAGGAGAGAGACCCTCCCTAAGGAACCCTTGGGAAGGGCCTTCCAGGTGGCATCATAGATGCACCTTGTAGAAGGTTTGCGAGATGCCAGTATAGTGATGATGACCCTTTCAGGAAGATCAGCCACCCCTAGCCGCTACCGCCCAAGTGCCACATGGTCAGCTTGAGCCACAGGGGCTCCAGGTATATCAGAATCTCCTGATGAAGGGAGGTTAGATGGGCTGGGATCCTCCAAGGAGAAGCCCCCGATAGGTTAACCAGATCTGTAAACCAGGGCATCCTTGGCCAATAGGGTGTCAGGAGGAGGAGCTCCACTTGTTCCTCCAACATCTTCCGAATTACTGCCGGATTGATGGGAAGTGGGGGAAAGGCATAGAGGAGACTTTTGGGCCATCTGCACCAAACAGCATTGGTCCCCTTAGCTGGTGAAGAATCTGGAAACCTGGTGAAGAATCTGGTGACTTGGGCATTTTGAAGACTGGAGAAGAGATCCACCTCCGGCTTTCCGAATCTGAGGAAAAGGTCCCTGAATAGAGACAGAGGAATGGACCGTTCTGCCTGGTCGACTAGGCTCCTGCTGAGCCAGTCGGCCTGTGAGTTGTCGATCCCGGAGATGTGGTCCGCCAAGATTGACAACAGGTGTTTCTCTGCCCATAACACCAACCATAGCACCTCTCCCATGAGGGCTCTGGACCTCGTCCCCCCTTGCCGGTTGACATGAGCTATGGCGGCCATGTTGTCCATAAGGACTAGAACATGAGAGCCGGTCACTGGGTGCTTGAAATGCTTGAGAACTAGAAAAATGGCTCTGAGCTTTAGCCAATTTATGGGAAGGGCCAACTCTGGCCTGGACCAAGGTCCTGAGCTATCTGGCCCTGCATATGGGAACCCCAACCCAGGAGGCTGGCATCGATTATCACTAGTCTGTCTGGGACCCTGAAAGGGAGTCCCTTCCAGATTAACGGGGAATGCCACCAATTGAGAGATCTCCGGATTTGTGGCGGGAGCAGGACCTTGATGGATGAGTGGCTGGTTCCTGCTCGTTGGTAGGGAAGCAGGAACCATTAGAGTGGACAGGAGTGGAAAAATCCGTGGCTCTGGAGATATGACAGGGTAATTTGCAGATCCCGATGGGCTGCATGGATGGAGGAGGACAGAATCAAAATGTCGTCCCAGCAGCATTGGATCCTCACTGGAACAGAATGCAGAGATGCCATCAATGCCGCCAGAACGTTTGTGAAGACCCTTGAAGCCGATGAGAGGCAGAAGGGAAGTGCTCGATACTGGGAATGGGTATTCTGATAACAGAAATGGAGAAACTGGCGATGATGAGGCCAAAAGGCAATGTGGAGGAAGGCTCCATGAGATCAATGGAAGAGAGATCGCCCTCCCGAACACTCTCTAAAATAGAATGCAGAGTCTGCATTTTAATTTGTCTGTATTTTACAAATTGGTTGAGTATTTTTAGATCCAGGATAGTTCGCCACCCCCCTGGAGGCTTTGGGAATGATGAAAAGGCGAGAGAGTAAAGCCCACGTCCCTGTTGAGAGGGGGGAACAGGTTGAATAGGTCGGATTTCAAGAAGATGTTGAATGGCCTGTTTCATGAGGTCTTGCCTTGAAATGTCCCGAGAGACATGCCAGCTCAAAAAAAACAATTTTCCCCCTTTTGGGGGTGGCATTAGGAAGTCCAATCGTAACCCTGACCTAATAGTGCAGAGCACGCAGGCATCCATCATTGACTCCTCCCATTTGGAGGCAAAGAAGGCTAGGCGACCTCCAATGGGTGGAGAGAATGAGGGATTACTTAGAGCAACGGAAGGAAGACCCCCCCCCCCCGAAAGGGCTGTTTACCAGTAGGTTGTTGCCTGCCAGATTGCCACACATTGGTCTTGGCGATGGGAGTATGGACTCTGAGACTGGGGGAAGTGGGATGAGGTCTCCGCTCGAAAGGCAGGAGAGCGATAAGGAGCTGGGCAATAGCTGGCTCTCTTTCCAGAGGAAGAGAGAATCTTACGTTTATCTCTGGTTTCAATGCAATAAGGTTCCAGAGCATCGCCAAAAAGCTTATCACCTGCGAATGGAACTGAAGCCATCTTCCATTTACGGCGTGACTCCGCCTGCCAATTTCTGAGCCATAACAGTCTTCTTGCTGCTATTGAAGATGCCATGGCCCTAGATGCAAATTTGGCGGAATTGAGGGTGGCATCTGCAGTGGATTCTGCCGCTGTGATAATCTTATTAAGGTCTTGATGAGACCGAAGGTCAGATGTAGACAATCTAATCTGGAGTTGGTGCAGCCACTGTATGGATGCCCTCGTAAAAAAAGGATGCTGCTGTTGAAGGCCGAACAGCCCATGCAGCACGAGAATGTCAACAGAAGGCACTGCCAGGGCATTGTCCAGGGCTGCACTGATGTTGTAGAAATGCTTATCCAGAGAAGATGGGCGAGGACCTGCCGAAAGGGAAGTGCACTGTTCCTTGACCATGTCCAGGAGCAAAGTGGGAGAAGGCAAAACCCCTGCATTCACTACATGCTTGGAGAAGAGTGCGTCTCCCTGGCTAGAGGGATTTCCTTGTGGCTCAGGAGCCACTTCCTCTGGAGACAACTTGGCAGTGAGTAATGGCCTGAAGAGAGAAGGATTGAAGACCAATGCAGAGGATATCTGCTCTGGGCAAGAGTCCTCTTCCTCTGAAAGATTTTGGTCAAAGGTCTCGCCCTAAATCAGGGTGATGAGGCAGGGAACTTATAGATTGAGAAGGGAGAAGGGCCTGAGCCCTTTCCAGAGGTCGAAAAATTTGCTTGAAGCCTTCAGCCAATCCTTGCCTAATGGCCAATGAGACAATATCTTGGATATTCCCTGGTCTATGCTCAAAGGTAGAGGCAGAAGGCAGAAGGCCCGCTGCTGTGGGAATGAAGGTGCCTTCAGGCCTAGATTGAGAAGAGGTTCGAGGCCTGGGGGGAGGGGGAGGAGCATAGGGCCCAGAAGCCTGTTGGAAATAAGGCCCAGATCTGCTTAGATCCTAAGGATCATATTGTACTGCTAAAGCCTCAGGAGACCAGGATGGAGGATGGAAAGGCTCAAGATAACTTCTCCTCCCCTGGGAGGGCTTGGCTGGGGCCCACGAGTATCACCTGAAACCTGCTGTGATTGCACTCCCTTCTGTTGAATAGTTCTGTTGAACTGCCTCTCTAGGGCTTCATGTCTGCGCTTTTCTAACCTCAACTCAGCCTCAGTTGCCTTCTTAGGGGCTACAGCCTTAGCTCTGATTTTAACAGCCACCTCCCTCTGGACCTATTAGGTGCGTTGCCTACGTCTTTTTCTCTTATTGGGCTTAAAGAGACTGCTTCACTGGGGGGGAGGGGAGCTCTGCCTGACCCTTATCTTGCTCCATTGTAGAATAAAAGGCTCTTGCGATGGAAAGAAACTGTTTGTCAATTTTTCTATTAAGCCTCTTAGGGTATAAATGGCCCCCGGGCTTACAATATGGCTGCTCACCTTGTGGTGGAAGGCTTCAATCCAAGATGGCCACTGACTATGGGAAACAGGCTCCGAGATCAAAGAATCACTCCTTAGGCTATAAAGAGCCCCGAGCAAAGTCAGCAAAGGAAAGGGCAGGCTCTGGCCACACGATGTTATCGGTTTGCTGATCTCTTTTTAGATCACTCAAACCGCAGGCATGGGGGAGACGCTGCCCAACTACCGACGCTGCCCAACTTGCCTGAAGAGCGCTCTGGCAACACTGCTCCCAACATTGCAGGAGAGAGAGAGAGCCCTGCTCTCCTGGAAGAGCAGCTGCCCTGGGAGCTGCTTGAAGCGAGGAAAAAAGGTACTGAAGATCGCTGGTGAGTGCTAACTAACAGAACGCTTTCAGAGACACAGCTACTGACTGAAAGGAGTTGAGTCAAAAGCTGGGATAACCTCCGGGGTCTGGCTTTTATATCTTAGTACAGACTCAGCTAAATGACGTCATAGGAAGGAGTCAACCCATCCTGGGCTCTCGATGCAGCATGGAGGAGAAAATACTACTTGAACATTGTTACAGCTAATCATTGTAAGCCAATGTTTACTAAACTGTGATCTAAGGAACCCTTGGAGGGGGGTGGGTGTCCAAAGCCCTTTTCAGGGATCCATGAAATCAAAATTCTTTGCCAAATTTACAAACGTTTGAAACAAAAGTACTCTTCTCATTGCTATTTTTTATTTGTTAAAAAATATACAGGTTTTTAATGAAAAACATTTTTGTTAATAACTAATAGGTTTAATGTTTTTATAGGAGTCAATAAATATACATACCACAAATGCATCTATTTTAATTTTAATACAGTAAATATGGGTAAATATAATCCACACAAACAAGACCTCTTTTGGAATCCTCCATAATTTTTAAAAGATCTACCGGGCAATTTGGCAAAACCATAAGATTGTCTGCCACCTTGTCAAGAGTAAGCTTGGCCTGTATGGAAATAGCTAAATAGACTATGCATCAGGATAGGAAGATCAAAGGGCAATCTAAGAAAATTGAGCTTCCCTACAGAGGACACTTTATGTGAATGTGGAGAACAATCCATCTCACATATACTACGGTGCATATGATGGCTTTTGACTAGCGCAGAGGAAGACCTCATGCTGGTAAGAGAAAATGTTGTCAGTGGGGTAAAAAAAATAGTTATTTTACCTGCTCAGTGTTGAACGTTGTATGTCTGTAATTTGAAGGTGCTTTAGATGCAGAAAGATCAGTTCAGATAAAATAAAGGTAACCTTAGAAGGGCAGATGAAAGAGGTTGTTGGAACATGTGCACATCATGCTTCAGAGAAATTGGGAAACATCCACACACAGCTGGGGTGCAAGCCATTGATTTATTGATTTTTAATACAAAGCTAAGATTTGTTCTTCACTGTTATCAAACAGAGCTTGAGAAATAGTCTCATGTCAGAATACAGTGGGTCTTGAATTATTCAAATACAGATCTACACCATCCAAAAATCTGATTGTAATAAGATGTTTTTTTTAAATCTGCATACATGTATCTTTGCACACATGAAGATGACACACAAAGTGGCCTAATCCTTCTCAAAATATATACAACCTTATGAAAAATATAATTCAAGTCAACTCAATATTTCAACATTGTTATTGAGACACTTTATTGACAATTCAACTTGGATTTTTTTCTTTTTTTGGCTTTGGAAAGAGAAAGGAAAATGATGCAAATGTTTGAAGCTGCTCTATTGTTAACATTAGCAATTCAAGAGGTAGCATCTACAGCAATTATGTATTTGAATTAGATTGTCCTTCTCACTCCTCATTTCTTTAAATTTTCTTTTTGAAGCATGTGTGCTCAGCCTAACTAGAACACAATTTCCAGAAATAAACTCAAAAACAGAAGGAAAAGCTATCTCCAAATTACAAATAACCCCAATCACTGACTTCTTAAGTTTGGTCTATTAGTTAAGGTACTAAGCTAGAAACCATGAGATCATGAGTTCTAATCCCTCGTCAGACATGAAAGCTGGCTAGGTAACTTTAAGACAATCACTCTTTCAGCCCAAAGCATCTCAAAGGACTGTGGTTGTGGGAAATAAGAGGAGGATACCTAATGGTAGCTTCACTACCTGAATTACTTCTAAATAATAAAAGTGGGATCTAAAAAAAATCTAATAAAGTCCCATCACAAGGATGCCCACAAAGTTAGTTTTCCACATCCAAGGGATTGTGTACAACACAATTACAAGGATTTGGGACTTTTTTTTTTTTAGAAGCAATTAGACTGAATATTCTACTGAGAATCCCTCTAGCCACACTGGCCACAAAGGCTAAACTGACTTCAGCCTAACCATCCTAAATCTGCATCAGGCAAAATTATCAAAAAACTCTGTCCAACTCCTAAATCCTGTTCAGTAATCTTGAGTGCTCCAAAAGTGCTGCTGCTTCTGTTAGCCTTCAAAAGGAACAGATGCACACACACACACACACACACACACACACACACACACACATCCCAAAACTATGCACTCCCAATTTAGCATTTGCTGTACAAGGCATTTTTGGTGAACTTTAATAGACAGTTAAGAACCCTCATTAGGTAATTTAATTTACCTCATGGACTACATCTTGCTTTGAACTATGAAATGGTTTATAGGAAAATAACCTAAACTAAGCATTTTGAAACCCTTTCATTTCAAAACCAAAGAGTGATTTGCTCTTTAGATGGGTCAAACCAATATCATTGAAGCACAATTCCCGATGTATTTTTCCCTTCATAAGTTGTATGGAGAACAAGTCGTCATTTCTTCCCCAGAATTCTAGCATACGTGACCTGGTTTCTTACCTCCCAGCCCTTTGGCTTTCCAGAGAGACAATTCCAAAACGGGTTGATCAGGAGAAGGAAAAACACTGAAGAAGTTTTACACAGGAAACATGAATGAGGTGGAAAGAGGGAAACGGTAAAGCCTTCTCTGTAACTGTCCCCCTCCAAAACCATACAGCAATTGCAGGTTTGTTCTTAGTTGCTAAATGATTTCTACCCGTTGTAGGTCAGGAGTCAGCACATTTTAAGCTGTGGTGGCACAGTGGTTAAAGTGCAGTACTGCAGGCTACTTCTGCTGGCTGCCGGCTGCCTGCAATTTGGCAGTTCAAATGTCACCAGGCTCAAGGTTGACTCAGCTTTCCATCCTTCCAACGTCAGATAAAATGAGGACCCAGATTGTTGGGGGCCATATGCTGACTCTATAAACTGCCTAGAGAGGGCTGTAAAGCACTATGAAGCAGTATACAACTCTAAGTGCTAGTGCTATTTTCCTCTTTAGGAAAGGAGGAACACCAATATGCCATCCAAGTAAATGGGGCATACATTTCTGGGTTGTTGTTGTTGTTGTTGTTCAAAAGAACATCCTGAGTCAAAGTGTGAAATAGATACAGGTAGTCCTCGACTTACAACAGTTCATTTAGTGACCGTTCAAAGTTACAACGGCATTGAAAAAAGGGACATGACCATTTTTCACAGTTACAACCTTGGCAGCATCCCCATGAACATGTGATAAAAACTCAGGCATGTGGCAACTGATTCATACTTGCGACCATTGCTGTGTCCCAAGATCACGTGGCCATCTTTTGCAACCTTCTGACAAAGCCAACGGGAAAGTCAGAATCACTTAATAACCAGGTTACTAACTTCTCAACTGCAGTGATTCATTTAACAACAATTGACAAGAAAGGTGGTAAAATAAGGCAAAACTCAACAAATGTCTCATTTAACAACAGAAATTTTGGGCTCAATTGCGGTCATGTTGAGGACTATCTGTATTATCTAGGATACGCAGGAGAAACCAAATATTGGGCAGGGTGGCACAAGCCACTTAAAAAAGCTTTCCTGATTATTGCCTCAGGTATTCTGTACTGTAATTCCAGGCCTGCCTACATATTGGGTGCTGTGATTGGGATGGATGGAATTGTACTCCAAAACACCTGAAAGGCTCAAAGTGAAAAAGCAGAGGATGCAAGCTACATGACAGCCAAGTAATGAAAGTCTGGGGTTTGACTCTCAATAGTTTTAAGCAAGGAGCTCTCTTTGCCTCGGCCTCCGTAACTGCAATATGATTAATCATATGTTTCAAGATGATCTATGAAGCACCTTAAAATTTTTGGTAAAAAGATCAATTAGTGCATAAAGCATCATTCACCTGAATGTAATGGGGGTGGGTGTTTAACAGAGAAATGTACTCTTTAAATATCAGCACTACCTGAGGAATACATTTTATTATAAGATATGTTTACTAGATCAACAAAGTGCTTGTCTGAGATTAAAGGAACAATATTGACTTTTATGTTCAAATTAAACTTGCTTCCTGCCTCAAAACAAATTAGACTCCAGCGCTCACAATTTAAACCAAAATACCTAACATTCTTCTACAATGTGGTGGTGGCTGAAATTCATTGCTCCATTTTGAAATTGCCCAACTGCACAACGGAAAAGAATAGAGGACATATCCTGGAGAGCCAGTGACATCAGCAGTGAGCTTCCCCAAAATAGTGGATGCTTTTAGGTTCCCAAACAAATTGTTCAAGCTTTGGGCAAGACGATCTCACATTAAATTCATTTGTTGGAAATGTTACTGTGACTTACAAAACTTCAAAATACAATTTGAACAGGGAAATCTATTTTCAGTTTTAATTCAAGGAGGAAAACTGAGCTTTCACCAGCCAGAAGCCTGAAAACCTTGATCCTTAAGAAGCTTGGATTACCTGAAAACAAATTTGGAACTTTCCCAAACTGCTATTGTGTTTTCTAGAGAAATATTTACTTTGAGGATATCGCCTTTTATAGGAAAAACCAACATCCCAAACAATGGAGGAACAGCCAGTAATGCTGCATTTTTATCAGCCGTAACATTTCACTGAATCTTGTTTGGGACATGTGGTAAATTGTCAACTGGTTAAATCAAAATTCTCTGCCTCTTTAGGAATGAAATCTTAAGGTTAAACAAGCAAACTAGTTAAAAATAAATCTCTGGCGTAGCCAGCAACTCTTGCTCTTCTTAAAAGGAAGCAGCTCCTACACTATGATGGGAGAATCTGAAAACGGACCTAATATTTGTGGGAAACATAGGAAATTGTGGTTCTCCATGCATAGTAGTTATGCATTATGAGTTAGGGACACTTCCTACTAGCAGAAATTAGTAATGCAGATTTGAAGCCACTATAAACTTGGGATATTTTCTTATTTCATAAAATCATGATCTTAAGACTGTCAGTCTCAAGGAAAAAATGCAAACTTTTTGGTTTAGCACAAAAAGTCAATGTAACATAGAGTAATTGTAGTGGCATGCCTTTTCCTCCAGTGACATAAAACATACATAATAAAGCAAACTACAGCATAATAAGATTCATGTAGGGTTTTTTTCTTTGCTGGATTATGTTCTTTGGAAACATTCCTGTGTTCCAGATTAATTCAGCTCTTCATCTAACCTCATGCCACATAATTTGTGCAAAGAGCCAGAGGCAAAGAGAGGCTTATTTACTTTCCATTCCAAGTTGCAAGTTCTCTGTCTTCTTCCATTCTTATTTCATTCATTCATAGAGGCCAACTAGATGCCTCTGGTCTGTTCATTGCAGGAGGAGTGGCTGGTCACCTGCAACTAGAATTTGGAGCTATACTGCCTCCCAGAGGTAACACGGTGACGAACTTTGATTGTCCTGACAGGTTTGTCTTCCATGAAATTCTCCTAACCCCTTTTAAAGCCAATCTCACGGCTATCTCCATATTTTGTGGCTCTAGATAACCAAACACAACTTTCACAACAGAAAGTTTCCTAAACTCTTTGTGGTTTATAAACTACTACAAAGATATCTAAAGGAACATGGACTGAGAGGAGTCACATGCAGTATAAAACCATGGTTGAAAAATGAGAGAATGAAAAATTTGCTATAGAAAGAAATTTCCAATGCACAGAAGATGGCATCTGGCTTTTAGCCAGTTCTCAAAAGTTACCATCTCCAAGAGATGAAAAAGTGCCCAAGTGATCTTTAATGACAGTGGAATATCTAACATTGTAATGTTCGATGTTTGACACATTGGATATAAGCACCATTTCTTAAGCTAAAAAGAGACCTATGAGTCATTTAATCCTACAAGGTTTTCAAAAATAGACTAGTGATTCATAAATTACATTCTTCCTCCTCCACTTAAAGAGAATACTTTGGCAATGATGAGATTTTACAATGGTTTCCACATCCCTGAGAGCAATGCCAGCGGTTCATGTAACCACATAAGAGTAACCCCCACAAAAAAGCAGATCGTTTTGTATTTATACAAAGTTTATTAGTGTCTGCCAAGAATGGGCACAAGTTCATCCAATGCATTTGACTGTTACTGATTCTTTCGGTTTCTAACATCTTCCCTTTTCACTTCATCTCAATCCCCTATTCAACTCAGGTAATCATGCAATATAACTATATGATAATTCTGTTCTTTCATCTTTCTTCCTAGACCTCAGCTCTCTTCCTGTTCTGGAAGGGGATAAAATCAGCAGCTGAGTAAGAAAATGTAAGAACAGCTCTACCAGAGCAAACCAAGGTCTACCATATCATTTTTTACACTGCATCATCAGCTGTCTCTACCATATTCTTCATTAGCAAGAGCAACAGATATAACCCTCTCCCATGGTTATCCCCCTTGCAACTGGCATAAAAGCAAGCTGCCCCAGGAAACAGATAATTGAAGTCCAAGTTGATAGTTCATGACTGGATCTGACTTCATGAGTTACTCCCAACCACTTTTAAAAGCTATACAATTTGAGATGATCATGACATCTTCTGGTAAGGAATTCCACAGACTATCTGCTGTATAAAGGTGCTTTCTTTTTCTAGTCTGAATCTTCTGCCAATTAGCTTCATTGGATGACCACTAAATTTTAATTGAGGTCAATTAAAAATCATTTCAGATCAATGGACATATCTGGATTTTGAGAGCACTATGTATGTGATTAATATTATAACTTCTGTCCCTATAGGAACATATGTTTTGTGAGTCCTCTTTCAGCTATGAATTAAATTAGAATTGCAAAACACTAATCAACATAAAATTGTTCATTTCTGAATTAACTTTTGTAACATTGAACAGCAATCAGTCAATGAGGTTAAGTGTATTATAAAACTGACCAGATTAATCAGTCAATGTAAATTTTTTTAAAAATTAATTCCAGAACATATAAAACCACAGAATGGAGTCCTGCCTTCACAGAGGCACTCTGTTTTTACAGTAAAAACCAGAATATATTACGTCTCACCTGAAAAGCATGCATGTGTCAACTCATAAAATATTTATCTGGTCTTTTAGAGTTGCCAGCAAGGGGGGGTGGGGAGTGCAGCAGCTTGCAAAACCGAAACTGCACTCCATAAATGTTTTCAGATAATTTCTAGGTGACCGAAGTTTCTGCCACACAGAATTCTAACTGGAGAACATGATTGATGACTCTTGGCTATGGATGTGTCCCATTGGAGAATATGAATTATGATACACCCAGGGAATGGGGGAAAATCATGCTCAATGGTGACAATGAATGATTGTCTCAGAGTCAGCTACACCCAGACAACGCTGGCATGTTTACTCCCAATAAATCTTCTTTAAGCTTTGAAAATCCGGCTAGAGACTCAAGATTTAAATGGGAGTAACTACCAGAGGAGCCCTGAAAGCATTTTTCTTGAAAAAACTTTTGTTCTTGTGCAGATGAATGCTTATTTAATTAAAATAAATATGACTAGCCAACTAAAATTATTCATCAATGAGTCCTACCGAGCACAGTTCCTTGTTCTTCAGCCTGGCTTTTTTCTGTCTTGCCTGGATGATCAGAGCACTGCTTAATGTACTCCAGCTACCCAAAATACTTTTACTTGTAGAAGCTTCCCAGAGTAACACTTGATTTGGTGCACATTATGGGAAGAACTAGTGAGATGTAGGTTTTTAATATCATAATGAGAGATGGAGGTGTGGGTAGTCCAGATTAGTGATACATTGTCCTACCAGAACTGAGACTTTTGATGAATTTCTTTAGCTTCAGCTAAAGAATTAAAAATAGGATTAAGAATATGAACCTATCTCTACACTAGGGTCTCACACATTTGCAAGAGATCTCTCATGGTTTATAGTACTTATCTATTTGTTTTATGCTCAACTGACCCTCAGTAGTTCACAATCATAAAATCAACACAATAAAATGCACAACATATAACGTAGAAAGGGGAGAGGGAGAAATAGCCCATGGTTCTAGACAAACATCTAGACAACTTACAAGGTTCCAGTTATTTGCTGTGCAAAAGAGTTGTGTTCAGCAGTTCTCTGTTGCCAGCAAAGGCACAATTGGAACCTCAAGAAGGAGATTGATCCATAAGGTGGGGTTCATTGCATACATGATTCCTTTTGAGTCCCTATACCTCACCTCACTAAGGGGACTATGCTAAGCTTCTCCTCCTGGAGAATGGACACAGAAGATGATGAATTACAGCCAGAGATGGTCCTGAACGTATTCTGGCCCCAAGCCATGTATGACATTAATATATGACTGTCTTACAAGCAGCACTTTATGAGTTGCACTCTAAAGCCTACACAAAGCCAGTGCAATGCCTGCATAAACAGCGAATGGATAATGGATCTCAGTATCTTGTAATACTGTCAAATATACTATTTCCACATTCTTGCATGAGTTTGTATAATTTTGGCAGACTCATGCACAAGGAGGCTTAAATTTTATGATATTTGACCACTGTCAAACATATTGATATATTATAAGCCAAGATTCACGAACACATAGGTAACAAACTGGGGATAAATTCAAACATTCCAATCAAAGGAGGTGGACAGTTTTAGGAAACTGATCACAGAAGCTGGTCAAAGAAGATAAAATTCTTCCCAGAGAGTTCCACTGATAATTTCAATTATCTCAGAGGCTACAACCTTTCATACAACTGGACTGCATCAACTTTATGAAATATGCATGTCATAATAGTAACAACACTGATTTCCAAGTAGATCTTTCCTCCCCAAGAAGTCTTTCTTTTAAGCATATATCTCTCAGCTTTCTGACCTTGTCTCCCAGGTTTTAGAGTGACTTAGAGCCACTTGGTTTGTATCTGGGGCCAAAGGACTTTCATTTAAAGGGTTACTGCTTCTAATTTTACTGTTAGATTCACACTGGTTCTGGATTCTTTCTCAGAAACAGCCACACCCCATCCAAGGATAACTCCTCAAATCAACTAAGCTGAAACATTTTGTACAATCCAGATGAATACGACTTCTGATCTAAGTTTCAGTTAGATAATGCCCTCCTCAGAGAGGCCATTCTGTTCCTTTTCTGTTTCATGATTTCATGTGTGAGTCATTGTTTTAATTTTTTTGCTTTTCCAATTCTAGAATTTTCTTATTCTAGAAATCTCTGGCATTTTCTGACCATACTGATTCCTCCCTCTTGTTTTTCAGTGGTTTGTTTGAACACATCTGTATTTGCTATAAATGGATTGATGCATATTTATCTGTAGTCTTCTTAAGCTAAACCTTTATTGTACTGAGTATATTTCATTATACTCAGAATAGATGCTTGAAATAAACAGCAATTTTTAAACTGGGATTTGTAATCTGAAGTTGCTGGCAGCACCCTCGCTGTTCCTTAAAGGCATAAAAGGTCAATTGCAATTGCCAGTTGTGTTGTTTCTTCAGATCCTATTGTCTTGGAAACCTGGCTTATATAATAAGAGTGCTTTAGAGTGGGTATCACAAGATAGCTGGAAGGTTCAACCCAAGGAAATATTTCAGTGTGAAAAATGAGTCACACTCAGACTTTAAAATGTCACATGTTATTGTTTGAAGGTCTGAGAAGTACCATCCAAACGTGGGCTACTTTGCTTTAAATGGCCTTTTCTTTGTAACAGTTCAGCAGTTCACATATTCTTGCTTACATTTCTAAGAACACCTTCAAAACCTTTCTATCATTTTGCAGGTACTATTGTTATGTGCTAGCAGCATGATCTATTTTTTTAAAAAGATACCATAAATCCAAAATCTAATTAGACCAAGCATTGGCAATTTTTTCAGGCACCATTTTGTGAGTGCCCCTTTCAACATTTTTCAATTGATGGCTTTATTGATGATATTTGGACTGTTTGATAGACACACATACACCTCATTCACTTCTTGTCAAATTAAAAGAAAAAAAAAGAGAATCCTGACAAATTACATCTTTTCTCCCTGTGAGACAGAGAAATTCTGACCTCAAAAAACCAAAATGGTTTAACAGTTTAATGCCTAGCCCTATTGTCCCATGTACTGCATGTTGTGATAGGCCCAAAATCAGACCGAGATAAATCACTTCTGAATTTTTTTCCATCTTTAATATATGCAATCATAATTTTATTATTTTCCCCTAAAAGATTTATGTTATATTAAAGATGGAAAAATGTGATTTATCTCAGTCTGATTTTTTCACATCTCAGAAATTTGACAAAAAAATTAGAGGAGTATGTAGACTTTTTATATCCACTTTATACAGCAGTTCCTTTCAAAATCCACCCATCTGCATTATTGTATCATAAGTATTATAATAAATATTATTGTATCATAAACATTTTGTTGGGGGGGATAACTGTGGCTGAATCTAACGTTACCATTATAGGAAGATCAAAATCAGAAAATTCTCAAGTAAAAGTTTTGTTTTTCAACCATTTCACCAGAGTGATTCTCCACACACAACCTCCCTCCCACAAAAATCAAAACGTAAGAACATAATTAAAGAGAAGAGTGAAATCGTAATAAAATGTGTATATTTCCTCTTAAGTTTTAGAGTGTGTTTGTTGTGATTGTTTCAGTAAAGATGAGCACTATCTAAATCGGGGGTGTCCAACCTTGGCAACTTTAAGACTTGGGGCTTTAAGGCTTTGCTGGCTGAGGAATTCTGGGAGTTGAAGTCCACAAGTCTTAAAGTTGCCAAGGTTGGACACCCCTGATCTAAATGATGATAGAATCACAAAGTTGGAAGAGATCTTGGAGGTCTCCCAATCCAACTCACCAGTTTTCCCCCATTGTTTAATTTCTTCTCCCCTTTCTTCTTTCCAGATGCAGAATTTTACATTTCTCTTTATTAATATCTTCCGGTTTGCTTGAACCCACTGTTTATGCCTGCCCAAAACTTTTGGAATTTTGCCTTTTTCTTCCAAAGTGACATCCATTCCTCTAAATTCCTCTCAAGTGATATCCATTCCTACTTTTGTGTCACCTGCAAATCTGACAATCATCTCTACAACCCCTTCATTTAGATCATTAATATAACTGTATTATGGATTATGCCCTGTGGCACTCTATTTGATACTACTTTCCAACATGATATGGAGCATTTATGACTATTCTTGCTAGTATAGTCATTCAGCCAGTTATGAATCTATCTAATAGCTCTTTCACCTGGTTCATAATACTATTCTACCATTTTCTAATTGGAAGTTATATTAATGTAAATACTTTACAGCTACATTCAGTCCCCAATTACTTGGGACTAAATTTTAGTGAAGTTATGGAATACATAAGCATAAAGACTTGTGCTATACATATATTTTCCCCTTACAATAAAAAATAGACAGATGTGATTGCAGGAATTTTTGGTGCTTGCCTTTTAAAAGCACACATTTATTTTGCCCTCTTAGTATTATTAATTTTAGAATCTACAGAAATGTCACCTGAAGGAGCACTTTTAACACAGGTGCCAATGTACCACAGCGAATAAGAGATTCAACTACAAACACCTGATCACATTGCCTTGGAGAAGCCATTTAAACATTCATAAAGTTCAACAATTTAATCCCTGCCCCAACAATTTAATCTCTGCCCTAAAAGTGGTTCCTCCTGTTTAAACCTAAACTCAGCCAAGAACTATAGAGTGGAAGGTTGTGGGTTCCAACTTCATTCTCCCTGGAATTTTCTAGATCAGGGATGTCAAATTGGCAGTCTGCAGGCCAGATGCATCACACACAGGCCACACCCACCCCCAGCTCTGCAAAGGGAAAAAAATCTCGATATGTCACATGATGATGTGACACCATAAGTTTGATGCCCATGCTCTCAATCTTTCCATCCTGATCCTGCCTCCTGCTTTAGGATAGTCGCTTGGTCGTTCTTGGTACCACCTATCCTCCAAAAGATGTCTCACCTGGCATTCACATCCTAGTGCTAGTATGAGGATGATTTAGGTGCTCATTCTTTTACTATTTTGATGTTGCTGCTGTTTTGCAATTAAAAGGTCAAACTGCAAAAAACAAAATAATTACTATAAAACCACCTTCTAGTGTCTTGTGTAGAGGCTACAGAATGTAATATTTCCTTCCCTTGAGAAACTTTCTTGGGAGTTTACCCAAATTTTCTCCTTGGAAATGAAGTTTATTGTAATATTATAAAATGTAAAAAATGTGTTTTAATGTTAAGTATTAAAATGCAATTATTTGATATAGAAGGAAATTATTAATCACAGGAGTCATGGGGACGCAATGATTAGAATGCAGTATTGCAGGCTAATTCTGCTGGCTGCTGATTGCCAGCAGCTGAGTAGTTCGATTCTCACTGGCTCAACATTGATTCAGCCTTTCATCCTTCTAAGATCAGTAAAATAAGGACCTAGATTGTTGGGGGCAATGTGCTGACTCTGTAAACTGCTTAGAGAGGCCTGTAAAGCACTGTGAAGCAATATATAAGTCTAAGTGCTATTGTTATTGCTATTACAGAGATGCCCAGACCATGGTTACACTCTAATTTGGAAGTTAATTAAGAAAAATCTAAAAAACTACTGCAATATATAACTCATGGTATATAATGTTGCCTCCTCCTAGTCTCCCAACACAACAACTGTGAGTTTGGTTAAGAGGAGAGAGAATATTGGCCCAAAGTGGCTGACCAGTGAGCTGTCAGGGCTGAAGATGACTTGAATCTGAATCTTCTGATTCCAGGCCAATATCTTAATCATTATATCAGACTGGTTTTCTCATACCTTCATGAGATATATGAAGACTGAAATTAAATTCTTAACTGCTGTAGAGATAAAGAAGATGAAGACTCAGCATAATACTAAAAATAGAAATCATAGTAGGCAATTGTGTGTTTAACACACATACACAAGCACTATTACAGGAACGAAAAACATCTTGAAGCAAACAGTGCTCTGCTTTAATGTTTTAAATTCCAGCTTGGAGAATTCTCAATACTAATCAGAGGTTGCTGGGGACAAAGGAAAACAGTAGAGAGAGTCATGCACTAGAGCAGCGGTCGCCAACCGGTGGGCTGCGAGAAAATTTTGATGGGCCACAGGGAAATCTCACCTCCAGAGCACACACCCCCCAAAGCAATTAATCCAGGCTGTGCAGAAACACAAGGCTGCTTAGCCCAAATGGCCCGCGGAAACCCTCCCCACCCACTCACTCCTTACCTGGCAAACTTGTCTACTAAGTTGCTATTTTATCTTTTTCCGACCATCATCTGTTCTGCCGGGAGATTTAGATTAGCTGGGAAGGAGGAAATGGTTGGATTTCTTGCTTTTTAGCTAAGCACAGCTGAACCTCCCTTAGGACTGAAGGTTTGCTTGCAAGCAAATTCAGTGCAGACTCACGGCAAGCAAATTTGAGAGACTGAGCTAGCCGATGGCAGATAGAATGATTGAATGAATGATTCCGTGAGCAACTCAATCTGCCTGCTTTGCCTGATTTTGGATGAAAGTTGCTTTTTTATATAAAAAATTCAATATTTACATACATGGTGTGTTGTGAGTTAATTTTGTGAGTTTGCTTGCAAGCAAATTTTATGTGACAGACTGAGCTAGCCAATGGCAGATAGATAGATTTCTGAATGAATCTGTAATTCTGAGAGCAGCGCAATCTGCCTGCCTGCTTTGCCTGATTTGGGGTAAAAGTTGCTCTTTTTTAATAAAAAAAATCAATATTTATATAAATATTTATAATATTTACATGCAAGCCATGCCCAGCCAGTCACATGACCACTAAGCCACACCCACAAATTAGGCCATGCCCACAGAACCAGTTAATGGTCCCTGGGATCTAAAATTATGAGTTTGGGGGTCCCTGAGGTCCAAAAGGTTGGTGACCCCTGCAGTAGAGGGTGAGGATAAGATAATCTGATTGAACCCATCTAGAAAAGGACCAATCTGTCACTTGTGGAGATAAGGACTGTAAAACTGAGTCTGCAGTCTGGCATGCAGATAAC
Source organism: Pseudonaja textilis (assembly GCF_049901715.1). NCBI lineage: Eukaryota > Metazoa > Chordata > Lepidosauria > Squamata > Elapidae > Pseudonaja > Pseudonaja textilis. The sequence continues at coordinate 304,259,654 of NC_141990.1, read as the reverse complement.
TTTGACAACAAACTGGCCTCCCTTAGAGGATGTGCAAGTATTGTTCCAACATTATATGCAGGATGCATGCAGTTATATAAGAATTCTAGAAAACTTTGCTCTAAATCATATTCTAGAATGATCATCAATACTATCCCAGCTGCTTCCTGAGTTTAAGAAAAGGGAATGGGGGAAATGAAAGAGAGACAATAGGAAAAAACATTAAGTTCTGGTTGTTTTTATTCCACTGGCCTATTGTGATTTTAAAAGAATAATTTTCAGTACATTACTGCATTTTCATGCTTCAGCCAGAAACAGGGCACTGATTTCATTAATCAAAATGTCTAAATGCTGCATTGCTGTGATTTACTGGTATAGCATTATTGGGTCCTACACAAAGCCCTCCTTGACTGAAGCAGGATTAGACCATATTAACATTTGAATGCCAGGTCAAAAAAACTCAAAGCTATAGATTAGAACTGTGAAGTCAAAAAACTTCACCAAAGAAGCCAACAGCAAACAACTGCCAGTCTTACAATGAAAACTACCTCTGTAGCCACTATCCCCAAGACAGACTCTTTCAATTATTGCTTTCAATGGGAAGGATGTCATTCCTTAGTTGGCCCACTTGATGGCACTAAGCACTACAGGCAAAAGTTCAGCAACTGGAAAATTTATCACTCTGGGTCAAACTACCCAATTTGGACCAAGTACAATGTTTTCTTTTGTTCAAAACTAGGGATAGGTAATGGTTGATGCTCCAGGTGTTTATGTGCACGACAGTGCTCAACATCTTCAGCACCATTGGCTAAATTGGCTAAGCAAAAAAAATGGAGCTAAACACATAGATTACACATAACCCATACCTGCCATACAAGAAACACAATCCAAGTTCTCTTTGCTATTTTGAAATAAAGGAAGTAAAATTATGTCAGAAAAAATGTTCAGCCATTATCAGCTCAGGGGTCTTTTTTTGCTTCCATGCATTTCACTTTATTGATAGCACATTAATAAAATATCTTTTTTAAAAAAAATACTCATTTAGATTGCTAGAATTTTCATCCTATTTTACGTTAAAAAAACCCAATAATTTAGCAAAATTTTCAACTTTACAATCCCCCTACTAGTTTTTCTTTCTAATCCAATATAAAAATAGAAATAACAATAAATTTGCTGAATACAGTCATTGTCATAGCAACTATCATTAAGACTTTACCCAATTACATCTCTTTTATTTTTTACCTCCAAACTTTAGATATTTATAACTGTCACAAATAGATTACAAAGGTCTGTACCCATAGGGACTGCTAACTACAGCAGATTTCTACAGAGAATGTAAGAATGATTTTGACAGTAAGAACAGCCTAAAATTCTGCAGTATTTTTGATCTGGGGGGAAAAAAAGATGGCAGGGACATGCATGTAACATTTAAAAGCAACTCCTTAAAGAAACACGTTTCTTTTGGATCACTCTTTAGCTATGGAAAAGAATTGCATAATTGTGGGGGGAAATGCAACTGCTTTCAGACAATGCCAAATTACCTTGCTTCAAAATGATGGCAAAAAATGGATATAAAAAGAAGGATGGCTGCAAAAAGGGCTCTGAAAGTTATATTGTATAATGTATATGGAGGGAAAGTGACAGTTGTGAACAACGTGGTCAAAGAGCAAGAAAGAGATCTAATTTTAAACAGTACTAGCAATGTTAGTAATTTTGTTAAAACCAAATTTTGTTTTGTAATTTTGTTTTTTTACCTAAAAGGAAAAAAATATAGAGTGATCATAATGGAAACAGGGGTGGGGTTTTGGGGAAGTGAATGATAAGCTAAGCAAGAATCCCATACAGACCTAACATCTTAGCCTACTTACACAAACCGTGAACGGGATGAGAGGAAGAAAATTTGGTTGTTGGGCATCAGTTCATATTTATTTGTACCCTGGCAGACATCTGTCCCAAATGTGACTTGATATCTGACATAACGTTGTGACTAAAAGACTGCTTTTAAACCACGGAAAAGTTGTCATTGCAGCAGAGTTCTGCACCCAAAACATTCAAGCAGTCCCGACCTTAATTTTTAGCTGATAAATTGGGAGAAAGAAGGAAAAGCAGAAAAATGTGCAGCAAAAAGGAAGTATGTTTCAGTCCCGGCATTCAATTTACAGTATCTCTCCCCCCACCCCAGTTGTTTTTCTTTTTCTTTTGCTCTAAGGCAGAGCTCTCCAAACTTGGCAACTTTTAAGACATGTGGACTTCAACTCCCAGAATTCCCCAGCCAGTCTTAAAGTTACCACGTTTGCGGACCTCTGCTCTAAGGTTTCTAAGGGTGGTTTTATTACACTGTCCTTTAAAAAAATCTTGTTTCCAAAGAAAATATTTTGGCTCAAATAAATTAATAGACACACAAGCTATCACAAGAGATCAAGCGCCGCTCACACGTGCAAAATAAAAAAACAAAACAAAACCAGAAACACGGATTACCTCTCGGAGGGAATAAAACGAAAGTTCTCTTCCGTCCGAGCGTGCGTGCGGACGTACTTACGGACGGACGGACGCAACGTTACTTCCTGCTTCAGCGTTCTCTCCCGAAGCTATTCCATTGGCTGGCTCTTCCAACCGGAAAGGCGCAGACGTCAAAAAGCAGCGCTATATTGCGTGGATAGGTCAAGAAAAGAAAGGGGTGGGGCGGTTCAAGCACGACCCAAAGTCGTAATCCGGTGACTACGTAGAGATAAAGCAAGAGAAGAGAAGAACAACCGTAACTTCCGGTCTTCATTCGGATGCCTCCCCTAGAATAATGTCTATTAATATATTTGAAGAGCCGTTCCTCCCCTCTAACCCCCCTAATCCGTTTGAGGGTCAATTGTATAGCACCGCAGATTTTATTTATTTTTTATTTGTCAATTGCTTACAAGACAATTGGTATAAGTAAAAACATAGTTATGAATACATGGATACATATAAGAAAAATAAAAAAATATAAAAGAAACAATAGGACAGGGACGGTAGGCACGTTGGTGCGCTTATGCACACCCCCTACCGACCTCTTAGGAAAGGGGTGAGGTCAATAGTAGATAGTCTAAGGTTAAAGTTTTTGGGGTTTGGGGAAGAAACCACAGAGTCAGGTAAAGTATTCCAGACATTGACCACTCTGATGCTGAAGTCGTATTTCCTGCAATCCAGTTGGGTGCGATTAACCTTGAGTTTGTATCTATTGTTTGCTCTTGTGTTGTTATGGTTGAAGCTGAAGTATTCATTGACAGGTAGGACGTTGAAATGTATGATTTTATATACTATACTTAGATCGGACCAAAGGTGGCATAGTTGTAGATTTTCTAGGTCTAGAATTTCAAGTCTGGTGGCATAAGGTATTCTGCAACGAGTAGAGGAGTGTAGAACTCTTCTTGTGAAATATTTCTGGACTTTCTCAACTGTGTTAATATCAGATACTAATGTAGATTCCAGACTGTTGAGCTGTATTCGAGTATTGGTGTAGCAAATGTTTTGTATGCTCTAGTTATTAGTGTAATATTACCAGAGAAAAAGCTATGTAAGATTAGGTTAACAACTCTTAACGCCTTTTTGGCTATGTAGTTACAGTGGGCTCTAGTACTGATCTAACACTTAGATCATTAGAGATTTGATCCTTGACAGAGTTTGGATCATCAACAAGGTCTTGACTATTCAGCCTGTATTTTATTTTCTGATTTTTTTTTGCCAATATGTAGGACAGTGTTGCAATATCACCCAATGATCCAATGATACCATACCTGCCAGGTAACATGTGTAAAGCTATGATTGGTCAACATAGTGAGGCAGGTAACAAAACAACCAACAACACGTGTAAAGCTATGATTGGTCAACATAGGTATTACCTTATATGGTCAGTATGCCTTATATGGTCAGTTTCCTTATATGGTCAAATATGCAAATACATAGCCTTATATGGTCAAATGTACCCAAAAGGAATGTTTCCTCATACACCCTAAACCCCACCCTAAACTTGCACAATAAAAGAGAGGGGCAAAGTTTGCTCTGGGCTTCCTCCCCCAAGAACATGCCTTTGTGTCCTTGTCTTCATTGCCTCTGCGAGAGAAGCCCGTCCGGGCAGTCGGTCCGGGCGTGGGCTACCAGCTGACTCTTCATCCCGGCACTGGGACCCGCAACTCATCAGGACAGTGGATTTATTTGTTGAGATTTGAAGTTGCCATTTGTTTGACCATTCTGATACATAGTCAAGGTCTTTTTGAAGGGTAGCAGTATTGTCTGTGGTGTTGAATAGCTTTACATCATCAGCAAAGAGAACGCAGTTGCTCTTAATATGATCACAGAGGTCATTTATGTAGAGTATGAAAAGAGTTGGTCCTAGAACACTGCCTTGGGGGACACCACTGTTGACAGGTACAGAATTTGATAGAACGCTCCCAATTTTGACCATTTGTTGTCTGTCTGACAGGAATGCTTCTATCCAGTAATGCAGGTGTCCTGAGATACTGTAAGTTTTTAGTTTTAGGAGTAGTTTGTCGTGTACCACTGAATCAGAGGCTTTACAGAAGTGTATGTAGATTGAGTCTATTGCTTTACTCTGATCAAGTTGTGTAGTCCATATGTTTTTGCAGTGTAAGAGTTGCAGATTACATGATCGTTTTTTTCCTAAAACCAAATTGTTTATTAGAGAGTAGGTAGTTTGTTTGTAAGTGGAGGATGATGGATTGGTTAATAATTGATTCCATGATTTTACAGGTGACACAGCATAAAGAGATTGGTCTGTAATTTTCAACTAGACTGGGGTCTCCCTTTTTGAAGATGGGGATGACCGTGGCTTGTGACCATAGTTTTGGCAAGGAGCTGGTCCTGAAAGATTTTTCAAAGATAAATCAAATGTGTTTCTGCACTTGCAAAAAAAAAAAAAAAACCTTTGGTGGTCTTCTTGGTGAAAGGTGGCTTAAGCGTGGGCTTTCTCCCCTTATTATGTCTATGGAGATTCTCAGACATCCAGGTCAGGGATCTCCAAACTTGACAACTTTAAGACTTGTGGACTTCAACTCCCAGAATTCTTCAGCCAGCAAATTCTGGGAGCTGAAGTCCACAAGTCTTAAAGTTGCCAAGGTTGAAGACCCCTGATCCAGGTCATGGTTGTCTCAAAGGTGCTTTTTCAAGAGGCAACTGGGTTTCCTGGTTTTTCTTTGAAGACGTTTCGCTTCTCATCTAAGAAGCTTCTTCAGCTCTGCTTGCAGAGCTGAAGAAGCTTATTGGACAAGAAGCGAAATGTCTTCAAAGAAATAGCTAAAAGTCTGGTTGCCTCTTGAAAAAGCACCTTTGCCCCCCCGCCCATTAGTTCCCAAATAAATAGGGGAGTCTGGGAGCCATGCTAAGCATGGTCTCATTTAGGGGGCAGTAGATGGAGAGAGAGGGCAAAAATAAAGTGTTCTATGGAATTTTTGCAATCCACTTCCATAATGAATAGGTAATTAGCCTTGTGGGAATCAAAAATATAGCTTATTAATCTATTGTATTCAATAAATCCCATGGATGATAGGCCCCAGAAGAAAGAGATATGAACCAAAGTTTTAAGCTAGGATGGTTTCAAAATGTTGCAGAACTATTTGTAATCCTGCTGAGCCGTTGCTGACTGTGAAACATGTTTTTGCAAAGTACGTGCTTGTATGAATACATTTAAAACAGGAAGAATGAAACTGTTGGAAATGAGGAACTGAAAATAACGTATGGAAAGTGACAGTTAGTGAAGTTGTGAAATGTGTATGTGGTTAGAAGAAAAGTATAAAGGATAGGATTGGAGATCAGCTTGGGCCCCTTTGGCAGCCCTTGTAGTACCTCCTATATGTCATTGGACCCCATTGCAATGGCTTATTAATGTAAGTTTATTACTGCTACTATATATTTTATATCTATTCATTTCTTATGTTTCAAATTATTAAAAACAATAAACCTCTGATCTTAAAGTAAGAATTATTGCTTGTTTTGTCTTTGTTTCCTATTGGAATTTTCTTATGACAGCCTCAAGAATAGAGCAGTGATCTTATTCCTTGTATTTTTGTTTTAAAAAGCTTTGATTTTCTTGTTTTGATTTTAATTGGATTTTTGTAATCTCTTTTCTGTTTAATTTGGCTGACTTAGGGAGTTACTCAATCTACGAACACTCATTCTGTCCTAGCAGAAATGCTCTTCTGGTCAAACTATAATTTCTAAGCGATATCAGCAGGTTCTTGCTGCTGTACTGCTGTTGGCCAATATTGATGCCTGTTTGTTGAGATTATATACTTGACATTCACTCTGTGTTGTTCACTAACCGCACTCCCACTATGATGAGGCAGCAGAGCAGGTCATGTGAAGGTATGTGTGCTTACTCCTAATTAAGTTCCACAGTTCAGTAAGGCTTCGTCTGCAAATTAGCAAGCATAAAATGAAATCTCAGAAACAGGCTTTATTATAGATGCAGATGACTAATTTGTTCATTTTAGGTTATTAAATAATTAGGTACATATCATGCATGTAAATATATTTTATAATGAGTATCACTGCAACTTAAATTCACATACCTCAGACTGCAAAATCAATAAATAACATATGTTTCTATTTGCTTTGCCACTTACGTCTTAGTATCAATAAGAATATTGTTGCTTTCTTTTAATTCTTTGCAGGACATTTGTCTCCATCTTTTGGTCAGCCTCCAGAGGCAATGACCTCTCCTCAAACATCCAGTAAGAGAGACATGGCTACTCTCTGGGAATCTGCCCATGCAAATTCAAATTTCGCCTTGCAAAAAAGGAGGAATAAATCCCATTCTCTTCCACTTAAGAAAAAAAATAAACCAGTTTTACAGGTTTGCTTCGCATTCGTTTTCTCAAATAGCAAGTTACTGCAGGTTGATTAGAATCGGCTTTAGCTCAACATCTTCCTATCTGTTGAGATGATGCATGTTGGCAATATGCCAAAAAGTGAAGCAAAGGCTCAGCATGTGGGTGGTAGAGAGATTTGTGAAATGAGAGCAATTCCCAACATGCCTTAAAAAAAATCCCGTCTCTGACGATGCTTGCCAGCTGCAAGCTGAGTATAAAAGGAGTATGAAACTAATTTTAAGCATCTGATCCTGCCATGCCATGCAATCTAATATTTCATTTTTATGTGGTTTCCCGGGACCTTTTATATCCTGCCACGATAGCACTTTCTGTTTTTTTTTAAAAGAACAAAGGGCACAGATTTTTGAAAAAAGCTTGCAGAGAATCAGTGCGAGTGATCTTGAGGAGTGTGTAAGGTAAAGGTTTCCCCTGTCCAGTCATGTCTGACTCTAGGGCAGTGTCATCTCTGTTTCTTGGCCAAGGAAGCCAGCGTTGTCCAAAGATAATTTTGTTTAGTGCAGATTCTGCACTAAACTAAATAGACTAAATATTTTGTGATTGTACTCTGTAGTTAGGAGATGAAGCAAGTGGGACCTGGATTATTCCAGGCAAATTGCAATACTGATCTGGAATTGGGATTGTGATGGAGAGCAAAGCACTAACCCCCACTGTCCCCTTCCATTGGCTGGGGGTATTTAAATAGAGACTAGGTGGCTTTGTGCTGAGATTACTGTAGTAGTGGATTCTTGCATAGAGCAAAAGGTAGGACCATTTGTTTTTCTAACTGAAGGCCAATCTATCAGCCACATGAAAGAAGAACCTCTCTTGTGTCATTCTCAACTACAGAAAGCTATGAGTGAATTGTGTTCCATATTTTTGATAATTGTAAATGAATACAAATTAGTGTTAATTTCAATGAAATTAAATATATATATAAAATTTAAAATATATATGTTTTCTGAGGTTTTCGCGGGTATTTGTATGTGATCTTTGGTTATTTGGGTTTTTTCCCCCAGCCAATCAGAACACAGCCAACCCCCCCAACCAATCAGAACATAGCCAACCTCCCCAACCAATGAGAACACACCTCCACCCTATCAGAACACAACCAAGCCACCACCCAATCAAATCACACCCCCACTAGCAGTTAAAAGGAAGAAGCAGCTGCAAGCTCACATTACTCTAAGAAGCACAAAACCGAAGACACAAGCCTGAAGATGATGAATGGGATTTCGTCGAAACGGGATACTTCCAATTTTACATGGGAGAAAACCTGAATAACCAAAGAGATAGATAGATAGATAGATAGATAGATAGATAGATAGATAGATAGATAGATAGATAGATAGATAGATAGATAGATAGATAGATAGATAGATAGATAGATAGATAGACACACATACATACATACATACATACATACATACATACATACAAAACCAAAGATCCATATATATAGTTGTGCTTTTAAAGTTGTAGCAATGTTTCGGCAGAATCTCATCTGCCATCATCAGACTTCTGTATTGTGTTCGTCTGTGAGTCAGACTTACACAGCTGTTTCAGTTTTAAATTTGGGACTAGCCTACTGCTGTGCCAGAATGGTTTTTTTCTTCATCCTGATTGGTTGGGAATCTTGGTCTGTGTTTATCGGTCTTGGAATTTGCTGTGTTCTGCTTGGTTGGTGTTTCTAATATCTTCTGTCTGTTTTGTGGCTTTTTTTGGGGGTCCTGATTGGCTGGCAATATTGTGTTCCTGTATTGGAGGCTTTTAGTGCTCCGAATAAATGGACAGCTATCATTTATTAGGAAGCTAGGTTTCATCTGGGTCCCTGGTTGGGGTGTGTTTGAGCTGGAGGTATCGGGGGGGGGATCTGTTTGTGCCCAGGTGTTTGCCTGGCTTGTGGTGTGGAGATTTTTGTTTGTTTGTGAGTACAGGCTTCCAAATAATTGACAGTCTGGTGGAGTCATCTCTTCTATTCATGCTTTCAGGTCTTTTTTCAATCTCTATGGCTTCTCTTCTGTGGCTGGGGTTTTCTATAAATGATAGCCGTCCATTTACTCCCACCGCCACCCAGCAAAGATTAACTCCGTGGCCAAAACACTAATTGCCAGAACCAAATGCCGGGCAGACAAGACACACATAAACTCTGAACTATGCACCCTGAGTAAAGTACGGACAACTAATGGCTTCCACAAAAGCAAATCACTGGCTTGATCCACAAAAACACACTGAGACATAATGGAGACCTAGAAGATGAACAGACCTATGGAACAGCTGTCCTGCCCTACATAAGAGGGACTACAGATAAAATCAGTAAGATACTATACAGGCATCACATCAAGACTGCCTTCAAAACAGTGTCCAGAGCATGGAGGCGCTACCAGGAGACAGGCCAGTATATCAGGAGACGTGGAGGAGGCCATAGGAGGGCATCAACCCAGCATCAGGACTGCTACCTCCGCCTTTGTGCAAGGAGGGACAGGAGGAGCACTGCCAGAGCCCTGCAAAATGACCTCCAGCAGGCCACAAATGTGTATGTGGCTGCTCAAATGGTCAGAAACAGACTCCATGAGGGTGGTATGAGGGCCTGACATCCACAGGTAGGAGTTGTGCTTATATCCCAACACCATGCAGGACGTTTGGCATTTGCCAGAAAACACCAAGATTGGCAAATTCGCCACTGGCGCCCTGTGCTCTTCACAGATGAAAGCAGGTTCACACTGAGCACATTGACAGACTTGACAGGGTCTGGAGACGCCGTGGAGAATGTTCTGCTGCCTGCAACATCCTCCAGCATGACCAGTTTGGCAGTGGGTCAGTAATGGTGTGGGGTGGCATTTCTTTAGGGCGCCGCACAGCCCTCTATGTGCTTGCCAGAGGTAGCCTGACTGCCATTAGGTACTGAGATGAGACCCTCAGACTCCTTGTGAGACCATATGCTGGTGCAGATGGCCCTGGGCCCATGCAAGACAATACTAGACCTCATGTAGCTGGAGTGTGTCAGCAGTTCCTGCAAGACGAAGGCATTGATGCTATGGACTGGCCCGCTTGTTCCCCAGACCTGAATCCAATTGAGCACATCTGGACATCATGTCTCGCTCCATCCACCAACGCCACGTTGCACTACAGACTGTCCAGGAGTTGGGGGATGCTTTAGTCCAGGTGTGGGAGGAGATCCCTCAGGAGACCATCTGCCACCTCATCAGGAGCATGCCCAGGTATTGTAGGGAGGTCATACAGGCACGTGGAGGCCACACACACTACTGAGCCTCATTTTGGCTTGTTTTAAAGACATTACATCAAAGTTGGATCAGCCTGTAGTGTTTTTTTCCACTTTAATTTTGAGTGTAACTCCAAATCCAGACCTCCATGGGTTGCTAAATTTGATTTCCATTGATAATTTTTGTGTCATGTAATGAAAAATGTATTGAATAAGAATATTTCATTCATTCAGATCTAAGATGTCTTATTTTTGTGTTCCCTTTATTTTTTTGAGCAGTGCATATACAACAATCGTTAACAATCAGGTCAGATTGGCACTAGATAAGAGTCAACATAATTCATGGGGGGCTAAATTTAGGTCTCTTATGACTACATAAGGATTCCAAACTTATGATGCATTTGACACCCCCCCCCGCCAGGCTTTTTCCTGGCACCTCCTACAGTTTCCCAAGGTTGTATGTCAGCTGCCAGCAAGAGTGATTTCGAGTTATCATTATCTGCTGCATTTACCAGCATGCTTTATGTTGTGTGTCTTTGACCTTCCACTCTCCCCTTTATCTTTCTTATCTCCCTTGTCCTGGGAAGGCTATATCTACCTGTACTCATGTTCACCCAGGAAAGATATGTCTACTTGTATTCTACCTCACCAATATTTAACTAATTATCAGTGCCCTTGTTGATACTGAGGAGGTGAAAACCTTATATTTTTCATATTTTAAATGCTACGTACTTTTATGAAGTCACCATTATTGTTATCTGTTAGTATTGTTCAGGGTACTGTTAGGTATGCTTACAGATAATCAGAACACTACACAGTATTCTGGGGTGTGTTCTTAGTTGTTTGTGTCTTTTTTTTACATGTATTTCTTTTTCTTCTACTTTTTTACAATTTTGATAATGGTTTCAAAGAAATTATGACTTACTGGTGTCTAACAGGAACCCTGAACTGGCATTTATTAAATTATTTTCATATAATAAAAGTGAGGGGATCAACCAACAATTTGAAACTTTAAAATTTGATTCCTGGATAAAATCAAAAATCAAAACCTACTCATACTGACTATCAAAAATGATTGGGCATAACTCATGAATTTTATTAGATTGGGCTTAACCTGAATTTTTTTTCACACTTATCAAATGTTTGAGGGATATTTCATACAACAAATTGAAAAGCTTTGTCACTTGCCTGAATCAAAAGCTTCTCTGAGTTTTTGAAATGGAAGTATTGCAACACTCCTAAATCTGGACAGGTTAATCCTTGTCAGTAAAGATTAATCAGAGAAAATAAACTGGTAATACACATGTTGGCATACTTCTCTTTTTATCTTTATAGACTTTCCCAAGAACAGATGCCAAGTAAAATTGAGATAATGATGACAAAGAAAGTTGCAAAATTCTTATTATTCTCTTATATCTGGTGACTGAAATCACAACAGTCAAATATTCATAGGCATAAATAATCATATGCTTATGGATATCAGAACACTACACAGTATTCTGGGGTGTGTTCTTAGTTGTTTGTGTCTTTTTTTACATGTATTTCTTTTTCTTCTACTTTTTTCCAATTTTGATAATGGTTTTAAAGAAATTATGACTTACTGGTGACTAACAGGAAATATTTTATATAAAAGTTAATTTTAAAACCTGATCTCCCTGGCATAAAGTAAGTTATTTTCTCCAAGATCTTACCTTGAGCACACTATATTATGTCTATTAATATTTAGAGGAAAGGGAAGATTAAATAATGGAGATAATATTTATATAGGATCTTGGAAATAAAGTAGAAATGATATGATAAAGATTGTGTAAAGGTTTGAAAATGGTAAACTGGAAATATATCATCCCAAATGGATGAAGCATTTAGTGTAGAGGGGGAGGGGCTTATTTTGTTTGGATTTTTTCACAGATAATCCAAATCCATATATTATACATTTGTAAAGGTGGACAGTACAACATTTTAGAAGATGCAATATAAGAACTTGTGCCAAAAATCCAGGTTAAAAAAACCATACAAAATGTGTGTTTGGTGGGGAGAATGGGGGGCAGTGGGGAAGATCCCAAGAATTACAGAATTAACCAGAAATCACTAACTTACAGATTGTCATGGCTGCTTCAAAATTCAATGTCAAACTTGGCACATTTTTATGAGTGTCATTAAGCAGTTGAATCTTGACAGATTCATAACATTTAGAACTGCCCACCCCCATTTGAGCACAGAAACTGCATTTCAACGCACCAGGGGATTGACCTCCAGATTCAGTTTTGCTTTGAATCCCCTATATGCACCAAGGACACCAATTTGCTTCTAAAAGGGGAGTGGAGGTTATTGGGTTTTTTTTATTGTTTCGATTGTGGAAAGTTAGCACCCACCCGTCTCCTAGAAGAATGAAATTTTCTAGGAAATATTAAAAAGGCAGAATAATTGCCCTAAAAGAAAAAGAAAAATCTTAAAGGTCACAGAAACTCAGCCTCAGCACATATTTTGGTGCCAGCTTATCTACAACACAAAAGACCTTCAGCTCCAGTGTGATAGGATTAGGCCTCACTCAGATCCAAACTAGGACAAAGCCATTAAGCCATAATAGGAATTGCCTAAAGCCCCTTCATTACATCACCCAGCAAAGTTCAACCAAGCCTGGGACTCAAGACAACCTACATAGTTACCCCTGCATGGCCCCATGGAATGGGAGTCTGACAACCAATCAGGATACATTTCTTGCTACAGGAACAGGAAGCAAGTCTCTCTCTCCAAATGATTTATAATGTATTTCTCCTTAGCTGCCTACACTAATGCTGCCCTGAAGGTAGTAGCCTTCAGACTAGGTGCAAACACCTCATTGTAGTCATTTCTGTCTGATTGAACCCTTGTGCTACTAACCTGGCTTTATGGGTAACAGTCCCATCTATACCTGCCTTTAGCTTATATATCCATTTACATCCTATGGCATGTTTACCTGGTGGTAACTTAACATTTTCATATACCTCCAGTCTTTTTAATGATTCCAGTTCCTTATCCATTGCTTTCTGCCAAGCAGCCTGATCCTTAGCAGGATACAGTTTCAGTTCACTATAGTTACTTGGAACTATATTCACTTGGCATACAACACTAGCCTGATATCTTATCAGGTGGTCGTGTTACTCGGGTTGAATGTCTTGGTAATACAGGGTTTACTGGTGGACTCACCTGTGCCACCTGCTCCTGTTCTTCTATTTCTTCCTGTGCTCTTCTCCTACTTCCTCCTGTTCTTCTTCTTTAATGGCTATTTGTGGTTTACTTATTTTATCTTTAGGGACTATTTGGGTGTCAATAATAATATCATTGCTGGATTCCTGTTCCAGTTTATCCCACCCAACGTGCTCGAGAAATTTTGCACTAGCACTACAATAAACATGAGCTGTGCCTTGATCCCAGTATCTAAATAATCTATGGTTGGCCTCATAACCCACAAAAAATAACTTCTTAGCTCTACGTTGCCCTTTTAGTCTTACTTGTGAGGGAATATGCACCCATCCTGGAGCTCCAAATGTGTGTAGGTAACTTAAATTTGGTTTTCTGCCATGCCAACAAGCGAATGGCAATTCTCCAGTTGTTGTATTTACTACATTGTTCAAAACATGGTTACTACACATTATGGCCTCACCCCACAGTGTTTCAGGTAAACCTGAATCAGATAACATAGTGAGAGCCATGGCTTGTAATATTTGCCCTCTTCGTTCTATAAATGAGTTACGTTGTGGCCTGTAAGATGCAGAACGTTTATGCTCAACACCAGCCAATTTCAACATAGTTTGGAATCTTTTGTTAACAAACTCAGTCCTGTTATCAGTAACTAAAGTAATTACTTTACTCTTCATTTTTTTCTCAGCAAATCTTAGCCAGTTAAAGAAATGTTGGAATGTTTCTGTTTTGTTTTTCATAAGATAGCAGAAACTGTATCGTGAGTAATGGTCCATAATACTCAAAATATAGCAGGCACCTCCTAAATTTGGTTTTTTAGGACCAATTATGTCAGCAAAAACAACCTCTTAAGGTACTTTGGTCTTAAACCCATTAAGACTGTTTGCAGGAGTAACCTTACTCTTCTCTTGACTACAAGCATTACAGTTTAAATACTTGCTACAGGGTTTCAATTTTACTCCCTCTGACAATTCAACAGTTTGTTTGAGTATTTTGAAATTAATGTGACCCAGACATCTATGCAGTAAATGTATACATACATCATGTGGCTTAACATTGTTATATACTGAGTTAGCCATCTTCAACTGGTCATCATGTATTACATATAAATCATTCTCTAATTTAGCAGTAACACTTTTACCCTCTTTCTCTATTATACAGTTATCTCCCCTAAAGGTTACTACATAACCAAGATTAACTAAAGCCCTTACTGATAATAAATTAAATTTCAGTTTAGGTACATATAACATAGTTAAATGTTCATTTATACAAGAACAATATGCAGTACCTTCACCTGATGCTTTAATCTTCCATCCATTTGCCAATGATACATGTTGCTTACTCATGGACATCTTTACAAACCTCTTTTTATCTTTAGTAATGCATTGCGATGCTCCAATATCAACAACCCACAAATCATGGTTTATACTTGAATTGCTAGACATAGCTAAACTAACATTCTTCTTGGCCTTCTGGTGATTTGCCAGTATTCTGTTGTTTTCCCTTCTTACAGAATTTTGCTATATGTCCCCTAGCCCCACAAGAAAAACATTTCCTAACAGTATAGGCAGTTGAAGACAAATCCTCTTCTTGTGGTTGTTCCTTTCTCAGTCGGTCCCTATCCAGCCATCTTCTTGCTTCTTCTAACAACCTTCCAGTTATGTCAGTCAATGTCAGTTTATCTCTGGGCAGGACTTCCAGTGAAGATACATAGTCATCATAACTTTCATCCAATGAGGAAAGAATAATGTAAACTTGATGCAGCTCTGAAAATATCAGTTCTTTTTCATGTAGCTCTTGAAAAGTTCTTTTTATGAAGTTTAAATGAGCTAACATATCTCCACCTTTCAGAAGACGTGCTCTAAACAGTTTACATGTAAGATGTATGTGTCCACTTACACTGTCACGAACATAAATCCTCTTCAAATTCTCCCAACACCCAGCAGCAGACTCTTCTCCATGAATATGGACTAGCTGCTGGTCACTCAGTGATAGTTCAATTATACAAAGAGCTTGTTCGTTGTTCTGTTTAAAGTCAGCAAACTTCTTGGCATCGTCCTCATTATCTGGATCCCAATCATTTACATCCGGTGGGTCTTGAACTACATTCCATAAACCTTCTCTATGCAGAAGTAGACTGCACTTCATAGACCAGGGAACATAGTTTGTTCCATCCAACTGGGTTATCAGTGATAGACTTGTTGAAGTGTCTTGTGCCATCTTTATCAGGATAGTAAACCACAATTAAACAGTGAACAGCTGTCTGTATACAGTACTTTGTATTCACACTAACTCTCAGTCATCTGAGCCTGGTATGGCCTGGGTCCATAACCAGTGTTGAGGTAATTCCCCATTAGAAGAATGAGTGCATACAGGGAGACGTATTTGAGAGTGTGTCTGAGTGAGTCTCTCCAATTTTCTTCTGTTATAGAGTATTGCCATTCCTCCTAATTGACTTCTATTCCTGGATTTGATGTAAGTCTGATACTGACCTGTTTTTGACACTGGACTTTGTTATTGGATTATCCCTGGACTAAAAACTGACTGATTTAACCTGTGAATGACTTTGGACTGCCTATTTTGAAGTTTGCTTAAAAGTTTCTGGAAGTAAACACCTACATTTACTGTACAGTGTATCTGTGTGCTGTGTATGTATTATTCAAACACTACTCTCAAATACGTCTCCCTGTATGCGCTCATTCTCCTAATGGGGAATTACCTCAACAAACACTACATTGGGCTTTTCTTTTTGTAAAAGAAAATATTTTTATTTTTTCTTAGAGTCACTGAGAATGAGTGGGCAGCCATACAAATTTTCTTAAATTAAATAAATAAAAAAAAAGAAAAACCTCAGGGAAGAACAGGGAATTTTCTATCAGATGCAAATAACAAACACGAGTGATTTTATGAATGGGAGCACTTGTTCAGCTAGTCCAATACTAGGAAAGATCACCATTTGCAGATTAGAAATTTGTAGAGTTTTTCCTGGTTGGTATGCTAGTCACAAAACGATGATTTACAAAGGGACTTCTACGTATCATCCCTTCTAAATCTTTCCTTGGTGGATTTTCTCCTTGCACCCAGCCTATTTTTGGGGTAGGCATAATAGATGCAGAGAGAACTTTCTGGAACTTTCATATTGTCTGAATCTGTTTTCCATGACTGGACTTGTCTAAATGTCTGCAGAAGAAAATTCAACACATGATATACTGCCAGAAATAGTATAGTAGGAAGTTACTTTTCTTTTGCATTAAGAGTGATGAACAATGGGTGTCAACTCATAAAACATTTCTATGCCTGTTTTAGGTTGCCATGAACAGGGAGAGGAGGAGAAATTTGAAGGAGCAGTGCAGCAGTTTAAAACCAAAAGTGCATTCCATTCTTATCTTGCAAAGATTGTAACTAAGCTACTGGAATTTCTGCCTTGAAAATCCCTAATTGGGGAACATGATTGATTACTTTCAGCTATGAATGTGTTTCACTGGAGAATATGAATTATGATACACCCAGAAGGGCGGAGGGAAAGTAGGGTAATATGTGATAGTGAACTACATGGCTCAGAATCAGCTTCATACAGGTCATGCTGACATGTTCGCTTCTAATAAATCCTTTGAAGTTTTTGAAGCTTGGCTTGAAGCTCATGATTTAATTAGGGCAACTGTCGGAATCTTGACATGGGAAGATTTAGATTCAAATTCACTTGTAATTAGATTAAAATATTGCAGGAAATCAATTTGTATGAACTTGATTTAAACTTTGAATATAAAACGAAATACAATAAATATAATTATTTGCAAATTAATGCAAAATTGGCTAGGCTCATACCACATATGAAGCCGAAGCTGAGTTTCTGAGAGGGAGTTGTGCAGCTAAATAAATTTTCTGAAATAAGTCAATCCAACAGTGTTATATTTGGGTATAGCACACAGTGTGAACTTCCTTTCAAATAACATTATAAAAAAGATGTTGAGACTCTAGAAAAAGTACAGAGAAGAGCAACCAGGATGATTAGGGGACTGGAGACTAAAACATATGAAGAATGGTTACAGGAACTGGGCATGGCTAGTCTAGTGAAGAGAAGGACCAGGGGAGACATGATAGCAGTCTTCCAATATTTGAGGGCTGCCACAGAGAGAAAGGGGTCAAGCTCTTTTCTAAAGCGCCTGTAGGCCAGACAAGGAATAATGGATGGAAACTGAACAAGGAGAGATTTAACCTGGAAATAAGGAGAAACTTTCTGACAGTGAGCAAAATCAACCAATGCCCTCGGAAGTTGTGGGAGTGCCGTCACTTGAGACTTTCAAGAAGAGATTGGACTGCCATTTGTCAGAAATGGTGTGGGGTCTCCCGCTTGGGCAGGGGGTTGGACTAGATGATCTACAAGGTCCCTTCCAACTCTGATTATCTGTTAAATCTGTTAACATCTCTTGGGGTTGTGAAGCAACTGGAATCATGAGATAATATGAAAAATTTGATTGTTGTTTGCCCCTCAGAGCTGCTTTTGGTGAGATAAATGGCTATATACATTTGTTTAATAAATAAATAAAATAAAAATATCAGCAAACCAAAATCTCACAGCCCTCAGCTGTTTCAAACTGCAGCTGTCAGCATCTCCAGTTTAAATGGGCCAGTAGTGATGAGCGACACTTTAATCCAATATATCTAGGAGTTTCCAATTTGAGAAAGGCTCTGCCACAGTCCCTGACCTCTGGAACATTCTCCCTTCAACTATTAGGATGACTCTGCCCCATAGGCCTTTTGTAAGGCCATGAAAATTTGGTGGTATTAAGGGCCCTATTTCTTGGTTGTATTAACTTCCATAGTAACAGTTTTACTTGGTTACCAAGTGTATTTATTTTGTACTATTTCAATTGTTTTTGTGTTATGATATACGCTGTCCAGAGTAACTTGTGGGGCTATAGAAATCAAATAAATATGTGATCATCCAGGGTAGGATACAAAATAAACACAGTGACAAAAAACAGGTGAAGCCCCTTTTATTCCTTCACTTTGCTTCCAAGCTCCAAATATCCTTGACTGGAGACAAAAAACTCCCACAAAAGCAGATACAAGAAGGAGGAAATGCCATTTAAATTATAAAGAATAAAAAACAACACAAACCAGGCGAGATAAGGGCTTGAAGTCATCCACAGATATCAGAACACACACGGGGAAGGACACCAAACTCAGAGAGGAACAATAAACTAGAGATTTTTCCATGCTTTGTTTCCAGCACTCGCCCATACGCATGTCCGTCCTCTTATCCAGTTGTCACAGGTGCAGCCCATGAAGAGTATTAAGGCCCTCTCCTCCCCAGTAGACCATGTCTCTCCCTTATCCTTTCCTCCCTGCATGCCCTAGGATGGAAGGGGGTGGGCCTGGGTCCTTCTCTGACTGCCCAGCCAGCCTCTGCCCTTCCACAACCTCCTCCACAACCTCTAGAGCCACACTTCTACTCCCTGTTCCTTCTCTCCCTCAGAGTCAGTCTCCACGAGGGGCATGACCTAAATATACGTCACTCTGAACTTGAAAGAAGGGCAACTGACAGTAATAATACAATCAATTAAGTGGAATAAATTATGTTTACTATATGGCCTAGATGTACACAAAATTATAGGAGATGTTTCCAATCCCAGCAACAAAGCTTATGTAGCAGTTTGGGACAGGTTCCTCTTCTTGCAGCTTAATTTATCTTACAGGTTTATTGAAGAAATAAGCAAAATAAATGATAATCCGGCTAAAGCCCTTAGGTTAGGGTGGAAAAATAACATTAGCAATAATTTTGGGTTTTTTTAATTACTTGGTGGAGATCAAAAGTAAATCTGAGGAATTACACAATGAAGTGCTTAAGGAATAGGGAGGGGAATTTATTCGGGCTTGTCATTAAAATGGAAAGACATTGAAAAGATTTAATGTGCAAGAATTTCAGGATTTAATATTAGTTTACGCACAATATTGTTACTGTTACAACTAAGTTGGCAGAAATCTATAGTGATGATTAAATATGGTGTGGAAACTGTCTATCCAGAGGTATATGTAAGGAAACATCAGTATCGGCTTACACATCTCAAAAGGAGTCAAGCTTGACCTACCCACAATGGCCCCAAAGCTGGTGTTGTCCCTCTTAACTGTTTGCCTGTTTTCTGGAAAGATACAGTGATGCCTTCCAACTCAGCCAACTAAAATATCAGACAAATTATAGCCAACAAGAGTACTATTTGCAACAGCTAGTTATTATAGCCATATCAGTACTGATACACCTCTTGGTGTAGGTTCCTAAACTAAAACCTCATTGCTATTATCCTTGCTCATGAAGGATAATGAGACTGAAAATAACGCAATCCTCTGATCTAATCCAGCAGGACCTGTCTTTTTAAGTGGTTTTCTTCCTGCCCACTTTCTTTGTTAGCACTTGCATTTAAGATCTGGAATAAAAAGGAAGAATCCACACTACAGTTAGTGTTGTTTATTTGCAAATATACTTTGCAGTGGAGTAATGAGAGCTAGGCATTAAATGTTTTAAGAAAAATATCTAAGTCTTCAGCTCCTGCCAATCACCCGACAAAACTGCTTCCAAAATACCCTTCTCACATCTAGGTGTCTCAAAGCTTAGAAACAAAAGCAATCAATCTGAGAGGATACAGCTTACAGCCCATTCAGACTGCAGCGAGGGCATTTAATAATGTCCTCTCCCATCAAATTAGCATTTTTCAACATTGACAAGTTTAAGATATGTGGGCTTCATGCTGGTTGGGGGATTCTGGGAATTGAAGTCCGCACATATTAAGCTTGTCAATGTTGAAAAATGCTAATTTGATGGGATAGGAAATTATTAAATGCACTGCATCAAATGAAAAATTCTCCTTACAGACAGAAAACATAAGAAAACTTATGCTTTTACTTAACCTTTTTTTTTTGAGGGGCAGTTCATGTTGTTACTATATGGCAGAGCTCCCCAAACTTGGCAACTTTAAGACTTGTGGACTTCAACTCCCAGAATTCTCCAGCCAGCATAGTCTTAAAGTTCCAAGTTTGGAGACCTCTGCTATATAGTCTTTTAGCTACACTCCTGAGGTCTGCATAAACACACCCATCTGATTTTCTTAGCAATAAGAAATGGATTTCCCATGGTACAGCTGGGTAGAACACAAGAAATAGAATGTACAGAATAAATTAACCCAGGAAACACATATAGGTTGTATATATTGAATGTATACAATAATCATTTCAATCTTCTCTCCTACTACGTAAACATTATGAAGGATTTATTGATTAAATAATAGTTATAATCCAATAGTAATAGGAGAGTAATAGGTGTTATTTATTAATATGTAATCTATAAGAGATAAGGAATACTTGCCAATTATTATTTACTATGAACTATTGAACCTAATATCAAATGTAATAGTAAGAAATATGTTTAGTGTTTTATTTGTACATTTACGATTTTTTATTTCTGTATATTAGTATGTATCTTTTTAATCTTTTGCAAATAAAGTTTGTTTTAATAACTAATTTTTTTAAAAAAGAAATGGATTTTCCACTGATGTTTTCCAATTTGCAGTAGTTTACAGTCTTACTAGTATGTGATTTCTCTCAGTCAAGTATTAAATAGACATCTGTTCTTGGCTTCCAGGAACAAACAAGGCCACCTGGTACTGCTAACTGTAATCTCCCATCCTCATGTGAATAACAGAATAACAGAGTAGAAAGAGACTTTGAAGGTCTTCTAGTCCATCCCCTGCTCACACAGGAGACACTATACCATTTCAGACAAATGGTTCTCCAATTTGTCCAGTGTTGGAGCAACTTCTGGATAGTTTTTCCTGGAAATGGAGTCACAGTAAAATATTACACCTGAACCTTATAGTGGAATGAAATAACTGACTTATGTTCAGGAAAACTTAGTTGTAGATTTTTTGGCATTTTGTACTTCCATATCATCTTCTACAGATGGAAGAGCTTCTTCCAACAATTGCTTGGTTTTTCACTCAGTAAGCAAAAAGGTTTCAAATTGCCATAAAAAGAAAATCCTCTTGTCAAATGCATTAGAGATTAATTTCTAGAGGGAATTATCTCAAGTTGATTCACTGCAAGGATATTTTTGCTTTCCCTTTATGCATCATGATTTGTTCTGAAGGATAAGAATAGAATGGCTGGATTTCTGAGGCAGCAGTTTGGCAAAACAGAACTGTCCTAAAGCAACAATAGACCAGACTTTCCTTCACAATGGAGGTATTATATCAGAGAAAATCTAAACTCCTCCAGTGACAAGAGGGGCACACTAGCTGACTTCTGAAATAATTCTGTAAGAACTGTCAGTGTTGTCTTGCTCAAATAGTGGTACATGGTCTTTGTTTTTTTCAATTAACTTTTCTGACACTTGATCTTCTTGGGAAAAAGTTGAATAGTTTGGAAACCATAGCTGACCTTGAAAAGAAAGTGGGACATTCCCATTTCTGAGCTATTAATATGGAGATTAACCAATATGGGAGTAAGCCCAGAGACAGCATCAGGGAATGCCAATACAACTCTCAGAAATTAGTCCATATGATGCTGGTACTGTATTGTAAAATGAATAATATAGCAAGTTTTCAGAAATGAAGAGATTCTTTTCAATTTAGATCTTCTGCACTCAGAGGTTATATTTCATGAAATATTCTTAAACAGGTAAAATCAATAAAAGTAATTGCTTTGGTCTCACACTGATAGGGGAGATAAAAAATAAGAATACAAGGCAAGTATAGAAAACAGTGCTATATTGTGTTTTTTGACCATGTTAATAATTGATCTAACCTGCCTTAAACATGTTTGTTTCTTTCCTATTCTGCAGGTCTAAAATTTCCAAAAATTCCCTACACTGACTGGCAATCCATCTCCATGTTTTTAGGCAATATTTTTTCTCTAGTTCTACATGGAAATGCCAGGGTTGAATGTGGAACCTCTGACTTGAAAGTCATAGACTATCATGCTGAGCCATGGATCAGCCATCTATACACATGAATTGTCTAGTACTTTTATCAACATCATTAATGAAATGGCAACACTACTTTTCATTTCCCAGACTTTTAAAAATCTGTAATAAGTTACACAGATATTTTTGCAGTTGTCCTTGGCTATATTTTATTTTATATTTTGTATTATATTTTATAGTTTTATTAGCTACAGTGGAAATTTTTGTAACTGATTTTTTAAAAACCAATTCAGGATATGCTTGAATGCGTTCCTAAAAGGGTTCTTCTTCTGATCACCCAATTACAGCTTGGTTTCATTCTGCATTGCATCCTCAAAGTAGTTTACATAAATTTTACTGCTGATGAAGCCCATTGTTACCACCACTTTATACATATAATTGCTAATAAACATGCCTTGCTTTTAATTTCTGTATAATTCAGGTTCATGGAGCTGAAGGGCCTTGATTGTTTGATGGCAGTTTTCAGGTTCCAAGTTAAGCAAAACACCACAAAATAAATGTAAAATGTCAATGTGGGATTTAATTTCACCTAAAGATAGCGTAAAAAAATAATATACAGAATAATAGTAGAATATACTACAGTGCATGTTTTAAAACTTTAGAGACAATGATTTGTTCATTAAAATATATACCCAATGAAACAAACTCAGCAATTTAATGCTAATAGTGCTAAATAACCTGAATAATAAATCCCACCCAAAATCGCAAGTTACTTGTAACAGTCATTCAGATCTAGTTATATTTATTAATATTTTTTTTATTTTTAAAAAGCATGGCAATAAATGAGAATGCAACAACAAAGTATTTAATTTTTGTGCTTTAAGATTAATCGCATTTTTAGGAATGTAAAAAAAAGTGTTTATACAATTTCTTCTTAAACTTCTTTTTATTCTGGTACACATTGAACAAAAAAAACTATACTAGTTTGGGAAGTTAGTATGTACCTAATCAAAGTAATTCCTAGTGTCTGGATAGAATTGCAGAAGAAAATGTACCGGTACTCAGTGAGAACACTGCTTTTTTAATCTTGATAAGGAAAAATAATTATTCACTGATTATAATTCTGAAGCCTGCTTATGTTCATGTAAATAGCTTTTTTTAAGTTTTGGAAGTCTTAATTAGTAAGTCCTGATCAATATAAAATGGCATTTAGATCTCACATCAATTTTAACAGTAGCCACAGGCATCTCATCAAAACCTGTAAAATGGTGGACAGGACTATCTTGTGGGTTTTTACACCGATCCACCCGGCTTTCCTTTACCCACTTGCCCCAGAGGCCCCTGAACCTTACCATGGTGGTAGGAATAATTATGATCAAAGTGGGGTGGGGGTGGCGAATCCATCTTCCCAGGGTCATGAAACTAATTTACATTCTCCGTGTCCAAGCCGAATATTCTGGATTACATTTGTAACGACACATTCTCCGAATGCAAATGCCATATGCCAAATTCTTAAATTCCATACAGGAAGATAACTGCTATTTTTGTGATTAATAAACATAAATACTGTAGAAAAGCAGAGCATAAAAAAGGCTAGAGTGACACAAAGGATCCAGTGTTCTGGTCTCATCTACAGAAGAATGAGGCCAGAGAACATTCCCCCCACCTCCCAAAAGTGAATTTAGCAACATTTCAAAAAAAATAAGACAAAATATCAATGCCTTATTTGAAACTATAGCAGGAAAACAAAAGCCTACAACTAGATGTGTATACTTCTAAACATTGGAGAAAAGAATATTTATTTAATCTGAGAACCAAAGTGTATATGGTACCTAGCATCCAGCAAGAGTAATTTAATTCATAATGTCTCATGCTCCTGGGCTCTTTTTTATTATAATTTGTAGACTCTTGGATAATAGCAATACATGTACTCCTTCCACAATCCAACACAGAGATAATAATTCCTGAACATTCAACCTGTTTAAGAATTCTGTATGTGCATTATTTGAGATTTGCATCATGTGAATGTTCTGATGTACCGTTATCATCAAAATACAAGTTCCTGATTCATTTCCATCCTTTTAGATGAGGCCCAATAATTGCTGACTAGTAACACTTTTATAAAAAAGGAAACACTGCCTACAATAGACCATGTACCATATACAGGTAGTCCTCGACTTACAACAGCTCATTTAGTGACCATTTGAAGTTACAATAGTTACAAAAGTAACTTAGGACTGTTTTTCACTTATGACTGTTGCAGCATTCCTGATGGTCACATGATCAACATTCAGATACTTGGCAACTGACTCATACTTATGACAATTGCAGTGTCCTACAGTCGTATCATCATTTTTTGCAATCTTCTTTCAAGCAAAGTGAATGGGGAAGCCAGATACATTTAACAGCAGGGTTACTAACAACTGCAATGACAAGAAAGGTCATCAAATGAGGCAAAATTCATTTAACAAATGTCTTGGACTTAATTGTGGTTGTAGGTCAAGGACTACCTGTACATTTTTGCAAATCGTAAGGCTCAAATGAAATTAAAATGGTTCAATTTTCTAAGTCTTATCACTGCAAAACTTTATGTTGCAAAGAGGCCCCAGGAAACACAAAATAGACTTCTATGATACTCAATACCACCCTTTTTATAGGCTTAAATTGCCTTTACACAATTGGATGATACCGTGAACATGTAACCTGTAAATACATCTTCTTACAAGTAAGTATGCCTTTACCATACATGATCATTTGCCTGTCTATATTCTCCATGTGTACAATGTACACAGTAGGCACTTTTTGGACAGCTGGGAATAGAGATGAGGTCTGTGTAGCCCTACATATTCAAAAAGCAAAATAGGATTTGGAATTCCTGTTTAGAACAGTTCAAGACACTGTGTGTCATTGGGCTCAAGCAAAGTGCCGTTCACAGATGCCGTGTAATCCCAGGAAAAAGTGCATTTGATTTAATGGATTTCCATCATGTGCTCCATGCATGTCCCACATGTAATAAATGATCATTTGCCCTCTGAATCTGGATTGCTGTATAGCCCTAGTAGAAGCATCCATAAATGAAGTTTACAAGGGCATAAGAAGTATGTAAACAACACATATACTGGAGCACATCAATCCCCTTAATGTATTCTCTGTACATTATATAACTGAAGAGTGTTTTAATTTTGCTGGTATAATACAAAGCCAGACATATGAGAGAATGCACTCTCTTTCTGCTTTTCCTCCTTCTGTTTACCTTTCTTCGATCTGCCCTACTGATCTCCAAAGATCTCTAGGACAACAAAGACCATGTCAGATGCCACTATATCACAAGAAAAATGAAGGTTTTCCCTCACTAGTTTTTGTTTAGACACCATGTCACTGATCGGAAATAATAGGCTACATGGCCTTAGATGTAATTAATACCATAATACATTTAATTATTTTGTGGAGGAGTATCCAAACAAAAAAGGACAAAAGAACCTCCTTCACAATTTGATAACTGATGTAACAGCATGGGAAATACAATGCAACAGTACAGGTGTATATGTTTCTTATTAAAGCCACCATTGTTACGAATATGACTTCATTTGAAACCAAGAAAAATTATGTTAAAATATAATTTAACATTGCATTAATTTCAGATATAATTAAAGCCTAATTTAAAAAAAAAGAATCGGGGAAAATGTACTCTTTCCAATAACATACAGAATATTACACTTAAAAATATCAATTAAAGTATTAGAATGTGGATTAAAGTGGGTGAGCCCCAAATAAAGGTTTTAGTTTACATAATAAAAATGATTTTTATTAATCATGTTGCAGCCTACATTTTAAAATATCTACCTAATTTAGACTGTTTTTACTACTTTATAGTAGTTGTGTGTGTATGTATCCCACAGTATGTGGTGCATTCCAACAAAAAGGCACAATTATCAAGCAATAAAGTACATGAAATAAGTGGTTTGTGTTCACAAATTAAAAATATGGAGTACAGAAAAGGCTCTAAAGCTATCAGGTGCTGTAAGCAAAGTTTCATTAAATTTTAGGTTTATTAGCATAGCTTGCTATCTGTGTGTAAAAAATAGGTGTGTATATGGGAAGGGGGAAAAAAAAGATTTTTCGTTACAATATAGCCATTTGTGGCTGAGGGATATGACATGGCTTTAATTGACCACAGACAGAGCTTCTGGATCATCTGTAAACATAACTGCTTTAACAGATTTAAATAGAGAGAAAATGGTGCATTTATAGTTTGAAGCGTATTTATGCATACACATAAACCCATTTGCTGTTTATAATGTTGTTCCAATGGTAAGACTACAAATGGCATTTCTCAAGGATCTGAATCTATAAGGTTTTTAACCAGGATCAAAGATTTGAGCTCACTGCCTGCCACATATAATTTTCGCAGAGGCAATATCATAGCACTTCTCAAAAAGTATACCATCTCTCACATAGATCAACTGTCCATCACTGCTTCCCTATGAAGAAAACACTATCATGAGGACAGTCCACTTAGCCAAAATAAGGAAGGAACCAAGAAAGTCACTGAGAATCCCACTGTTCCATAAGTAATATAGCGGTAAGGTAGTTCAACTTCCATATGCTGTCGGGCTTCTCGAACATCTGCATTAGAAATACCAAAGATTTTACAGGCCAGTGGGATGGTGACTTGCTTCATTATCATTCGGACCAGCAACAGAAAAACTAATCCAATCAATAATCGCAGGGCAGCCTTTCCAAAGAGATTTAAGGTGAGTGAAGGAACTAACGGAAGCATTTCTTGTGAAGGATCTGGCATTAGATTCAGACAATAGGTAGCATAGGAGCCACAGGCAACTCCAGCACCGCTGCCCAGGATCTGAGCTGTATCTCCTCGGGATGTGCTCCAGGTGTCTAGAGTGAAGGAAAACACCCCCAAGACAAGATGAAGGCTGATGATGACTAGTGGCGCATATCTGAATGTTAAGTTGAAATTATCTACTAGATCCACAGTTGGAAGGAAGACAACCAAGATGAGAAGAGCATAAAGAAAACCAGCAATAACGTCCTGTTGCAAGAGATAGAAAAAAATTAGTAACTTATATGAATTATGACAGTCTTACTAATATAAATTTGATATTTTCAAAATACATTTCCCAGAAAATTATTGAGAGAATTATTCTGAAATTGCACATTAAAACAAAGGAAAGAGAACTTGATTACAAAAATCACTTAACAAATGTCTCCTTCAGCAACATAAATTTTGGGCTCAACTGTGGTCGTAATTGGAGGACTACCTGTACTTGACTGAAGTAGTTATAAGAGAAATGGACAATTCACCCTGTGTCTTCCCTTTAATACCCTGGGGAGCAGCAGAGAGGGCGGGGGTGGGGAGTGGCAGTTTGAATCTTTTCCCAATATTTTTCTGCCTCTCTGGATTTAACGCACGTCTTCTGCACCTGATATTCCCCTAATGGCCCCCCAGACTCCTCCTTCAAGATCACTTCCCTGACTCGGAGTCATATGACCAGGAAAGACGAGTGTTTGGAATGGAGCAATCAACAATGTTCTGAATCTACTGGTTCTTTCTTAGGGGAGCCTTTCTTTGGGGAGCATGTTCTCTGTAGCTCCAGCCAGATCTAGTCCATTTTTTAGTATCATCCTTAATTTAACAACTTCTTTGAACAGAAAGAAAATCATTATTACAGTCCATCTTCTTTTAGAAAATGGGGAGGTGGTGTTAGGAATATATTGGGGGGGGGGGAGGCTAGATTTACAAAGATAATCCAATCCATACATTTCTGTCCAAAATGACAGGACTAAACAACCTGTTAACATATAAATTATCCCTGAGAGAAAGAGATGGAATGACTGTAACTACTAAGGCAGTTTACATCTGCATTTCAAAAGGGTCTAGAAAAAGAAACAAACTCCAGATTAAACTATAAATTATACATAAATTATCTGACATTTGAGTACATGGGTATATTTTCCACGCACAGATGTTAGGAAAAATGATTAAGTCTGTATTATATAAGCTTGTACTCAAGATTTTAAGCTTCTTTAATTCAGGGAACCAAATAAATTGGGTAGACTTCTGAAATCAATGCAGTCTCTTTCATTGATCTGTGATAAAGCAAGGATTCATTCAAGTTGAGTTATTGTTCAAAATTACAGTGTGACTTTTGACCATTTTTCACACTTATGAGCATTGCAGCATCCCCAGGGTCACGTGATCAAAAACCAGATACTTGGCAACTGGCATGTACTTATGACAGTTGCAGTGCCTTGGGGATCATGTGATCCCCTTTTATGACCTTCTGATAAGCAAAGTCAATGGGGAAGCCAGATTCACATTAACAACCGAGTTACTAACTTAAAAACTGCAGTGATTAACTTTTCAGCTGTGGCAAGAAAGGTCATACATTGGGACAAAATTCACTTAAAAATGTGTCGCTTATCAACAGAAACTTTGGGTTCAATTGTGGTTCTAAGTAGAAGACTAACAGTATACCGTTTGTAGAAACAACACAGAAATGGTTGCTCAGTACATTTTCTTCCTCGCTTCTCAATCTTGTCCCAATGCTGGTATACTAACTAAATACTAACCAGATCCAACCCTGTCTAGCCTTTTCAAGGTCAGCCAAGGTAGTTGCTGCTACCTGATACAAAATGAGTCATTCTGAGATCCATCAGAGGAATAAAGGGGAAGTCCAGCCAGAGATTGAAAAGAAGATTGAACATGAAGGAATATGTGCTTCCGTGCTCCATGCAACATAACTTGTTTGAATGGAGGGAAAATATTCTGCAGGAGTTTCCAGCCTAATTGTGGTCAGCATGATTACTTTCTGCCTATCCATTCTACCAATGGAGCATCAAACAGCTTCCATCTGGAGCTTTGGATCTTCAACTTTAAAATGTGGCTAGGGGGGAAAATGATTTCCCTGCAGCAGAAGATAGAGTTAAGACTGAGAAGGAGTGTTTAGACTCTTCTACAGCAGTGTTTTTGAAAGTTTGCAACCTGAATTGGCTGGGGAATTCTGGGAGTTGAAGTCCACACAACTTAAAGCTGGCAAGTTTGCAAAAGACTACATGCAGAGGTGGTATTTAGCAGGTTCTGGCCAGTTCTGGAGAACCGGTACAGGAAATTTTGAGTAGTTTAGAAAACTGGCAAATACCACTTCTGACTGGAGATTTTACAGTATCCTTCTCCTGCCATGCCCACCAAGCCATGCACACAGAACCAGTAGTAAAACAAATTGAATGCCACCAGGATGGCAAGACGTTTAGCTCCACCTTCTAGATGGATTAAACTCATCTGCAATTATCAAATGACAAAGTTTAGCCTAATTGTTGCTGTAAGAGATATGTTCATCATCTTTTATAGCAGAGCTTAAGCTGACATTTTTCAGAAAATATGCATTACAATACGACCATTATTTAATGTTATGTTTTTAGAATTTATGACTTTTTCTTACCAGAATTGTATGCATTCCCATATATACTCGACTGAAACAAACCAGAGAAGACCAGCAAATTGTGAGAATCAGCCCATACGTGAAAGGATACTAGGGAAAGAAAAACAAGAAATATTACTTTGAATCAGATAACTATATAATTTTCCAAGTTATTTGCAACTAATTTTTTACAATACATGGATACCATCATTCAAAATAATAACTTACAATACAAGCACAAAATGCATACACTTTTTTCACCTGTTCGTCCTCAATTTCAAATTTCAGCACATTCAATTATCCTTTTGGCAATTGCATCTTCATCGTTTGTACATAATTCAGCTTCAAATTCTGTCTTCTGTGCTCAATTCCAAACCTCCAGCTATAAATCTTGATTTTTTCTGTTAACTGTGCATACAAAAACTACTAAAAACTAAATCCCTCTGTAACCAATTGTTCCCTTGGTTTCATTTTATAATCTCAATCTCTGCTACTTAATGTAGGTAGACAACAATCCAGCTGTTGCAAGTGAAAAACAATAAAGACTGCTTTTGGGGAATTGGTTAACTTTCTGCTCACTGAAAGAAACAGAACCAACTCTTGCATTTTATTCTTCTTTCACCAGAGAAGTGTTCCTCAGTTAAAGGTAAATTTCTAACTGAATCCAAATGTATTTGATCACTTTGCCTGATTTATTTTGACTTATGATCATTAATTATGTGCCAGAAAGTCATTTTTGACTCCTACTGGCCATGTAGGTAATTTTCTCCATGTTGATTTATCTCAAACCTGTCTTTTCGCATGTCCCAATGGTGTACTCATTGCCACTGCTCCTGAGTCTGTCCATTTTGCTGCTGGTCACCCTTTTTCACCTTCTTTCATTGTCTTAAAAGTCCTCTTTTTATCATAGAAGTCATCAAATTAAAAAATTAATTAAAAAATTCAACCTTGCAATAAAGCGGTAACAACTATTTGGCTGGGATGTAATAAGATTCTGGCTTTGAGCAGGGGGCTGGATTGCAAGACCTCCAAGATCTTTTCCAGCCCTATAATTCAGAAAATACGGAACAAGAGCCATTCAGCTTGGCATAACTCTGATATAGAGAATGATTACACATACATGGTATCATTTACAAAGTCCATCCTGCTTGTCTGCAGTTGAAATCATTTTAGGATTTGTTGGAACACTCCAACATCTCTTTAGTGTTATGTTGCCTCACAATCTGCTCTAATATTAACAGACTATCCTGCTTTCAAAATCTTGGATTTGTACCACATCTCTCCATAAGGAATAAGTAACTATGGTTTATGAGAAACCCAAGTACTAGAGCAAGTTAATACAGAACATGACATGACCTCTGAAGGACTTTTGCACGAAGACAGCATAAGGTATTTTCCTTCACATACCATATAGTTAAAGAATGGAACTCGTTATCCTAAGATAATGAAAATGATCCAATTCATGGAGAATTATACAACTAGTGACTGCTCTCAATTCCTATTTCTAGAAAGCCAAAGATGTTATTATTCTCATATTTTCCTTGTCAGCATCTGATAGACATCTAGTTTATCACTGAATGTTGGTCTAAAAAGACCTTTGGTCTGAGCCAATAATAATGTTCTTATTACTGTTTGTGACCTTCCAAGGGCAGACAGAAATGCTGGCTCAATTAGAAAGCAATTACATGTTGAGGATTTTCAGCCATACAGTATAGAAAATAGCAAGTGCTGGTAACAGTTCCTTGGAAACATCTACTGATCTGTCTCAAATGCTGGTCCCTAATTTCCAACTATTAGATTAAAATGGAATTCTGTAATAACATATATATTGGCAATTTGTAGCTTTCTATATAAACAATTGCACAGTGGCAGATAGGACAGCAGTCCAGAGGGTTAACGTCATTGCCCAGAGGATCATTGGTTGTCCTCTCCCCTCTTTGGAAGAGCTTTATAGCTCCTGCTGCCTTACGAAAGTTCAAAACATTCTCAAAGATCCATCTCATTGTGGAAACCCATTTTTTGAACTATTACCCTTTGGCAGACAGTACAGAATAATTAAAACAAGGACAAATAGGCTGAAAAACAGTTCCTATTCCAGGGCAGGAGCTCTTTTGAATTCTGCTGTATAGTGCAGTGCTGGTGTGGTGTCGGGGGTTTCCGGTTCAATGTGTGAAGGGTGAAGGATGTGTGCTTGTGTTTATTTTCATGGTCATGGTCATGATGTTCACTGAAGATGGTGTTTGATTTTGTTGTACGAGGTGCAATGACAATAAAGTAAACTAAAACTAAACTAAACTACCCAACCACTAGCTAATATTTTCTTCTATATCCCCCATACTAATTTCCACAGAGTTTAACATGGATTGCTTTCCTTTCTTCTTTGAAAAAGTCAATATATCTGTGTCAGGAAACAGGCAATTTTAAAAGAAAAAATTAAGCTAAAAGTTGATGTGCATAGGATAAGAAGAAACTACCCAGTTTCAAACGTAACCTTGATCATACAATCACAGAGAAGAATTGAGAAAAAAAAATTTAGACTGTTGGAAACTACCACATTACTTGTCAAGCAAAACTTATTGGTTTGTAAATTTAGTATTTTAATTCTATCATGATTCTAAGCAGCATAATATCAATTTAAAACAACAGAGTATAAGCAAAAATGTCCAGAAAAATAACACAGAATTTGGCAAAACAATCAGCCAAGATGTTCATTTAAATATAAATTCATTTTCAGAAGACTCTGGAAGTTGTATTTCCATAAAGAAACCCTAGTCCATATAGATAAAACTATATGCTACTTCAGCAAAAAAAAATAGTATCTAAGACTTGTTTCATTTCCTACATCAAGCTTAACCATAATTCATTGAAGAACACACAATTGACTGGATTTACACATGCCTCAAATCATGGTTTAGAAAGAAATAAACATTAAGCCAAAACTAAACAAGAAACATTCTGGTTTAATATTGTATTATACATATTGTTCACATCATATATAACATATACAACTGTATGAACAAACTTGTCATGCTACGTATAAATTCATATTATTTGACAAATATTCATCCTATGCAACAGACCACATATCATTCATTACCCTTATACCAGCTATTTTCTTAAATTTTCCCCCTTATATATATAACTCACAGCCAATTGAAGCGTGTGGCAACAGGGAGAAAACTAAGTTAGGAGCCTTAAGGCCCAGTAAACCAGAAAGTTTCTATTCAATGATTATATCAAAGATAGCACAGCTAGCATGCTGACCTAGTAGGAAGGGATAAATGAATTTATCTAAAATATTCCTGCGTCATGCTTAATTTCCACTGTGTCTGCCTTTTCCTTTGTCCTACCTTTGAAATGTAATGAACCAAAGATATATACCAGTGGTGGCTAACCTTTTTGGGCTCCTGTGCTGAAAATTGCATGCGCACTTGCACGCATGTGCCAGCTCCCAGAAGGCAATGCATGCAATTCCCCCCTGCTGACACCCCCTTACCTGCACTGGGCATGCACACACCTCCCAGCTGATTTTCGGCCCGTTTGAGGCTTTTTTTTTGGCTTCCCAGAGGTTTGAGGGAAGCCTCTGCAGCCTTTGGAGGATGAAAAACAGGCCTGTTCCATCACTTCTGGTATTTCCAGAAGTGTTTTGGCCACCTCCCAGCTGATTTTTGGCCCGTTTGAGGCTTTTTTCGGCTTCCCAGAGGCTTGAGGGAAGTCTCTGCACCACTTAATAAGGTCATAATCCCCATACAGTTCAAGAATTTACTCTTATTACATATCTCCACAGAGGAACAACAGTGGCATACTTTCAATCAGTAGTCTCACACATGTTAAATAACTTGCACAGCAAACACGCCAATATTTTAATATTTATCTAGCTATAACCACCTATTCCTGCAGCCTTACCACTTTTTTCAACATTCTTAACAATGTATGAGTTGCTTTTGATCATCTTTTTCATTTTTCATATATATTTCAATTTCCCTCTTCAACATATCCCTATCATTTCCATCTCCCAAATGCTTCTTTTCAGTATTCCCTTACTTCAGTGGCCCCCAACCTTTTTTGTGCCATGGCCCGGTACCGGCATCACAAAATGATCCGCGGCCCGGTACTGGCATCAGCATGCATGACAAGGCAAGGCGAGCCAAGCGACTGGCCAGCCAGCCGTCCCACGCTTCTCCCTGCCACCTTCAACTCCTCCTTTGTACCTTTGTCGATGGGCTTCGCTTCAGGACGGCTTCGGGACGATCGCTCAGCTCACCTTGCCTTGGGTACTGAAAGAATCCTCGCACCTTAGTTTCGTTTGAAGCCCCCCACTTCGATGAAACTAAGGCACGAGGATTCCTTCAGGACCTAAACACCGCCTTCCAACCGGAAAAGCTCACCCGGAAGCACTTTCTTGTCAAACAAGATGGCGGCACCCAGCAAACCGGCGGCCCAGTAGGAAATGTTCCACGGACCGGTACCGGTCCATGGACCGGTGGTTGGGGACCCCTGCCTTACTTCATCCCAATCATTCCACCATTTTCATTATTATTTCCCAGCTCTTGGCTCCTTGTTTAGCACTTTTTCTTGATTTTCATTTTTTAAAAAAAAATTCACATCAAAATTGCTCAGCATTTTCTCTGCCTCTTTTGATCTTAACAATCTTGTTATGTCTTGGGAAACTTGTTAATTGCATGCCCTGGTCTAAGCTTCTCCTTCCTTCGAAATACAACAAATCTCTACTAGGCTGAAGGTACAATTGGCTGCAGATTGGAGGAATTTATATTCAGTGTAGTAAAACATGATATTCTGAAGGTTCTTTTTATCTGAAAAGCAGTTAACAAGCAATTTCCCAAAAGTGATTAAGACACGAAGTATGTTATCTGGTGTCCATAAAAGCACTAACAATGTTTTGAGCAAAGATAACTCTCTCCTTCTCCCTTGCAAAGCTGTGACAGGTCAGGAGTGGGTGTTGCTCTTGTCCTAGCTGCTTGGATGAAGTCTGCCTAAAAAGCTTATTAGCCTAGCTCTGCCTACTCTGGGTAGCTCCTCGCAGCTTTTGACTCAGTCCTCAGCCAGGATGGACACAAGTCACTGCCTCTCCCTCCTTTGATTTTTCAAAGGTAGCCTTTTCTCTATTTCTCAAGGGGAAAAAACCCTCAAAACAGCTAATTTTTTGAATTTACGCAGCTCTGCTTCTCAGCTGGTTTTCGGAACCACGCAACAGCTGAGGGCTGCTCCGGAACAGCCTGCAGAGAGCTGTGAGGCCATTTGCAGCCCTCCGCGGCAAAGAGGAGGGCCCAGTCTTCCAGTCGGCCGTTTTCAAGGCCGGGCATCTCTGCTCACTCTCTCCTGTGCCGCAGGGCCATTTAGGAGCTTCCGCAGCAAAGAGGAAGGCTGTAGTTTGAGTGGCCATTCCAGGAGCTGCCCTTGCCATCCAGGGGCCAGCGAAAGGTCAGGGATCCCTCCTTAGGGCTCTCTGATGAAACTGGCAGCCTCGTGGCCTGAAGCAGCTATTTTGGAGGACTTCGTGGCCAGGTGGCCATTTTGAAGAGTTCCTGGGCTGGAGGTGGCCATTTTGAAAAGGCTTGGCCTGCTCCTCCAACTAATCCTACGCCTTGCCAGCACTAGGCCACTGGTCTCTTGTCATTACTGGCAAGAAGACACCAAAGGGTAGGCATTTTTTAATTAATTTTCATCCCGGTGGGAGGCTTGGTTCCCTGTCCTGAAATAGACCAGGGCCTCCAGGCTCCAAGCTGGGCCTCATCTATATTTGATAGCCCTATTAGGCCCAGGAGGGTATGAGTCCCAGTAGGAAGTGTTAAAACATCCTACTGAAGATTGCATAGGGCTGAAGAAGAGTGATTGTTGGAGGTAGGGGATTGGAAGGAAGATTTCCCCTGAAGTTCATATATAAATCCCTTCATGTGTTTCTCTTTCTTGCGTAGGACTTCAATCCAGAAAAGGCCTTTCTTCTTTCAAGATGGCTGAAGCCCCTAGGGAGACCAGAGCATCTAGAGCAGCTAAAACTCACAGGGCAGCTCCTGCTGCTTCAAGTAACAAAAGAAAGCACCCTGCAAAGAAGGCCTCTAAGGAAGAGGAGAGAGATGATTCCAGGTGCCATCAGGCCTTAGAGAAGCATATTGCAAAAGTACAAAAGGCCTTTACAAGCAGTCTTCTCCTGCTTCGCATCTCAGTGAGGTGGATCTTCAAGATCAGGAACCTGGACCTTCCTCCAGAGCCATTGTCTAAACTTGATCCCCAGATGCAGCTGGAAGAGAGGCCTCCACTCATCCCTCGAAGGAGGGAAGTCATCAAGGTGATCCCCATAGTGGATGCAGAGCTGTACCTTGGCAGGAGCGTGTGTACAATAGGCCTCCTTTACCCCTACTGCAACAGGACTTAGACCTGCTGAGCCTTCTGATCCAGATGTCCCGGTCAACCTGCAGCTCTTGATTGACAAGGCCATCAGGAAAGGTATCTCTGAAGGTATGCAGAGATTTGCCTGACATTCTTCGGCAGCTTCTGAGATTTCAGAGAGAAGGTCCTGGGTTTGAAAGGGGTTCCGTGGTTCAGGAACCAGTTTCTATTTTGGCTTCAGCCTATGTTCCCACAGTCGCTGCTGAGCAAACCCTGGTTGGTGAACTTGATAAGAGGGAATCTGATATGAGTGAATCTGAAGATGAAGGGCCTTCCCATGAGATTCCAGTGTTCAAGAAAGTTTTAAGCATGCCTTATTCTCTTCCTTGCTGTATAAAGCAAGAAACATGGCCGACCTGAGGGATGCAGATGATGAAGCAACAGTTACCCAGCCTCCTGTGGAGTCGGATATCTTCTTTGATGAATCGGAGGTGTGCTGTCCAGACAGTTTAGAGTTAATGGGATTTGGGATAGTTACTTAGGAATTGTGAGCTGTCCCCTTAAGGGAATGCATCATAGTAAATGTAGTCAAAGGTATCCTGGGAAATGTAGTCCATGTCATGTGACCACATCTGTAATCCTGATTGGTCACTATATTGACCCTTATTGGGTTGGGGGAGGCTCCCTCACTCTTGCCTGAAACCACCATTTCATACCATGCTTCAATCATCATGGGGTTGAGACCTTTTTATATTTCTACACTACAAGACGGATATGCAAAGGATTGGACATTAAGAAGAACTTCGTTACAAATTTGAGTTATAAGGATACCTGATGTACCAATAAAAAAGACTTTGTTTTTGATGTTTTGTGGAGTTACTCTGTGATGCTTTATACCATCCAGAGAATAACATGCAGAACAGGAGGTGAGGAAGGAGGTGGTCCCACCTTCCAGGCTCTTTCTGAAGGTCATTCGGAAACAGCCAGAGTCACCTGCCTCAAGACCCAATCCCCTGTCTTTGGATTGCAGGTTCTTCAATGTTGACCCTGAGCTTACCAAGACCCTTCAGGTGCCCTTGGTGGATGCACCGATGGCAGCTTTGGCCTCCACCTCTTCAGCCCCTTCTGATCCAGATGATGTCCTCAAGGCGGATTAAAAGCGGATCGAGCAATCGCTCCAAAGGTTTCACCCAGCGGCTGCCTGAGCAGTCAAAGCTTCCACTGCAGCTTCGTTCTTCACCAGAACATCACTTAAATAGCTTAAACAGTTTCAGGACAGGATCCCAACTACAGATATCCAGGCCCATCAGGACCTCAATAAAATTGTGGCTGCAGCGAAGTTCATGGCTTATGCCAGGGATCCCCAACCACCAGTCCCCAGACCGGGAGCGGTCCGTGGATCATTTTTTACGGGGCCACAAAGCTTGGGTGCCACCATCTTGTTTCAACGGTGCTTCCGGGTTTTCGGTTGCTTCCGGGTTTTTGGTTGCTTCCGGGTTTTTGGTTGGAAAGTGCTTCTGGGTTTTCAGTTGGAAAGCGGCGTTTGGGTGCTCGCACCTTAGTTTTGTCAAAGAGGGGAGGGGCGGCTTCGAATGAAGAGCCGCCCCAATGGTGGTGGAGTCTCGCGTTACTCAGGTACTGGTCCGTGGAAGAATAAATAATTGTGAAACCGGTCCGTGGTTCAAAAAAGATTGGGGGCCATAGCTTATGCCACTCTTCATGGGGCTAGGTTTGCCACCAAAGCTATTGCTTCTTCAGTGGCAGCCAGACGCATGTACTGGTAGCGTTATTGGCAGGCTGATGGAAGAAGGAAGTAGAAGCTGGCCTCTACTCCAGTTCAAGAAGACAAGCTCTTTGGGGAAGCCTTGGAACCATTCCTGGTCGAAACCAAAGATAAAAGGAAGGTGCTTCCATCCCAGTTCAAGAGTGTTGAACATCAACCTGCTCCATACTTCAAATGCCCTATGTTTAGGGGTGAATCCAGTTCCAGCTTCCAGCGCCCAGCCAAGGCCCCTTACCAGCGTCTTGAACCTCCTCCAGATCATTCAGGCAAGGATCAGGTGTGCATGCACCGAAGCACATAGCACAGGTCACACGGGTTGTGCACGCTTGTGCAGGAGGCATGAGGGGGCCGCGCACATTGCCTTCTGTGTGATGGCACGTGAGCACGAGCAGGATCTTGGTTTCTCTATTAACATTAAAAAGAGCCAATTCATTCCGTCAACTCGTCTACTTCATTTGGGGGCCATCATTGACACAGGAGTGTGTCAGGTTTTTCTTTCACAAGGCAGGACAGCCTAAAAGGGTTGGCCAAGAGCTTTCGTAGTAGGGGTTCTATTCCTCTAGCTCATCTCTCCCAACTGTTGGTAAGATAATTTCTTGTATTGGTATCATTCCCTAGTATTGTTCACTCCAGGGCCCTTCAGTGGTTTTTACTGCCTCACCAGAAGACAGGTAAGAGTCATTCTTTAATGAAGGTGAGGTTGCCCAAGCAAGTATTGCTTTCATTTCATTGGTGGCTCTCCAGTACCATTTCAGGGGCCAGTCCTTCAGGGTGGAAGACAGGCTCATCCTCATGATGCCTCCTTATTAGGTTGGGGAGCTCAACTGGAGTCCCACATGGCCCAAGGGTTATGGTCTGCTGAGGAACAGGTTCATAACATTAATTGGTTGGAGCTAAGGGCGGTTCGTTTAGCCCTTAGAAAATGCATGAAACATTTTATTTAAAGCTAGTTATTTATGGCCTAAAATGTGTGTGTGTGTGTGTGTGTGTAATGAAGTAATGAATGTTTTATATTAGAAAGGTAACAAAATAATATATCAAACAGTTGTCAACAATGGAACTTGCATTAAATGCACTCTGTTATTGAATTAGGCCAATAGCCCATCTGATTCAATATTTTGCACCTCACAGCAATTAAACACAAGCAGATTCCTGGAAATAAATTATTCTAGGTACATGTTTTTCCCAGACTGAAAGAGAATTATTTGTACCTATTAATCACAATCTTCAAATTAATTACATGTTCTCTATGCCATTTAATTTGAACTGGCCAGCCCTATAAATCAATGAGATAAGTAAATACTGGATTTTTTTCTTGATAATAAACATATTCTAGAGCTGTAATTATTTAGACTGCCATTTCTGGATGGCAGAATGATGTGTGTTTGTTGTTTTTCATCTCTCAGCTATCCATTTTAAGGAGAGGAGATCTGAATTACACATAGTATTCCAGATATTCCCAGATTTATAAAAAGTCATTATTATTTGGGCTCTTTCCTTTTTGGTTCTCTTCCTAATAATTCCAAAAGAGTAATTCTCACAGCCTTTATATTATTTAATTTTAAAGCTCACCAATATTTAAAACTATGTATCGGAGATGAGATTTCCATCTTAATATGACTTAAAACAATTTTGACTTACTGAATAAATTGTACATGAAGTACTGAAGACTTGCCTCTGGTGTTTATGCATTGCAAGTTTGTATAGTTACTGCAACCTCAGCAACACTTCACTGGATTAGCAAAATGCCTGATATTTGCTCCTCAGCTAGTAAATTTGAAATCTTTATAAGATACTCGTATGTCCCATAACTCAGCTATTAGGGACACAGAAATAATATTTAAAACGAGCATATTCACATTCTTTGAATGAGTCTCTTTAAATATTTTTGGAAAGGAAAAAATGACAAGTACGTGGATAGTTTAAATTAATGAAGGCCAGTGCTCCCAAGGCTTCATACTTAAAATATATCAAATAACTAATAGTACTATTTATTATCTCCCATTCGCAGTAATCTAGACATTTTCACATTCTGGAATACAGTATGATAAATTTCTGGAACCTACTTAGTACAGTCCTACTTTATCTGAACAGAAAAAAAAATGACTTAACTCCAAAGGTGTACTAGTGAATGGCTGATCCAATGAAGAAGGGAGGGATTTCTTATACTAAAGACAAATTAACTTTGTGTTTTGCAAAAGAAATAGCTTCTTCCATAGTTTGTGCTGCATAAGCACAATTCACAATTCACTCAGTTATTACTAATTTCCCTGATGTCTTAGATAACAAGGCATGGCCAGTGGTAAAATCATTGAGAGAATCTCAATCTCAATATTTCTTGAGCAGAGACTGTATGTGTAGGTGACAATGAAACACTGGGTATGGGAGGGTGCAACACAAGGCTAACTTTGCCACCCGGGCTCACCACAGAGTCTGACAAATCAAAACTGCATATTTCAGATATTATATATACTTGTATGACTAGCTGAATAAAACGCAATGTTTACTAATAATACATGTGTGATATGATGTGTGTTTGTTGTTACATACGTTTTCTTACTTAATTTTGCACACAGGCTTGATATATTACTTTGTAAAATAATTTAATGAGTTAAATAAAAGCTTTTTAGCAGCTATGTTGGAGAAACTACAAAAATGAATCAGAAAGCATTTTTGCTTATGATATTTATATATTTACATATACAACATGGCTAATACTTGAAAAAACGGTTGCCTACTATTTTATCTAAACATGGCTTCAATATCATGTAAAAAAGAAAAGAAAACCCAAACTTCCACCCCAATAAAAATTGTGAATGAAGGGAAAGTGTTCAAAGAAACATGGACAGATGAATAATTTTCTGTTGAGACAAGTAATAAGGCAGTATGCTCAATTTGTAGGGAAATTATATCAGTTTTCAAAGATTACAACTCGAAAGGACATTATTTGCAAAAACATGTTGCCAAATTCGATGCATATCAAGGATTGTTTCATAAAGACAAAATAGCAGAACTGAAAAAAGTCTGTCATCTCAACAATTTTTTTAAAAATTTCAATTCAAACAGACTCTATTGTACAAGCTAATTATGTGGTAGTAAGTCTGATTGCAAAAAAATAATAATCAAAACTATTTATTGATGATAAGTTTATTAAGCAATGCATGGAAAGCATGGCATATTGCCCTGATTTTAAAAAAACTGTTTTTTTCTAAAGTCACTTGATTTTGCCATACTATAGCCAGGTGAATCGATGAATATATTAAAAGAGCTTTGAAAAGTAAAGCTGCTAATTTTAAATTTTATCCTTTGGCAAAAGATGAAAGTACTGATGCTACAAATATGGCTCAACTTGCCATTTTTATTAGGGGTATTGATAATGAGTACAACCTCACTGAAGAAATGGCTTCTTTGGTGCCATTAAAAGACCCAACTAAATATCTTAACTTGTATAATGCAGTAAAAATTACATTAAAGTAATTTTCTTTAACTTTTGCTAACATACCTGGTATAGCTATTGTTAGCACCATAGGTATGGTTGGTAAAAAAAAAAAGAGGGACTTATAAAACTGATAGAAGATGGTGCAATTGCCACCAGCAGCCGATGTTTGATGAAATATTACTGCATCATATATAAAAAGAAATTATGTGCAAAAGCTTTGAAAATGGATGTCATGCAAATTGTTATCAAAGCTGTGAATTTCATAAGATCTGAGGGACTGAATCACTGCCAATTCCATGAGTACCTTAAAAGTATGGGTGCTGGTTATGGGATATCGTTTACTTTTCTGAAGTAACATAGCTAAGTCAGGGTAAAATATTGAAAAGTTTTTATGATTTGCAAAAT
The DNA here is from genome assembly GCF_049901715.1 of Pseudonaja textilis. Taxonomy (NCBI): domain Eukaryota; kingdom Metazoa; phylum Chordata; class Lepidosauria; order Squamata; family Elapidae; genus Pseudonaja; species Pseudonaja textilis. The sequence goes on along the minus strand of NC_141990.1, from coordinate 304,218,090 downwards.
AAAATCACCTATGGAATCAAAAAGAAAGTTTGTGCCTGAATTTGAAGTGGAAAAATGGCTCATAGATTTAGCATTTATGGTAGATTTGACCACTCATTTAAATGAGTTAAACGTGTTTTTAAAGTGAAAATCAACTTTGCTATTGCAAACAATAGCAGCATTCAAAATGAAAGCTAAATTATGGCTAGCTCAAGTTATGTTAAATAATTTGATACATTTTGATACATTGACAAAACACAGTCCTGTGAAAAATATGCAGCCTTGTTTTCCTTTTTGATACAGGAATTTGATACTAGCTTTCAAGATTTAAAAAAAAATCTTCAATTTTTAAAAGGGAAATGGGCCCTATATTAGAAATTATATGTTAGTTTACTAGAATTCTTCTAAACTAAAGAAAATGATTTAAGATAGGAGAAATTTTGGAATGTTTTCCAAATCTCATCTGTAAATTGTGACAAACGTCTAAACTAATTCAGTAATGTAGAAAATATTTCAAAATTCCAACTAAGAGAACAGAAAATCAATCTCCCATATTTTTTTATTTTCAAATTCAGGTGTGGCCTATATCATCTGGCTTCAAGACTAACTCTCATGCAGCACAGGCTAGAATTAAAATGCTAAAATTCTAGCTATCTAAACGTTTACCTGGGAACAGATACTTTCCATTTTAAAATGCATGAGAAAAGTAAAATCAGTGTTTCACAGGAAATTATTTCACCAGCTGCAAACTATCTTAATATAAACTAAACCGAGTTCTTACCTGCCACCGTCCATAACTGAGTAGTAATAATGACAGGGGAATAACCGTGCCTGCCATGGCGTGAGTTGAGGGCATGCTGTATTCAGAATTGTAGAAAACCTCCAGCTTCACTACTGGGGGAGAAGCAGGCCTTGGCCAACGGATAATATCCTTGGTGCACTGACCCAAAAACATGTTCCAAACCCAAATGATGATGAGTCTCCTGCCCAGCCAAGCATCCACATTCCAGATGCAGAAGGAGAAAAACATGATGTAGAAAAGTTCATTGCCCAGTTCTGTGCCAAAGCTGAAGAGGTAATAAAGGAAAAAATTATGGATTCTGAACTTCTGCAATGTGGTTTCTCCAGTTAGAGAGTTGCGGCGAGGGTAGCTTTTTGAGACCCATTTCTTCCGCTTTTCCAGGGATGCTGGCTGAGATCCCACCCCGCAGGTGTCTTCAGAAACCATCCCATTCTTCCTACCATTTGAGTGGCTCTCATCCAGTTTCTCCTTCACGTTGGAAGAGTCTGGGGACACGCACCGTCTGCCACTTTCAGCCTGGGTCTTAGCAGCGGTGCAGGTCCCGTTGGCCAAGGGGTGCTCTGTGTCCACCGTCTGAGCAGGGGAGACAGACCTCCAGTCTGGTGGTGCTTCTACACCACAAAGTTTTTGGAAACTGGCAACTTTCTCGGCATCCTGCAGGTAACAAATCAGGCGATGGAGCAGGGACATGCTAGTTCTTCTGTCAGAGGGCAACTCAAGGAGGTAAATCTGAACTCCAAGATGGAAAGAAAGAAAGAAAGAAAGAAAGAAAGAAAGAAAGAAAGAAAGAAAGAAAGAGAGAGAGAGAGAGAAAGAAAGAAAGAAAGAAAGAAAGAGGGGGGAAAAGATATCTGGAAGTACTTAAGGGCAATTATCTGTTTTCAGCAGAGCGGAATTTGTTTTTTTAAAGTGAGAAACGGCTTGCAAAACAAGGGGAGCCGCTTCAGCAGATGACCCAGGCACCGACCTGTGCGCGCAGGGAGGGAGCTAGGGCGGCAGGTACGACTTCATAAGGCACGCTGTGAAGGACGCAAACCTTGCTGCCTGGAGAAGGGAAGGAGAAAGAAACAACGGGAGTAGTATATGGGGTTGAAGAGGAGGAGCTTCGGGATAGGGAGGAGAAAGCGAAGCGCAACGGGGGAGGGGGACCCCGAACTCAAGCTAAATTGCAGCCCAAAAAGACCCAAGAGAGGAGGAGGAGGAGGTTGCGTTAACCCGTTGGGACGCGAAGCTGCTGAGAATGGGTTCACCTCCACAAAAAGGGGAAGCGAGCTGACGAGCGGGTAAAGAACAGCTCCGGATGGGAAATCAGGATCCTCCGAAAAAAAAGGCGGCGTCCATCAGGCGCTCAGCCAGTCGACCCGGCCGCCATTCCGCCTTAACATCCCCACACGCAGCCTCTCCCCGTTCTTCGCTGCTCCGCGCAGCACCAATCCCATCTAAATCCTGCGTGCGCTTGTGGCTGCCCTTAATGAGCTGGGGGGCGCGCGCGCACGCACGATTAATCCCTGTCCGAAAAATCCGCTGCGCGGGGCCGCGCACGCCAGACATGAACGTGCGCGGGCTGGCGGAGGGGGAAGGAGAGGGGAGGCTGACGAGCGGCTGTTGCCGCTTAGTTGAATTTGTATCCCACCTGGTGACGCTTCTCCAAGGCATCTAATAAAAGCCCACCAAACTAGATAATCACTATATTAAAGCGAATACACACCCCATAAATCACACTGTGCAGTTTACAATACCAGCCTATTTCTGGAGCTGACAACTGTATGCCTCCTTTGGACCGCAGAGATTCAGCTTCTCACCTCGGAGCTCTTTTTTAAATACAGATTTATCGTAATTTTATTGAACATTGTAATTTAATGTAATGTACTAGGTATGAACTAGTACAAACAAAAAAACAGTAGAGAAAAGAAAGAAAATAATAGAAAAGAAAGGGGAAAATATAGTAAAGAAGAAGAAATAAGTCATAACTCGTATACATTTAGCAATAGCACTTTATATACTGCCCCACAGTGCTTTACAGTATTCTCTGGGTGGTTTACAATATCAGCTTATTGTCCCCAATAATCTGGGTCCTCATTTTACCAACCTCTGAAGGATGGAAGGCTGAGTCAACCTTGAGCTACATCAGGATTGAACTGCAGGCTGTGGGCAGAGTTTGCCTCAATATTGCACTTTAACCACTGTGCCACCAGGGCTCATTTTAATAAGTTACTTGATTCGTAAGTTATTAAAGAACTTGATTCCTTGTCATTTTTTCATTGTTCTCATAAAATTCTTCTCATAAAATTCTTCAAAACATTAATAAGTATCTTTTAACTCCAATATAAGAAAATTATCCAGCTCACTCTTTTTGTTAAAATATCAGCCAGTTTCATTTGTAGACGCAGTGTAACCTCTTGTTCCAGATCTTCCCATAGTCTGTAATTTTTAAATCCACTTTCAAACCAGTCTCGATCTATCTGATAAAATTATCTTTAATATTTTCTAAGCTCAGTCTTTTTATAATGGCATATGTTTCCAAAATTATCTTGCAGATCCCTTAATCATGACTATCCTTCAATACATTATTTAGCCTCATTCTGTATTAATAAGATTAAATCTTCTCCTTAATAATAACCTTTAGTTCCTTCTGGTTCCTTCTAGTATCAAAGCTTCAAAATCTTACATTTCTTACATATTTTAAGTATTCAAAACAGCAGCATGTTCCCACAGGAAGGATTCTTATAATTATTTTCAAAATCTTATTTCAAAAATAAATAAATTTTAAAGGCATAAAAAACTGCAATCAGAAAACAGTATAAAGCACTGGATATGGTTTCACATAGAAAATTAAACCTCATTTTGCTGGGATAAATTATAGCTCTATTATTATATGCAATATGGAGACATATACTATATATATTTAAATATATATATAAAACCAACCAGCAGAGTGGTTGTGTGTGAATTACTGGGCAATTTCTGCCTCTGGAGAGAAGCACCTATTATCCACTGTTTCCTATATGCTACCATATCCCTTATAGTATAGAAATTTTAGCATTTTTTTAAATTGAAAGCTGCTTCAAGAACCTTGTTGAAGAGCAAATTACAATTAATAGCATATATAGAATGTTTTTGAATATTCACTAAAGTACCACATGTATCATATTAATTACAAAAACTACTGAAAACCCTGTGACATACTTTGAGTCTTTGAGATTATTTGAAAAGGAAAAAAATAACCCTAAGAAGCAGCCCAAAATCTCTCCAGAATTAATCACTTTCAGATTATGATTGACTGTGATTGAGAGACAGAGGAGAGATTTGAGAGATGCCAGGAGCCTTATCAGAAGCTAGTTTCTAAATGGAGAATGCTTTCATTCCCAATTCCTAATGCATATGAGTCATCTACTTCAAAGTTAAAGGATAAATGCAGCAGCCAATCAAGAAACAGTCCTTTTGTCAGCAGTAGCTATGTTTCCTTAGTCATCAGAATTATGTTATAACAGATTCTGCCAAAGTAGTACTCAACAGATAACATGTATTTTCCAGGCCTGAAAATGCAAAGTTCATTTCTGATAAACAATAATGATCAAAGTTCTGTTTTAAACTGGCCTAGAGGTACTACATTTGGATAGCATCTCTCTCTGTCTGTCTGTCTGTCTCTGCAAACATTACGAGCCCCAGAAGTGTAAAAAGATATTTGCCATATCGTGTTTGCTACTGGTCTTGTCAGTATCTTGTAATTTGATTAAAAGCAGTTCTCTGAAGCTTCAGTTACAGCACAATATATTTTCCGTACAATTTCTTTCTCTCTTTTCTACCTCAGGGCCTACATACAGGCCAGGTTCATGTTTCATGCTTAGCCACTAGTTATTATTTTGATTTTGGCTTATTGTCTAATATAAAAATAAGACATTTAAATTGAACTCAATTCCTGGTGAATACCTGGATATAGCAATAACCATAGCAAACAATGATGGCACAAAAATACAAATCCACATGTAGTGATGTCATCACTCAAATGTCACTTTAATGTACTTTTGTCCTGTTGTCATATCATTTTGGGTAATGATGTCCTGCCAGGTCAGAAAAGGTGGACACACTCCTACCCCTTTCCCCTAAATTTTGCCATCTGATCGGAGTGAAAAAGTGGGCCTTTTCCATGGCAACTTCTGCCCTAAGGAACACTCTGCTCCCAAAGTTTGGTGGGTTTCTGCCCTCTTAGACTTTCATAGAGCTGTGAAGAGTATTTGTCTTTCCCCTCAAGCACTGGGATAAGATTGGGTAATTACACATTAAAAGTATGACTTGGCACCAGGTCCTTGTTGTGTTTAATGTGTAAATATTTTAGTTCATTTAGTTTTATGGTTTTAATACAATTTTATATGTTGTTTTAACTTTAGATTGAGAGCCGCCCAGTTTTAACCTTGGATTGGAAGATGGGAGACTATATAAATGTTTTAAGCAAGCAAACAAATAAATGAGGCAGTCTCACACATTTTGTGCTTTGTTGTCTTGTCTGACAAATCCCACGCACAGATATATCCACTCAGTTTTTGTGGTCATGGTAAACCCGTGGTTTGCCACTCCTTGCTTCCAAATATTTTCTTGGCTGGCAGACTTGATATTTCCTAATAGTTCCTGTTCAAATATTAACCCATTTAGCTTTTGAGTCTAGAACAGATTAGCGAAGTGTTGCTGATTATAAATCACTTCTTATAATGTATAGGTAGTCCTTGACTTACAACAGTTTGTTTAGTGACAATTTGAAGTTACAAAGGCACTGAAAAAGCAACTTATGACCATTTTTCACAGTTATGACCATTGCAGCATCCCCATGGTCAGGTGATTTACATTTTGGATACTTGACAAGTGGTTCAGTTTTATGACAGTTGCGGTGTTCCAGGATCATGGGATCCCCTTTTATGACCTGACAAGCAAAGTCAACTTAACCACCATGTCATTAACTTAACCATCATGTTATTAATTTAACATCTGCAATGATTCACTTAACCAGTGGCAAGAAAGGTCATAAAATGGGGTAAAATACATGTAACAAATTTCTCACTTAACAACATACATTTTGAGGTCAATTGTGGTCATAAGTTGAGGACTACCTGTATTCGGCAAACCATGGCTTAATGGAAAATGTGAAGCCAGCCTTGACATCAAGGTTGATTAAATTCAGAGGTGGGATGCTACCGGAACCGGGTAGCTCTGAAGAGCAGCAGACACCAAGCCGGTTCTGTGTTTGCTGCTGTTTGGCTCACCTACCCGCCCATCTGGGCTCTTACATGTCCTCACCTGCGCAGCACAGCTGAGATTGAAGAAACAGGAAAAACAGGAAAAAAGAGGCTTTACAAATGCTGCGCACCTGTGCACAGCGCTTTTCAGCTGTTTGGGCAGCACAGCTTAAGGGTTTTTTACACTTGCGCACAGCAAAACGCTAGTCACCAAACCGGTAGTAACATCAGTTGAATTCCCCCCCTGATTAAATTATTATAACATTTAATACCAAGCATCCCATAAGTACCTTACTTCTTATTGAGTCTCAAGTGCGGCGAAACACTTTCTGCTATTGCCCTTTAAGGGCCTTGTAAAATTGATTCCAGAAGCTCAGTCACTTTCAAATGAACAGTATTAGTTTCCATTCTTGGTTTCTAAAAATGCTCAATTCCCTTGGGTACCTTTGAATGCCCAAGAGTTTTGCCCAGTTGTTGTAAACTAGATTTTAAGCATCCATCTCTCCTCACAGCTTTGTCTAATTGTTGCTGAAGGGGACATACAAGAAACATAAGTATCATGGCCGCAGTTAAAAACCCAGTCTAACACTTGCTGCTTTGTGCATTTGACTTCCTGCTTTGATCAAGGCAAACATTCACTTCCTGCCTGTGGCTTTTTTGCAAATACAAAACCAGACAGGCAATTCATAGTTTTATCTCTAAAAACTATGCATTCCCCTTTCTCAGATTTTTTAAAACGATTTCATTGCTTTACAAATTCTTATGTAGACTCTTATGATTTTGATAGAAGAGAATACTTCTAGCTCAGGTTTGAATTGTAAGGTCCTTGTTGCTTTCTGAGCTTGGTTGTTTTCTTAGCAATCTAGGTAACATCATCAGTGCTATTAAGATTTCAAAGCTTATCTTGATGCAGTTCTTCTGTCGTACAAAACATGATTTACTTTAGCCATGTTTTGTGAAATAAATTGCAACATTTTGAGGAAACAGGATGCAATACTGTTGAAGACCATTACAACATATTTTTACTTGAAATCAAAAGAGTCATCAGACTATATGTACCAATAACAACTCCCAAATCCAGAAAAAACAAAGTACCATAATAATAAGGAAGCTTCAATCCAAAAAGAAATCACTTTGGCGGAAAAACAAATGTGGTCATGTTGCCAACTTCAAAAAAGCCACATTATGTATAATAATTGAACAGGGAAATTATCTTGTGTGCAAGGTAAATCTGTTTATCTTCTTATCCAAACAGGCTGTAATCCAACTTGGACTTTTAAGACATATTGCCCTGCTGGGCAAGTCCTGCATGACATTACAATGATACTTGGATTGCTCCTAAGATTTCCAAATCTTCACCATCCTCTATGTTCACTCTGAATTGTCACCGTTCTTTTTGAACAATGTTGGCCAGAACTAGACATTAGTATTTCATGTGGGATCTAACCAGGGCACAAGGGAGTGAAACAGTGACTTCTCGTGATGTTTATGTTCCTGAGGTTTGTTGTCTGTTTTAGCAGCTGCATCACATGTTGGGTTGTGAATAGTTTGCGATAACCAAAGAAACTGGGATTCTTTTCATATGTACTGCCAAGACAGGTAGGGATGTTTGCATTCTGCCTTGAATACATCTTAGTGGTGCACAAAACCCCATAATCTAATAATATACTTCTCTAAACTGTACATCTCTGCTTTGCATTGTGAACCCAGGAAGAACTCTGCTGACTTTCTTGCTTTCTTGCACACAGACAGCAACATGTTATGATGCTACTTGTTGGAACAATTAACATCCAAGCAATGTTTCACAGGCAAAAGGGGTTCCAGGGTAGATTTTATCTGGTGTAAGGAATGCACCTACCCAAAAGAGAGAAATCCATCCACGCTAAGGGTAATCAACTTACAATTTGAAACCTTACCCTAATAACCAAGGTTTTCGGAAGCTAACAATTTAGGCCCATGGCAGCAAGCTATTGGGCAAAAGGATTGGGCCAATTGAGAGGGAGGAGGAAGAAAAAGACAAATAAGATTTCAGAGTGGGGGAAAAAAGGCTGTGTACAGTAGTGATAACTGAACTACACCTTTCTAAATTAACCCAATTGTTTGGATCATATAACACACTAAGTATGTAGTCTGGGTTCATACCGCATATTGAGCCACAAACTAGCCAACCATATTTTAATCAAGGGCACTTTCATTCTATTTCAGTTTGAAAGCAGTTCTGGACCTCTGTATTCCACAACATCAGCAGCGTTGGGAGGGCTGACTTGATTTATTCCTTGCTCAGCTGTAGCATGGTAGAAATTGCTGTGATGGCAGGGTGAGTCTGTCTTCCTTTATGCTGGCATTTCCCCACCAGAAGAAATTCTTGCCTCATGCATCCTCCTGGCTCCTGACCTTTAAATCTTATCCATTAAGAGGAATATTCTTGCAGGCTTTGCAGTTCTCTTTCAGCATTAAGAATATTGATATAAATTTGGTCTTTTCCTCAGGAACAATCTGAGGATGTCAGACTAAGTCAGTCCTTCCTTCCTTCCTTCTTTCCTCCCTCCCTCCCTTCCTTCCTTCCTTCCAGAGATGAAGGAAGATGATTTTTTGCCATTGCAGCATCTATAGGCAACTTGAGGTGTGGCACTGTTTTTTTGTTTGTTCTCAGCGTTTCAAATCAGGAGAAATGATCAAGGAATACCTTTAAATTCCGTGTGAAAATTTAGGAAGAGAAAACAATGAGTGTGGGAAAGTGCTTCTAAGACATTATGTGAAGGAGCGAAGTGACAGTAGCAGAGAAGTAAGCTTGTCCATTTGGGTTATAGCTGAAACTTTTGTTTGCTTCAGACTTCCCCGGTTTTAACAGAGATAATGCCTTAAGGCACTCCTCGATTTTTTTAAAAAAGAGTACCCCTTCCTTATCTCTATGAATTTAAAAGAGAAGCCCAGCTGCAAGTAGACAGAGCTTGGATTTGATAAAATAACATAAGCTTTATTGTCATTTTTTACTATCAGCACACTGGCACACTTTACAAATGAAATGCTGTTGCATGCTTTCAAAAGAAATTATATATATTTGCACAATACTTTACTTTAAAAATGTTATTTTAAGGAAGGAAACCAAAACTGTTAAAGTGGTTTGGTCAGTCAACCATTACTTCTTTCTTTTATATATATATTTTAACAAATATTTTATAGCTTGTAAGCCTGATTATAATATGCATGGTAAAGTGCCTTATCATTTCTAAAGTCTTTTCTTTTTTTAGAAATTACCGGTACATGCAAAAGAAAATATTAAAAATCATCAGTAATTTGAAATGTAACAAATACAATTAGTTCCTTTGTCTCATTTACACAATGATATCTGCTTTAATAACCTTCCTGGATTTTACTAAAAATGGGTCATAAAAACACAAATCCTTTACAAATCTAGGCTTATACTTTTCAAGCAATCCTTTTAATGCAATCAGCTAAAAAGTTTAAGGTTTCATTGCTACCTTCAGTTTCCTCTTCTTGACAAGGGTAACTTTAAGTGAGGGGAAGCTGATGGAAGAAATATTCAGATCCAGTTCCAAGCTGGGAATAAAATTGAGGTTTATTGGAAAGAAAGTTGGTTTATTGATGAACAGAACCACCAACAGCAAGTGATTCTGGGACCAAATGTCTGAATGAGTGGGTGGATTTTTATAGTTTCTGTAACTTTAAAGTTTGGGATTTGGGCAATATGGGCTTTGTGGGTTGTTGGATAATTCTTCTTGTGGTTGATGGCTATGTCCTGTGTTAGATTTTTGGGTGAGCGGCTGCTCAATTTTGCCCATTAAGGACAATATGTGAGAAACAGCATCTTGATTATACCCAGAATCTAACTGCTAATCGATGAACTTGCAGAGCAGGGATGTCACCTATGAGGTTGGGCATGTCAATATATTTTTATTTATTATTACATGTATATACCACCTGAGTCCCATCATTACAGTTTGTGAACCATAGATTATATTTTAACCACTTCCCATAAACCATGATAAACCCATGGAATTTGTGAACTCCGTGTATTAGGCCCTCTCTTCAATTAATTGGGGAAGAAATGGTGTAAGGTGAATGATGGCTAATAAATTATTATTTAAGTAAGAGATAACTCAGCCAAATTTGACTTCAGCTAACCAAGCCTTTTCCCCCATCTCCCAAATTTTTTTGCGGAGGCCCTCCTTCCCAAATCCTCCCTGCCTTGTCCCCTTGCATCTCTTGCCTCAAACTTTAACATTTTTGCTTTCTTCTAACTTTTGCTGGGAGACAGATGAGGTGTTCAGGTGTTTTGTGGGTGAACTTTCACTTCAAGACACTGAGCTGTTAATTTCATCTCTGTTTGCGAGAGTTAAGTCAAGCTTATGAGTAAGACCTAAATTTGGGAACAGTGTGCCCTTAAAGGTTAAGCATATAGAGCCAAATGCATATGACCAGATCTCTGGGTTAATTTTTGTTCCTCTGAATGGATCAATTGACTTTGATTTATTCACAAAGTGGAAGCTGAAAGAATATGTTTGTGTAACCTTTCATCTCCAAGCTATTTCCTCCCTCTGGTGACCTTCAAGTATAGTCACAATAGCTAAACATCATGGGACCCCTAGTTGGGGCAGAATGACAGAAATTTTACAGATCTGTACTACTGAAACTCTTGTACTGCTGAATACCAGTGCAATGTAGTGGATGTGCAATGTGTTTGAACAATGGTGCAATGCTAATAATGTGTTAGCAAAGCACTAATGATTTGGCTTAGCTGCGATGAGAGTCTATTCAGATAATGGGTGTGTGTTTGTCCAAGTTGGAAGTCACTTCATTTCACTCTAGTGGTAACCCTGGTGAAGGTGTTAGGCACAAATGTTCTGGAAAGTAGCTGCACTCAGGATCCATAATTGCCTTTCTGCTTCAAGAAATGGCACTTCTTTGTGATGTTGCCACAATCAAAACAACCTTCTGAACTACGTTCAAGCCCTAGTGGTTCAATTTGTTGGATTGGTACAGAGAAAACCAGATTCAAGGCCACATTCCACTATCAAAACTCAATTTTGCATAGCAGGAAATTGGAAATATGTAATACAGTATGTACATAAATATACAGTATGTATTCTTGAATTCCTGAAAAAAATAATATATAAACTTAAATAAATAAAATGCTATCCTGAATCCTATAATTTGCTTTAGCTTGGGTGGGTGTAGTTTGAGGAAAGCCAGTAAAGTGAACTTGAATTCTAATAAAAACTGAAGACTTAGGAATAGAAGGTGGGGTGTATGATTTCTGAATGTAGAAAACTATATGTGTGGTTTTGGATGGGTAGAATTTCCCCAACAGAGATAACACAAAGAGAAATAAGATTGCTTACTTTGCTTTGGCAGTCCACATAATCATAACCACTTTTGGTTGATTTATCAACTGTGGCTTTTTCTGAGTCATGACATACTACCTACACTGATCTGTAGGTAGTTGTTAGGAATGTAAGTTATCTAACAGTTAGTTGGGTTGGAAAATATTTAAACCAGGATAGACATTTTAATACTGTCTCTTTAAGGGAAGGCTAACATTGTAATTGGGTGTGGTTCCTCAAACGGCCATAAGATGGAGCCAGAAACATGGGTTGGTTAGTTCCTGTTCTGTTCTGTTCTGCTTTGTTCTGGAAAGTGTTGCCGTTCCTATTGACTGTTATTCTTGGGTTTGATGTAAGTCTATTTACTGAACTGTTTTTGATACTGGACTTTGTTATTTTGATTATCCCTGGACTGAAAACTGACTGCTTTAATTGTGAATGACTTGGACTGCTTGTTTTGCTTAAATGTTTATTGGAAGTAAAAACCTACATTTTACTATACAGTGTATCTGTGTGCTGTTTGTGTGTTATTCTTCACCACTCTCACTACGTCTCCCTGTGTGCGCTCATTCTCTGATGAGTTGCGGGTCCCAGTACCAGGATGAATCAGCTGACGACCTGCACCCAGACAGACTGTCTGGGTGGGCTCCTCTTGATGGCAAAGATGACAGACACAAAGGTTTCTTTTGGTGAGAGGAAAAGAGCTCAGAGCAAACTTTGCCCCTCTCTTTTATTGTGCAGCAAGCAGGGGGGTGGGTTTAGGTTACATGAGGTTAGACAGGAACAGGAAACACTGCCATATATGGTTAATCCTTATGCTATAGCTGACTCAGGATTTTGTACAGGAACAGGAAACATTGCCATATATGGTTAATCCTTATGCTATAGCTGACTCAGGATTTTGTACAGGAACAGGAAACATTGCCATATATGGCTAATCCTTAGTGACTCAGGTTTTACACGTAGCTGTTCCTATAGTGTCACCCTATATATGTATTGTATGTGTATTGGGTTGTCTGTGTACGTGACTTCCTACTGATGTGTCATATCGCAACATCTCCTCTGTTTTTATCTTGTTTTTAGGGCTATTTACTCACTATCCTCACTGTTATGTCCAGTCTAGGTCCTCCGACTCATCCTGTCATAGGTTCATGAGAATTCGTGGTTCCCCTTTGGCAGCATCTTTGGTGAACTCGTTATCAGAGTCATCGGAATCTGAGGAGAATTGCAAGAGGGCCTTTTTCTCTATTAGCGCATTAATTTGTTTTTGTTTTGAGTATAAATCCGAATCAATTTGGCCAAATTTTCTTTTAAGGATTTCTAAGAATTTACCTATCACACATGGTCCAATGGTACATGCCAACAAGAGAAGGATAAGTGGACCAGCTATAGCAGATAACAATGTGGTTAACCATGGGGAAAGGTTAAATAGTCCTTGATACCAAGTATGTTGTGAAGTTCGCTCCTTTCTCTTAATTTTAATCTGGTGTCTAGTTCTTTCATGGAATCTAGGACAACTCCTGAGCTATCAGCATAGAAACAACACTCTTCTTTAAGTGCAGCACATAGTCCCCTTGTTTCAAAAACAAGAGGTCTAGGCCTCTGCGGTTTTGTAAGACCACCTCAGATAAAGAGGTAAGAGAAGTTTGCAAGGCAAGAATGGATTTTTCGACCCTTCTAAGATCTTCATCTATGGTGGCACTTAACTGGCGAAGATGCTGATCAGAAGTAACAAGGCCAGCTATACCTGTGGCCGTCCCAGAAGCCCCAATCCCAGCAGTACAGTTAGCATCAAAGCAGTTACTACTCTCTTTTTGCCCTAAGGTTATATTGTCTAGGTTCTAGTAAAGAAACAAAATCTTCTGAGTTATATACATCAATTTTGGGAAACAATTGTACCTGAATACAAAATGATTTTTTTGTCAATACATAATCATTTCAGCAAAGTCAAAATGTAATTTGGGGAAATAGGAAGAAATCATGGTGTAATTAGTTGTAGAGTTGAGTATTTGTCCATAAGCGTCCTTGATGACCCATGTGATGTTGTGTGGTTTGTGGGCGTTAAGGCTGGTGGATGTCCCATCAGTCCAGCGAAACGAACAGCCAAGCAGGAAGAAGAGGAGTGCTGTCATCTTTTTCGGATGATGGCTTCGCTGGTTGTGGGCGGTGATATGGGCGGACACACCTTGCAGGAACCCAAAGAGTTCTGTCAGGAAGCTGGACTGCTGCGTAGCCTCGACCCCAGGTGATCAATTCGGCAGGTCCTTTCCACGCAGGATCAGGTAACTGTCTATAATAGACTAGTGGTCTCGAAGTGGGAACAGGTGGTTTAGTAAAGTGTCGAGATGCAGCAGACAGGGAGGGGTGCCAGTGAGATTGAGGAAGTTAAGCGTATACAGACAAACATTTAAAATATTTTGTAATGCTGGGAGGCTAGGGGGCCTTTAAGGCCTTTTGACCCCATGTATGGTTGCAATGCCAATTTTAAGGTTTGATGAGCCCTTTCAACAATAGCTTGCCCCTGGCTATTGTAGGCAATCCCAAACTTGTGGATAATGGACCAGTGATAGCAGAACTCAGAGAATTGAGAGCTGATATAGGCTGGTCCATTATCTGTTTTTAGAATTTTTGGCGATCCCAGCACTACGAAGGTCCGAATACAATGATTAATAACATGCTTTGACGTTTCTCCCCTTTGAGGGGTGACCATGATGAACCCTGAATAGGTGTCAATAGACACGTGAAGGTATTTCCAAAGGGCAAAAGGTGAGAATTGAGTGACATCCATTTGCCATGTCTCACAAGCCTCTATGCCCCTGGGATTAATCCCTTGAGGAAAAGTTTTTGCTTGCAAACTGCAGAGAAATGCCAAATTGTTTAACCAAAGCCTTTTTGTTTTGATGAAAATAACTATGACTTTCCCCTGCTAATAGAGGGGAAGGTTGAGGCATCTTAATTGTCAGTTGCTTGTGCCAGTTCATACCAGACACAAGCACCATGAGTTTTAGAGCCATCAGTTAAAACTGTGATGGCTAGGAGTGTGAGGGAGGTGAAGCCATTCGATGATGTACAGCTTCTTTGTTTTGGGGGCTGTTTGGAAGAGAATAGCTGTGGGCAAGATAGCCAAAGATAGCAGACAGTTAGGAATGATGCGATCAAGCCCTTGAGGGCATGGAATAGAGGGGAAAGGGTTGCAATAACAAGAGTGGCTACTGTAGTGTTAACAGGAAATGAAAAAGATCTTTCACCTCTGAGAGAGAGGCAATTAAGAGTGGATGAGTCATAAAGAAAGGGGGCAGCGACCACCCCTTCCATGATCAAAGAGGAGTTTGGGATGATAGAAGTTGAAAGCAGAACAGAAAAAGCTGTTTGTGTGGAGGGGGCGGCAAGTTGGGGAGATGTCAGGAGCATTGAAGCCATTGTTTGCCATTCAGAAAAGAGAATATTATGGTTGTTAGAGATATTCTCCAGCATGGCACGCACATAGGGTGACTTTAGACCATAGTTGGTGGTGGCAGATTTAAGATCTTTCATAAGATTCCATTCCATGGGGGCATACTGAGCAACTGGATTGCCTCCTGCCACTGGGGCTTGAAGGATCATGGGGAAGCAAGAAAGATCTTCTGCATTAATCTTCCCATTAGCTAAAGCTTCCTGAAAGGTGTTACGAAGCAAGGGGGAGGGGTATCAGAGGGGAAGGAGTCAGGTTTTGTAAAGGAAGATTTTGAGGCTGAAAGGCTGTAGGGAGGGGAGGGGGGAAGAGGGGGAGAGGAATGCGAGGAATGTAAGGCTTTGTTGAAGGGGAGGAGGGAGGGGGAGCGGGGGGCGTTTGGAGACAAAGAGTAGATGGGTGGAGTTTCTGCTGGAAGAGGAGGGGGGGATTAAGGGGAGATGAATGAGAGGAATGTAAGGCTTTTGTTGAAGGGGAGGAGGGAGGGGGAGCGGGGGTGTTTGAAGACAAAGAGGAGATGGGTGAAGTTTCTGCTGGAAGAGGAGGTGGGGATTAGACAAAGGAGCTGCTGAAAGAGCAGGGGGAATTGGGCAAGGAAGCTGCCGAAAGAGCAGGGGGGAATTGGGCAAGGAAGCTGCCGAAAGAGGAGTGGGGGATTTGAAGAAGGAGGGAGGGAATCTTGTTGATTCAAGGTTGAATCAGAAGAATAAAAATATCAATCGCAGCCATGAGCGCTCTCCAGGTACAGAGAATATGTGGCGCTGCCCGAGGAGGTTGATGGATCCATTTCCCAATTTTCTCCCATGTGGAGCGTTTAAGAGTGCCATCCTCGGAATAAGCTGGGCAATGTTTTTGAAGATAGAGGAGGAAAGAGATTATAGCTTTCCTTGAAAGAGGAAAGACTGTCATGCCATTAGTTCTTTGCAGAGCATTGGCCTTCCTGACTAAAAATGAAGTTCATCCACATGCTTGGACAGAACTTTGGAAAGTGGGGAGCCCATACTTACGAATGCGCTTTGCTGTTGCCCAGTGGCGTAGTACGGGAGTCAGGGCGACGTCTCCCTAGAAAAGGAGCACGTTGTGAAGTGGACTCACGTCGGGGTCACCAGTTGATGAGTTGCGGGTCCCAGTACCAGGATGAATCAGCTGACGACCTGCACCCAGACAGACTGTCTGGGTGGGCTCCTCTTGATGGCAAAGATGACAGACACAAAGGTTTCTTTTGGTGAGAGGAAAAGAGCCCAGAGCAAACTTTGCCCCTCTCTTTTATTGTGCAGCAAGCAGGGGGGTGGGTTTAGGTTACATGAGGTTAGACAGGAACAGGAAACACTGCCATATATGGTTAATCCTTATGCTATAGCTGACTCAGGATTTTGTACAGGAACAGGAAACATTGCCATATATGGTTAATCCTTATGCTATAGCTGACTCAGGATTTTGTACAGGAACAGGAAACATTGCCATATATGGCTAATCCTTAGTGACTCAGGTTTTACACGTAGCTGTTCCTATAGTGTCACCCTATATATGTATTGTATGTGTATTGGGTTGTCTGTGTACGTGACTTCCTACTGATGTGTCATATCGCAACAATTCTCCTAATGGGGAATTACCTCAACAGTAGTCCTTGACTTATGACTGCTAGTTTTAACAACTGATTGATACTTGATAAAAGTGACTTCTGACCATGACAGAGTCTCCTCAGATATGTCATCAAAATGACCGCAACTGGCGGTCTTCTGGTTTGAGCTCCTTCGACAATGGACTGAAATCCACGATCGTGCGCAGTTTTGATCCATGCTCACCACTGGAATAACCTGAGCTGACTGGTTTCGGGACTAAGCCACCCTGTAGAGTTGGTGAAGAGGGGGGAGACCACCAGGAGGGTCGAGGAGAGCCTCATCTCTCCTCACCAGCTGGCCATTACTCCCTTTCCTGAAGGTGGTTGCAGTGGTAGTCAGAAATGGCCACCTCAAAGAAAAACTCGACTGGAAAAGAAAGTGCAGGAGGAAGATAAGAAGAGAAAGTTTTGGTTGACCAGGTTAAATTGAAAAAGCAACGACATAAGGTACCCTGGAATTTAAACTATAAAAATAACATTGTTCCCAAAGAAGATTTTGAAGTGGCGAAGGAGAGAGGAAAGGGAAAGGATTTGTTTTTTCTCTCCTCCCTTCCTTATACTGATAGCTAAGAGACTTAAGTAAGAAACTGATAAATATCCACTTTGACATTAATAGGCATTTAAGCTGAAAATAAAATGTCAAAGGGATAATAAAGAATAAATAAAGATTTTTGGATATTTAGAAACTTTTAAAATCAGGAAAGGAGAGAAAAGAATAAAAGGACAGGATCTGGAAAAATGGAGGAGACTGCCTGGAACTAAAAGGAATTTACAGTGAAACTTTAACAAGATTCCTAAAAGATACATTCCAACTGAAACTTTGTAACAAAATAATAGAACCCCAGGAAGAGAAAGTAAAAAAAGAAGCAAGAGAAACAGCTATTAATTATTTGGATTACTTGGTGATTTTTGGATTTTTGGCTATCGTATTTAAATGACTAAAATCAATTGGGTGGTTGTTTAAAAGTGTTTAAAATGGCATCACTTCTAGAAGAATTGAAAATGGAACTTGAAAAACAGAAAGAAGATGCACAAGAAGGGAGAGGTTCTTTTGGCTTCATATTTCAATTCCTAGAAATGGAGATCTGGAACTATGAGAAACAACAAGAAACGTTTGTAGAAAAGAAGATCTTGACAAAGAAGAAGCCATCTTTAATGATCAAGTAATTTTATGTGGGGGGAAAAAAAGGAAAGGGGGGAAAGAGAGTGAAAAGTTTAAGATGTGAAAAAACAACCAAAAAAAAAAATAGTTTGAAAAATAATTGCAATATTAGAAAGCAACAGAAGAGGGGATTACAGAAGAGTGAATTAGAAGTAGTGAGACAATGGGGTAAAAAGGGGAGGGAGAAGAGGAAGGCGAAGAAGGAAAGGAAAAGAAGTTATAAAAGACAGAAACAACATATAGATAAACAGGGAAAAGGTATAAGGATTGAAAGTACAAGCCTGTTCAGAGATAATGGGTGAAAATTTAATTGAAAAAGGGATTCTGCAAAAGTGCATAAGATAGTATTGTTATATTGGAAGTAGAAATAATTTTAGAAAATATGACTAAAATGATGGATAAAATATTTATTGTAATACAGTGGAATGTTCATTAATAAATAAAAGAAAGAAAGTGAATGAGAGAATGAAATTAGGAAAGGATGGGAACATTTTAATTATTAATGATTTATAAAAATATAAGTGAAGAGAAATATGAAAAAAATTAATTATGGAAAGTTTATAAGTGTTCACAAGGAAGTATGATATTTAATTGAAAAGAAAAAGATGTTAAGATTTCAATGAATATTAACGATAGAATTGAATTGGAATGGAATGACTGTTTTATTTACATATATATATAATTTTTTAAGGATATAGTGTGTATTTTAAGAATGCACCAAGCAGAATTCTATTGGAAGTTATGTATTATATTGAATGTTATAATTTTAAAGGTATACATTGATGTTTAAATAAGAATTGAATGGACAAAATCAAAAGATATAAAGGTGTCATACTCCAATTAGTAACTACAGGGGAAAATTTGTTTAATGAGAAAAGATAATATGAAATTGAAACAGGACAGACAAAAGTACAAATATAATGATTTGAACTGAGATATGAGATAATTAAAAATAAAGTTGAGGAAATTAAAGAAGAGAAAAAACTATGTAGAAAATGTTAAACAGTAATAAGACATGGAACAGAGCACAAAGATGAACGTGAAATTGAGTTTGTGTCTGTATGAAGAAGTGACAACCCGTGATCATGCTATTCTCAAAAAAAGATGTTTTATTTATATTATTTTTTTTGTGAAAACCCAAATAAAATTTATATTAATTTTTTTTTTAGCAACTGGCATGTATTTATGATGGTTGCAGAGTCCCAGGATCATGTGATTGTCATTTGTGACTTTTCCAAGGAGCTTCCAACAAGCAATGTCAATAGGGGAAGCTGGATTTGTTTAACATGTGATTCACTTAATAACCAGGATTATTCATTTAACAACCATGGCAAAAAATGGACCATAATTCACTGCATAACTGCATCACTTAGTGATGGAAGTACCAGTTCCAACTTGTTACTATGAAACTGCATGTATTATTTACTTATTTAAATAATATGCCTCCCATCTTGTGGTTCAAGGTTACTTGTTTAGAAACATTAATTAGTCAATAATTTTTCAAATAACAGAATAGAATAAGAGAGTTGGAAGGTCTTCTAATCCAACACCATGCTTAGGCAGGAAACCCTACACCACTTCAGACAAATGATTGTCCAATCCCTTCTTGAAAACTTCCAGTGTTGGAGCATTCACAACTTCTGGAGGCAAGTTGTTCCACTGATTACTTATTCTAATTGTCAGGAACTTTCTCTTTAGTTCTAAGTTGCTTCTCTCCTTGATTAGTTTCCACCCATTGCTTCTTGTCCTGCCCTCAGGTGCTTTGGAGAATAGCTTGATTCCCTCTTCTTTGTGGCAACCCCTGAGATATTGGAACACTGCTATCCTGTCACTCCTAGCCCTTCTTAGCATCAAACTAGATATACCCAATTCCAGTAACCATTCCGTTTTAGCCTCCAAGCCTCTTTGCTGCTCTTCTCTGCAATTTTTCTAGAGTCTCAACATCTTTTTTACATTGTGGTGACCAAAACTGGATGCAGTTTTCCAATAAGAATTTGACATTTGACACATAAGATTCTGACCAATGTGGTGGAGTCATACCAAAACATTTCGGGGGGGGGGATGTATTGGCCAATTTGGAGGATTCTGAAGCTATAATTAATTACTACTATTTAGTTTTAAGGAACTAGCTTGCTTGCAATTAAGAAAAACTGGAGAATGATGTACAGTATCTGAAGATCTGAAGATGACCAGCAGAGCTGTACTGGATGGTAAGAGCAGAAAGATAAGAGTAGCAGGTCACAAAGTTCAAGGCAAATTTGTAAGATAAATTATGCAATACAAGACATGATCCTATTTGCAAGCAGCTTTATTACCTACATAGGAAATTTGACCTGACAGCCTGCAGTTCAAAGATTACCCTGAACACAGAAAACCAAACAAGATGTTAAAGTGGGCTTGTGATTTTGGGCCAGAATTTTTGAATGTTCCTATTCCATTTCCCCAGTTGAAGCCAATGTTCTATTTGTCCTGCAAATGAATACTTACAAATATTTGCTATATCCATCATATAGCAAGTGGCAGCTGGAAAGGAGATCTTAATCTATTGTTGCATAATGTATAAAGCTGTAAAGTTCTAATAACCTGTGTCTGCATGCTGCCCCCCCTCCCCCAGTATAAACAGATTTTAAAAGAAGATTTGCAGTTTACTGTGTTGTTGAGATCTGCCATAGACATCATTTGGGAGATCTGAAACCAATTGCATCTGCAATGTTGTAGGTTACTCGGTCAGTTTCTAGACCTCAAATAGGGAGGGCAAGACAGTGGTATAAGCATGCTTGTTAACCAACCTTAAAAGTTTTTTAAAAAAAATAAATTCAAAGATGCGGGGGGGGGAGGTGGAGGAGAAGGAAACACATTACTTCCGTATTTCTTGCTCTCAGAATTTCCCCTTCTGGCCTACTATGCTCTACCGCAGTGAGGGTGAATTTATGACACATGTGTCACAGATGACACACCATGTCATTTTTACTGACACACCAGTACGTCCTATCTTTGCTGATGAGCCGCACGAGAATGTAGTGTGCTCTTGCATGTCTTCTTGGCTTTCTGGAAGTCGCACGAGAAGGGCTGTGCTCTCGCACGGAGAGCCCCCAAGAACCTTTTGGAGTCTCCAAAAAAAAAAAAATCACAAGAAAATGGGACCTGATTCAACCCATTTCTGGGAGGCTGCAGAGGGTCACATGAAAGCACAGGCCTCTCATGTGACTCCCAGAGGGTTCGAGGCCATGCACATTCTTTTTTTTTTTTTAAGAACAAGTTTTATTGATTTTGAAGACAAACAAAACGTAACACATAGAAGTATAAAACCTCCTTTCTAAGAATTACTTATAAATTTTAACAAGGCAAGTAAAGCATTATTTTTTTAAAACATCACATTTCCATTTACACATATATATCTTTTCCAAATTTCTCATTATTTCTCCCTTCACTTTTATTCAATTATATTTCTTTCTATCAAAGTTTTAGTAATTCTCAATCAGTCATAGGCACACAAAATACAAAACCTAAAGCAAAACATTGGAGAAAGAAAAAAAAAAAACCTCCTTAGTTATCATTTATACATGTCTTTTCCCAATTTCTCTCCCTTTGATTTCATTTCTCCAAGGTTTTATTAATTTACAATCAAACATTAATAATCAACACACAAAACATAGAACATAAAACTTCTTTTGAAAAGTGTCTTGGCCCCAGGTTACATCTTTTTTGACAGACCTAAATCAAATTCATGCCCACCTTATATACCCTTCATATCTTATTAACCATTTTATATTTTCTATATAATTTCTCCCATCTTTTCACTCTCTTAATTATATTTTATTTATTTCATCTTATTTCAAAGTCATTATGCTTATATCTTTTGTCCGTTCTTTAGCAAACATCTATTTATCTCTTCTCTTTAACAAAAAATTTCCCCTGTAATCACTTTTGACATATAACGTCTTCTCCTAAAATAAAGCTTAAAATAATACATAATTTCCATCTTGATTCTGCTTAGTACATTCTACATATTAAATCTTAAAATAAAAAAATAGTACATTTATAGTATAGTTAAATGTATAATTTCTATTCTAATTCTAATTCTGATAAGTACATTGTTTTAGAATAAAAAAATAAAATACCAAAGTTATAATAACATTAAGACAGTAACAAATTAAACTATAACTAAGCATGAATCATTTAACACATTCTCCTAATATTTTATTAAATATCAACATCTATCATTATTAAACATTAATATTTTATTAAATATTCCAATAAACTATTTCAAATGCAAATACTGCAATACTATCTTATGCACTCTTGCAGAATCTTCTTTAATTATACCCTATCCATCATCCTTCGTCTCTAAAAAAAAATTTCTTTTTAAAATCTTGTTCTAGCCCGTGGCTTTTTTTTTCTTTTTCCCTCCCTTTCTTCTCCAATCTGGTCTTTTTGCCCCTCCCTCTCCTCTCCCCCATTTTAAGTTTCCCTCTCTGTTGTAATTCTCTTTTCAATTGCTTTCTAACATTGTACCTTCTTTTCACCCTATTTTTCTTTTTCTTGGTTGTTTTATTAAATCTTAAATTCTCATTTTTCCTTCCTCTCTTCCCATTTTCTTTCTTAGTCGAACTTTTTAGTCCATTAAAGATGGATTCTTCCTTTTCTTCTTCTTCTTCTCCTTCTCCTTCCTTGAGTATTTGCTGGTACGTAGAAACCGCCATTTCTAAAAAATGGAAGGCAGCTCCCAAGGAATCCTTGCCACTTTGTTGTCTTTCTTTTAATTTTTCATATTCCATTTTCAGATCATTAACAGATGGTACCATTATAGATTTTTAAAAACAACCCAGATGCTTTCAATCTTAAAGTAATTTCCAAATGTCAGAGTTATCAAACAATCCAAACAAACGAAGATTATTTCCTCTTCTTCTCTTTACAGTTTTTCTTCCAGGGGCAAAATCCCAAATGTATTTTAAAAGCCGTGTTACAATTAATTAATGGTCTTGTAATCTTCAAGGCGTCTCCCCCAACAAAGTTTTTTTAAAAAATTTTTTAGTCCTCTCCTTCCCACTTATACCAAAGAGCTTATTTTTACCTTTAAAAAGCAGGTTTTTCTGTGCTCCTTTGCTTTCTCCATAAGGAGGGGGAGTAAGCTTTCCTTCAGCACTTTCGCGATAACAAATTCTTTTGGAAACAAATGTATCAATCCAAAGTCAGGTTTCCAGGGTGTTTTAAAAGTAACTTAATGTCCTGGTTCAGCCAAGATCCTTCTGGCTCTTCCTCCTGCACAATCTTATCCGGTTGAAGATTTCTTCGTGGCTGCCATTACTGACAGCCGCTCCACCGTCTCAGGAAAAAGGAGTCTAGCCGGCTGGGGAAGGGGGGTGCGATATCCCCAGACCCCTGCCCGGATCTCCTCTGTCTTCCACTGCCCCTTCAGGGCAGCGACAACCCCCAAATCCAGTTGGATTGGGGGTACCTCTACAGCGAGCGCAGCAGGGACCCACAGAGAAGCGGATTCCTGCCGCCGCCGAAGCCTTGCAACCGGAAGTTAATCCGCCATGCACATTCTTATGTGATTTCTGCAGCCTGAGAAAAATGTTGAAAGTTCTCATGTGATTTTTGGAGGCTCTAAAGGCCACACGAAAACATGGTGTGCTCTTAAATGGCTTCTGGATCCTCTAGAAGTTGCACAAGAGGGTCATGCTCTCACGTGGTCTCCGGAACCTCCAGAAAGCATATAAGAATGGGATGTTGTTTTTGGAGGCTGCAAAGCCATGCAAGTTTCCAAAATGAAAGCCTTGTAGGACCCGAAGCTGCCTGGAATGGGCATTTTTTCCCTGAAAGGTACCTGGGGCTCAGGCAGAATATTTATTTGACCTACCCTTCATATAGTTCCTATCTTCTTAAGTGTCCTTAGATTCTGTTGCTGTTTTGAAACACTTGAAGATGTCAGATTTCTTGCAAATTATTTGAATAATGGAAGGAGAGGAAGGCAAGCATAGGAAATGCTACTTGTTTTCTCTCCCACCAACTTCCCTCTGTTCCTCCTCACTCAGAAGTAGATGCTTTCGATTTCAACAATATGTGTTAGAACACAGCAACAAAGAAGTCATTCATTGATGCTAATCAAATCAAAAGCAATCTGTTGTTCCATATCTTTTCCAGTTCAATGGAAAATTACAACCATATTAAAAGTAGGGTCATTTTATTATTTAAGCCCAATAATAATCAGTATGCATATTGTTTTCTCTGTTGTAAGTCACTGTTTTTACTTTCACTTTTTCTCACTTTATACTTTTGCATAATTGCAATTTTCCTCCAATTAAATTAATATATTGCATGAAACTGTTTTTAATAATGAAATTGGAATAAAAAAGACTATTGTTTTTTCTTTATTATTTTGCATGTGTCTGAGTTTGTTTTATTCATATTTGTTTTTTTATAATCAATGGACTTTATGTAATGCATAATACTGCACAAGATTGGAATGTACATTTTTTTTAAAAATGGATACACAAAGAATTGCTTCTCTTTTGTCTAGGCCTGGGATGGAATTAAGATGCCACCCAAATCAAGTTTGGCATTTTCTGAATTTTTAACATGCATAATCAGAAAGATTTGCCATCACTGCCCTGTCCTATTGAAGGCCTACCTGGAACATACATGTATTTGTTTATTAAAACCAAATGTTGTTACAGTATTTTTATAACAATGTCTATTTTAAAATTTTAAGGAACAGACTGTCTGGTCTTCATATGTATTTAATATACACCGTATTTTTCAAAATGTAGCTTGCTTTGTCCCATTCCAAGTGGTTTTTCAGATTTTGCTGCAAAGACTTTGGAAGCATAAACATTTATTGTGTTGCAAGGCCCCCTGGTGGAATTTGGAAGATTATTTATGTATGTATATATGTATATATGCATGGCTTGATTTACACATTAGATTAAGCCAAGATTTCCCAATTTTTGGGGGTTTAGATACATTTGACGTTTTGAGAGCATCAAAAAGTAGTTGCCATAGAATTTGTGGCTAATCACAAAACACTCATCTTATTCATTTATTTAATCTCTCTTTTTAAATAGCTGCTGACTTCCTTCAGTGACTTTTGGTGGCATATATAAAAATAATAAAAAAAATGCTTAAACACGAGTAAAACAATCCATTTAAAATAAAAAACAACACAAAAACCAAATTAAAAAGCTAAGTGACAGAAACACAGTGCATTCTATTAACTATTGCGGAACCATCTAACAAGATCCACTCTACTGTAGTATCCTCAAGCTCGCTGACAAAATGATGTTTTAAGAGCCTTTCAGAAGGCCAGTAGGGTTGGGGCCAACCTTATCTTGGTGGAGGGAGAGGAATGATCTTCCATATAATGGTGGTTATAGTAAAAAAAAAAAAAAAAGGCCCAGTTTCAGTCCTTGGCTGACAGGAACCACAAAATTACAATCTTCTGCTTCAAGGATGAAGTCACCATTGCCAGAACCCACCTCCAGAAACCATTTATGTGACAACAAACTAAGCCTTAGGGTGCAGGTATGGTCCCCCACATTTGTGGTTCCTAAGAATGTATCTGGGATCTCTTTAGGACAGAAACACATCATTAGAAATACAAGTGAATAGTTTTCAACATGATAGTTTTCCATTCACCTTTTAAATTAAATAATATTTTTAAAAATAGTGGGACAAAGTTCTGGGTAAGCTCCAGCAGGCACAATGTCATCTTCCGCTGCCAAACTTCTAGGTAGGTACTTTCTTTCATCCTACTTGTGTATACCAGAGTCTAAATCTAGCCATTCAGCTTTCTACATTGGCAACCTTTAGAGGCAGCAACATGAGCACTTGTATTTAGTAATGTTCCCAGTTAAGAGTGGAAAAGAACTTTCCTGATTTGGAAGGAATGCTTTCATTGCTATATTTATCTATATCTACAGGCTGTAGCAAGAGAACAGAAGGCAGCGTTCAGGCTTTTCTGCATTGAGCAAAGGCATTGCATTGATAAACAAGGGGTACAAAAGACAGAATCAGGCCCTTGCACACATTCATCACACAATGATGTCATTTACACCATGATGTCATCTTGTAAATGACACTATATTGTGGAAAAAAAATAAAAATCAAAGTACATCAACAAGTAAAGAAAACAAATCTTTAACAGTGACTGTTGGATCTCTGCCACAGGATCAGACATCCATGCTTCAGCAAAGTCTATTGATTTAAGCCCTGATTTGTCTGTTCTTTATTCTTGTTTTGTACATGACCCAGTTCTTTCTCTTTCACATTTATATGACTGTGTGATGACTCCTCCAGATGCTTCCCCAGATGCCTCTCCAGATGTTAGTTCAAAGGAGGATGAACCAGTCCCAGCACTCCAGGAGGGGATTGGTCAGTGGCACCAAGCAGCTGGCTGAGGTTGAATTGACTGAAGCACAGCTGTAGCAGTACAGCCCGGAGGCTTCAGATGGGAAAAGCTTGCAGCTGCAGCCAGTTAGCGAAGAGGAGGAGGAACTGTCTTCTGCACCTGATATGAGAACACATCGGACAGAGAAAAGGCAGGAACACTGAAGGTCAGCCTGATTACTCAACAGGAGGCAGCCTCATCCCTCTTAAGGGGCTGCTGACTATTTATTTATTTTATTTAATTTGTCAATCGCCTACAAAATAATAGGTATAAGTATAAACATGACTAAGAATACAGAAAATAGGTACGATTAAATGGGGACAATAGGACAGGGACAGGAGGCATGATGGTGCACTTATGCACGCCCCTTACAGACCTCTTAGGAATGGGATGAGGTCAATAGTGGATAGTTTGAGGTTAAAGGAGTGGGGGTTTTAGGATGTAACTACAGTCAGGTAGTGCATTCCAGGCATTGACCAATCTGTTGCTGAAGTCGTACTTTCTGCAATCAAGTTTGGAGTGGTTTACATTGAGTTTGTATCTGTTGTGTGAACTTGTATTGTTGCGGTTGAACCTGAAGTAGTCATTGACTGGTAGGACATTGTAGCAGATAATTTTGTGTACTACGCTTAAGTCCAACCATAGGCAACGTAGTTCAAGATTGTCCAAGCCCAAAATTTCAAATCTGATGATATAGGGTATTCTGTTGCTAGCAGAGGAGTGTAGTACTCTTCTCGTGAAATACTTCTGAACTCGCTCAATTGTATTGATGTCTGATATACAGTGCAGATTCCAGATGGATGAGTTGTATTCAAGTATTGGTCTAGCAAAGGTTTTGTATGCCCTAGTTAGCAATTCAATATTTCCAGAGGAGAAGCTTCGTAAGATTAGATTTACAACTCTTAATGCCTTTTTGGCAATGCTGTTACAGTGAGCTCTGGCTCTTAGGTCATTAGATATGAGAACTCCTAGGTCCTTGACAGAGTGAGGGTCATCAACGATACAATCAATACAACCTAGTTTGTATTTGGTGTACTGATTTTTTTTACCAATGTGTAGGACAGAGCATTTGTTGGTCGAGATTTGGAATTGCCAATTGTTTGACCATTCAGACACATAATCAAGGTCACTTTGAAGAGCAGTAGCATTGTCAGTGGTGTTGAATAGTTTTATATCATCCGTGAAGAGGATGCAGTAGCTTATAAGGTGATCGCAAAGGTCATTTATATAGAATATAAAGAGTGTGGGTCCTAGAACGCTGCCTTGAGGGACATTGCTGTTAACTGGAGCAGGGTTTGATATAGCATTCCTTATTTTTACTCTTTATTGCTTGTTTGACAGGAATGCAGTCATCCACTTATGAAGGGATCCGGAAATGCTGTAAGAGTTTAGTTTTAACAGTAGTTTGTCATGTACCATTGAATCAAAGGCTTTGCAGAAGACTATGTAAATTGCATCTATTGCTTTACCCTGGTAAATTTAGGACATTTAAATTTAAATTTAGTACAGTAAACAGATGGAGGTGATGCTGGGAACAATGTATTCTTTACTTAGCTGCGTCTTTCCTGATCTTTGTGATTCCAGCCTTGGATTGATTGTATGTCTTGTGAACTCTGGACTTTTTTGGCCTCATGCATCCTCTTGTATTGTGGATTTAATTTTGCCTAGTGGATTTATCTGGTTTGGGAAACTTTCAAGTGACTTGCAGACTCAGTGGCCATTGCTCTGTGGACTAGGATTGTTCTGCTTTTGGCTGGGCTTAATTGGGACAGTTCTGAGTTTTTAATGAAGGGAATTGCTGGGGAATATTAATAAACTCACTAACCCACTGTTATGTGTGTGTGAGTGAGTGGCACAGCATAGACTGGTTCATTTAATTGTAATGCTAGGCTTTTAAAAAAGCAATACTGTCTTATATTTTTGTACAACATATTGTGCATTTGTGCAATGTAGTTATGTTCAGGGTTATCTTGGGGATAAAAAAGTCAAGATAGTTAATGACAGAAGCCTTTGCACCTGTGTGCAATATTGACACATATACATATAAAGCGTAGGGCTTTGATTATGCAGATGTTATGATTTTAACCTTTTGGAGGTGAGCTTCTGTGAGGGAATGAGAACAGAAATGTGCTGCAATTCAAACTCTGCCCTTATATATTTTCATGTGCTATTGTGATGGAAGTAAAATAAAGAGACCGGTTGTCCTATGATATCCATCAGAACAGTGTTTCCCAACCATGGCAACTTTAAGGTGTGTCTCAACTCCCAGAGGAATTCCAGGAATTCCAGAGGTTGAAGAATACTGTACTAGAACAGGTTGAAGAATACTGTACTAGAACAGAAGATTTGTAATGAGACCAACAAGACCTGTTACAGTGAATGTGAGTAAGAGCAGCAAAGGAGGTTCACGTGTACTGCAGATGTAGGGAACTGTAAAATTCAAGGAAAAAGTCTGCTTTTGCAAATTTTAGAATTACCTTCTAGTGCACAGGTGTCAAACTCACAGTGTCATGTTGCTGTCATGTGACGTTTCACAATGTTTTTTCCCTTTGCAGAGCTGGGGTGGGCTTGGCCTGTGCATGATACATCCGGCCCACGGGCCACCAGTTTGACACCCCTGTTAGTGTGCTTTCTAATCATCAATAGGCTGATGGTACACAGTTGTATCTTTCAACCCTGGGCTGGCCAAGTGAGGCTTTTGAGATTTTTATTAGAGTACCTGAAAATTTTATGGATTTAGATGGGGAAGAACCTTCTCCAATTCAATCCTACCAAGATTGTCTGTGGGACTTAGGACCACCCAGTTATTGGAATATTCAATCTTTGATCATGGGTGGGATTCCGCTTCCCTTTTCAAGGGTGGTGAACAATCTTCCTGGATTCAGTTCCTGCTTGATGAGGAGATGACAGATATGACTAGGAAGGCCATGCTGATTCTGCTCAGCAAGACCTTCATTGATTCTGTTTAGCAGGGTTAGCACACTTTGAGTTCCTAATATCTATTGGGATCCTGGAAACATGCTATCTCTGTAGCAGCATCTACTCTGTGAAATAAAGTCGTCCCCCTCCAAGATCCAGAGGTCTTCCACCCTGCTAATATTTTAAAGGTCCTTGAAGAAAATGAAGTTGATTCTTTTTTCCCATTCCATTTTCTATTGTTTTTCTTTTGTGTGTGTCTGATTGTATCCTTTTTTCAAAAAGTGATTTTACTTGTGATCTGCCCAGATTTGATGGGAGTCAGATGGTATACAAATATATATATTTTAATCTGCATGAGATTAACAGTAAAAATGTTGGCTCAGTGTGTTTCTTGCTGAAATAAGTTTTTCCCCAAATACTGATTAAATTCCAACACATTCTCCCAAGCCTTTAAAATGAAATATAATTCCTTCAACATGTTGTTTAATGTTTTGAAGATTATTCACTAGATGTCAGTATTGCTTTTACAAATAATCTACAATTTAGTTCAAATCTGAATTATTAAATATCAATTTTAACTTTATCCATCAAATAATCTTTGAAGGAGTTATAAACTGAAGATGACTATATCCATATTAAATAACTCTCCTTTTTATTTTAAAAAGCATGTAATGTGCCATGGTTGGATTGTTTCAGTACCAAGGTTTGTTTAGAAATAACCTAGGAATGGCTGAGATGTCCCTTGACTCTCTCTTCGATTCCCTGAATGGATTTGTTGTGAAGAGCTTCAGAAATCATGCCATGGGCTCTGTATTCACTGTGAGTTAATTAGATCAAAGCCCGGGCTCTACTGTGTTATTCTGCATTTCTCCAATCATCTTGTTACTGGAAGATGTTTGACCTTTGATTTCTGAATTTGTTTTTTCTCAAGTCAGACCTGGATTACTGTAATGTATGTGGTGTGGATTTGTACTTGGGACTGATTTGGAAGACATCATTCATGTCAGGTTGCTAAGGGGTGTTTTATCATATACACTGGTTGCCAGTTATGACTGAACCAAATGTATGAGAATGGGATTTCCGGAAGTATGAAGTTAATATATCTGAAGAGTAAAGTGAACTAAGTAGCCTGAGGCCAAACTGTCAAGACAGAATGCAAAATTGAAGGCCTTAACAGTAAGATTCTATACTCTGTTTCATTTAAAAAATAGTCATGTATTGACTGCATGTCAAAACCTCAACTACCTGTGGAAAATGGCAGTCTGAACATGCTCCTTTTTTTTGTTTAGAAGCCAGAAATCATAGCTGGTTTGTAGCTCAGGAGTATCCTTTGAAGCCTGAAGAATATTCCAGAGTTAAGCCAGACTAAGGAGAGTTCATGAGGTTGATTTGGGGGGCGAGGGTGAGTGGGTGAAGTTCACTTTTAATTTTAATTAAATTTAATTTTAATGAGTTTATAGTTTTCTCTTTTGGCACTGGAGTATGCTATAGATTTGTTCTGGCTTTAAAGAGAGCTCAAGGAAGCCAGTCTGGAAATATTTACATCAAGTAAGAGATAGGATAGACAACAGTGGAAAATAGAATGAAGAACAAAGACTTGGAGCTGGAGAAAGGCTTAGATAATATGATGTTGCTTAAGCTTAGAGAGAAAAGGTTTTGCTTAAGATTTTGAGCAGATCCTGAATATCTTGGTTAAGACATTAAAAGGGTAATGATTTAGGCATTGTCAAAACTATTGATTTGGTATGAGGATAGAATGCAAACAAAAATCGATAAGGTATATTGTATTAATTTAATTTATGCAGCAAAGAAAAATTCTCAAGAGATGTTTTGGCTTGAGGGGAAGTACAAAAGAACATATATGTATTATTGTTGGATTATATGTGCTACATGATGATAAAGAGAATATTTTTCAAATACTTAATGGACCAATTGGCTTTGTTTGCATACATAATTGCTATATATTGGGGAACTGGAATGAAGTAACATTTCCCCAACTTGATAAAACATATGATAAGGGAATTAAATCTAATCAAAGTAAGCTACTAAAATCACTCTCTTTTTAATTTGATTGACAATTTGGCTTTGATATACCTGTAGATAGAAAATGGACATTCAAAATAATACTTTTTTCCCCCAGAAAGTCATATTTTTTTCCCAAGAATTGATATGATATAAATTTCAAAAACAAGATAGTCCTACTAGACATTTTACCAAAAATGTTTTCTGATCACAACCCATATTAATTTTATGTATAAAGTTCTGGAAAATATGGATTTGTGGGCAATGTAAAATGCAGGGGTGGGAGTCAACTGGTGTTACTTCTAGTTCAGTGATCATGTTTTGCTCGTGCATGCATGCTTCTAGTTCAGTGATTATGTTTTGCTTGTGCATGCACACGTCTGGCACACACGCGTTCTGTGCACGTGTGTAAAAAACGTAAAAACCTTAAGCTGTGCTGCCCGGACAGCTGATGAGAGCTGCATGAGAGTGCACAGCATTTCAAAAGCCATTTTTTAACTGCTTTCTCAACCTCAGCTGTGCGGCAATTTATTATTTATTAAGGAAATAAAGGAAAGGTAAGAGCCCAGGCGGGTGGGTGGGCCAAACAGCAGCAGACACAGAACTGGTTCAGTGTCTGCTGCTCTTCTATAGAGCCAGGCAGAACCGGTAGCATCCCACCCCTGGTAAAATGGTCTATTAATCCAAAAAATCCTATGGATTTTTATTGGTCTTCCTTTAAAAATCATAATATTGTTAAGCTTATATTCTATTAATATTTTAGAAGATGTAAAGTATTCTGCGAGTGTGGGTGTATTCTGTGGAACTATGTTGCTGAGGGAGCATTTTAAAACTCAATGGTAGTGTAATTATTTGTAGGCTGGGCTTTGTATAAAATGCAATACTGTATGATACTAAAGTATCTTAAGCCTATTAAAGTACTTTGGTTTTCTGCTTGGAGCACTGTGAGCCAAGTGTGATTTAATTATGTGGACCCACAAAATATTACTAAATCACTATTGAACGCTGCTATTTTAAGTAAGAAAGGAAAGAAATAAATATTATTATTGTTCTTATTTCCTTGTCATGTTTACAGATTTTATTGGTTTATAATATAAAATACAAAAATATAAAAGCAAATAGTAGGAAAAATAAGGGAGGGAAAGGAGAAGTGTAGAAAACAATGGGAAAAAAAGAAAAAAAGGCATTGACTTATTTCCTTGTGAAATAAATAAACAAACTTGTAAATAAACTCTTGTGATGAATGCAGTGTTTTTAAAAGTTGGCAATGTTAAGATGTATGGACTTTAACATTCTGGCTGGGGAATTCTGGGAGTTGAAGCCCATATGTCTTAAAATTGTCAAATTTGAAAAACACTGATCTAAGAGGCTATTCCTCTGGGAAAGGAACACTGCAGAGGACATTGCAGAGAGACACGTTAAATTTAGGGGAGATTGGAAGCACAATAAAGAGATTCAGAATAACCTTAATTATCTAGGTATAAATTTAGCAGGGCTACTAGCAATAAAATCATCTCCAGAAATATGTTTGTTGTTTCCTCAGTTCGCCAGCTTCACCAGCCTGAGTACTGCCATTATCCTCAGCTGTGTGCCTGGTGCTTCCAATATTTTTTAATTAACAAGGTGGAAGTCCCACTGAGATTGGCTCATTACACCATCAATCTCAGGCAAAAGCTTGTCCTTCCTGTCACCCACAAAAAATGAAGGGCTCCTCTCACTTCCTTTCTGGAGGGTGAAGCATTTTGCAGGATTCTCTGGATGGCTCCTAGCATGGATTTCTTGCATTCTGGGGTTTCTAGTCTAAAGAAGCTTATCTCTTGAGGCCCTTGAGCCATTCTGAGCTTGATCATTTCCCTGCAGATGTTTCATTAGTGCACTGATGCTGTTATTTAGTTGGGCAATGAAATGTCTGCAAAAAACAATCAAGCTCAGAGAGCACCAGGGATTCTGAGAACCCAGATCGTTGAGGGCAATAAATTGTGGGGTTTATGATTGTTGGGGACTCTGTAAACTGCTTAGAGGGGGCTGTAAAGCACTGTGAAGTGTTATATAAGTCTGAATGCTATTGCTGTTCTACAGTTCAACCCTGAACCACGTATATTTTATCAGAAACTTGTATCTCCAGGCTTCCAATACGGAGAAAGATAACTGGGCCCATGCTAGCAATACTGAGAGATTGGTATGCTAGCATTTGGGAAACCCAACCCAGGTTGAAAGACAGGAGCCTTAAGGCAGGGGTCTAGCCCCAGTTGGGGTTATAATGGGTTAGCAGACATCCGGCAAAAGCAGTATCTATTCTCCTTTTTGCCCTCATGTCCTCTATCCAACAGGCAGTGCCTGAAATTCAAATATTGTCCAGCTTTTTGAGTATCTAAGAAGGTATCTTTTCTGGAGCAGTTTTTCTCCATTATACAGGACTTCCCCAATAAAAGCTAATGACAAGTTGACAAGTTCTGCTCTGTGACCTTAATTAGTTGATTAATACCCTCCAGCCAACTTCGGCTCCTGCCTAAAATTGACAAGACCATAACCAATTACAGGCTGAAGGCTTTTGCCTCCTAATAGCTCTAGAACATTCCTGTGATTGAAAACCAATATTTTTGATGCTGGAGAAAGTAATGTCATATAAATGTATATCTAAGTACGTTTTCTTTTCTTTTTCAGTTTTCATTGTAATTTTGTCACAGATGCAAAGAAAATCAAATAACTTCTCCTCCTTTCCCTCCCCACATTTGTCCTCCTTTTCAATTGTCCATGAGATCTTTTGTCTATTATGATTTCAAGTAACCCTCAGACCAATGGAGAAACAAAATCCTAGGAATAAGAAAATTGAGAAAAGGAGGATTTTTTTAAAAGGGTTTTGTGCACATTTATTTTTATGTTGTATGTTATAGCTGTCTGAAGTATGTCTGAATAAAAAGATATAGCCATTCCAAAATATTGTTTGGAATTAGGAAGGAAAGAATGGCTTTATCTTTATTTTTTATTGGTTTTATTGTAATTGGTTTTATTGTAATTTCTTTGTTCTCTATGTCAGAATCACTAATAAATTCTGGTTGTTTGCCCAGTCAGCCAGATGTTTAGACTGGATTTGGCATTTTTATCTCTATGTCAAATTCTTCCCAAGGAAGAATGTTGCTTTTTTTGATGGTGTAAAAAGTATCACCACAGGATGTAAGTTCTTCTTAGGATCAGATGCCCAATTTTCACAGAAGAGGACTTAGAATATGGAGAAATTAACAAATCTAAAGGCTGCAGTGCAAAATAGGCCAAAGCAATACTGTGCTTCTAAGATGCGGAATATACACTGACAGGAATCCATTATTATCAGTCTCCACAATTTTAACAAGAGATTAGTTGAGCAAAAGGAGAAATTGTATAAACAATATCTTAACTGTGTGATTAAAATTTATTGCCACAAGATGCAAATGTAAAAAAGAAAAAGAAGATGCTGAGATTTGATGATTCTTCTAAAAACTATGGTTTTGCCATACTTGGTTTCTCTAATATAAATTAAACTGGTCCTCTCCATGTAAGCCTCTTTGGTAGAAAAGCTCCAACCCAAAATAAAACATCATCTCCAAACATTAACTTTTTATAGGCAGGGGTGGGATTCTACAAGTTTGAACCTATTCATTAGAAATGGTTGTTAATATTCTAAGCAGTTTGGAGAACCAGTTGTTAGAAGAAATTACTGGCCTAATCCTATAAGGAAGGCAGGAAGGAAACATTCTGGTATTGCCTACAGAAACTGCCTCTCCTTTAGCCCTTATTACATTCTTGGCAGGACTAGACTTCCTGTCTCAGGAACTTCTCTGTTTTTTTTCCCTTCCTTTGCTGGTACTTTGCTTGTTTGGAGTGACCATTCAAAGTTACAATGGCACTGAAAAAAGTGACTTATGACCATTTTTCACATTTACAACTGTTGCAGCATTTCCACAATCATGAGAGGCCAGGCGAGGAGATGCGTGCCTCGATGTGAGTGATACCGAGTTGGCCACACCCAGCCAATAACATGACCACCAAGCCATATCTACCTGGTCACATGACCACCAAGCCACACTCACCACCTAAGCCACGCCTACAGAACCGGTTGTTAAAAAATTTGAATCCCACCCCTGTTTATAGGGGAGGAAAGAATATTGCTGAAATAGTAACCCTTGCTACAGTACTCAATCTCCAAAATAGGGGGGAAAGGGGAAAAAATAGAAATTCAGCTATGCATTCCAAGTTAATCAGCTCCAAGGTCTTTACTCCTTTATTTTTTACTGAAGGAAATGGGGTGGAGAAAGCTATTGGAAAAATAAATAACAAAATCAAAATTAGCATTTTCTTACATTCCTATCTAGGAGGTTGTCATTCCTGTGGGAATATTGGGCACTGCAAATGAGATTGTCCCAAAGACATCAATTACTTTCAAGCATGGATGAGCAGCCCTAGAACAGAACCAATGTAAGTAATTGCATCTTAGCATGTCTCTTTTCTTTTCCCTCTGCTGATTCCTTAGTGCACTGTAAAATACCTGAAAAACTGCCTTTTTAGCATGGAACCTTCTTTTTTCACTGTCCGGCATTGATTCATAGGGTATTCCTTTTTTTCCCCTATTTAGCACATATTGCATGAATTCATTTGTGCAGTGCAAAATACCTGGAAAAACTATGTGCTGCCTTTTAAGCATATTAGCTTCCCTTTTCACTATCCAATCATTGATTCCCAGGATATCCATTTCTTTTCCTCTTTAGTACATAGCTGTAGAAATTTCTAA
Source organism: Pseudonaja textilis (assembly GCF_049901715.1). Classification (NCBI taxonomy): domain Eukaryota; kingdom Metazoa; phylum Chordata; class Lepidosauria; order Squamata; family Elapidae; genus Pseudonaja; species Pseudonaja textilis. The sequence continues at coordinate 304,182,407 of NC_141990.1, read as the reverse complement.
TTAATCTATTTCATGCCTGTCTCTTTCTCTTTCTATCAGAAAAGTGAGCCTCACCCTTTTCTCCCAGCTTCCCCTCCCTCTTAAGCCTTTTGGGAAAAGATGTGTTTGGCAAGCTGATATCTGCTATTTCCTTTATCTTGATAGTATCTATATTATTTATTTTGTATCCCGCTTTTACCTATTGTGGAGGCTGTATGTCTTATGATTAGATCTGTTCAAGAAGACAACCAGGAACATCTTAGTTCCCTTAGTTAAGGAACATAACATCTTAGAACATGTTTTGTTTTCACTTATTTGCAAGTAAAGAAGTACAGATTGCAGTGTCTCAGTCCAGCCTGTGAAGATTTTTGTAGATCCCTCCAAAGCGCTGCCTAAGAATGCCCAGTATTCTCTTAACCCTGAAACAGAGAAGGGTAATAGCTGTGCTTACTCAAAGCCTGTATGACAATCTGGACAGATATCATTTGCAAGACCCCAGGGATAATTTACAAGTGGGCTAGGCTTCCTGCTCCTCTTTTGAAGTCCCGGAATCTGCTTTCTTCTTCTTTCTTGTATAATCTCTTTATTTTTTTAAAAATAGCTGCTCTTCTTCATCCTGCTGCTCTATCCATCATTGAGCATATTGCTAACAAAACCTTTTGGAATGCTGACACCCTAGATACATATTGTCAGGGTCTTCTTTCAGATGTGAAGCTCTTTTGGGAAGTCTTATATGTCGGAGGTAGTCCCTGGCCTGAGGGAACCTGATTTTTCTCCAGAGCATCTGCCCAAAGATGCAACCTTACCATGTCCCAAATCAGAGGTCTGGCTATATAAACATCTAACAAATGAAGAATGCTGTCCAGCTGAGATGGAAAGGACATTTACAAATGCTGATCACCAACAGCACTATATATTGAAAAGACCATTCCTTCTTGATTGATGCTTATACCACAAGGGTACATTCCCATCAGCAGAGAAGTCTAAATATTGAATCAGGTTGATTCTGAACACCGAACCAAGAGAGGTGGATGATTTCTTTTCTTATTCCTTTGATTTTTATTGTATTTTTGAAATTTATCATTGCTTGGACTTTTATAATAATCTGGGTTGTGGAATTGTACACACTTAGCCTTAATCAAACCTCAGGACAGAACTAACTTTCCCTTTTTAATAAAATACTTTTCTGACTGCCCAAGCATGGCAACCTAAATTACTTAATAAAAGTAATAACATCCTCTAATTGAATAAGGTAAAGGTAAAAGTTCCCCTCACACAAATGTGCTAGTTATTTCTGACTCTAGGGAACGGTGCTCATCTCTGTTACAAAGCCGAAGAGCCAGCGCTGTCTGAAAATGTTTCCATGGTCATGTGGCCAGCATGACTAAATACCAAAAGTGCGCAGAACACTGTTACCTTCCCACCAAAGTGATCCCTATTTTTCTACTTGCATTTTAGATGCTTTTGAATTGCTAGGTTGGCAGAAGCTGGGATAAGTAATGGGAGCTCACTCCGTTTCATGGTGCTAGGGATTCATACCGCTGAACTGCTGACCTTTCTGACCAACAAGCTCAGTGTCTTAGCCACTAAGCCACTGCATCCTTATATTGGTGCTTAATATAAAATATTGGTGTCTAATTGTATATTGGTGCTTAACATAAAGTATTTTGCACACCAACTCTGTATATATTCCTGTGGCTAGTTCCTCCTCACTAAGAGCAAGTGACCCTGAACATCACCATACAAATGTCAAGTCTGTTATACATGCCAGATTCACCACTTCATCTATGATTAACTTGTAAATGGGGCAGATTTATTATAAACTTACCAGATATTCAAGGTAAACAACTAGAAATCATGGACTTGAGAACCTGATAACTTGGTTTATGGGATGAATACTGAGGGATGGGATGAGCATTGAGATATTTTTCAGATAGCTTCCCCAGTGTTAACAGGATTTATTCTCTCTCGGGTCCCTAGGAAGAGAATTTTAAGTGGATAGAGATATCCACTGAAGTGGAGCACTTTTATAAGTGGACTGTATAAAAATGAGGCATTTAAAATGATATCACTATAAAGCATTAGATTTATATTAGTGTGCAGAAAATGTTTAATTTCTTTTTCCTTTTCCTAAAAAGCATAGTTTTCTTTCTTTTTTCCCTTTTCTTTGAACTTGGCTTTTTTCCCTTGTTATCAGTGCCTCTAATGTAGCTATCAGGCCTCTACTATTACCAAGAAGCATCCTAACTTTGTGAAGGTTTGTGTTTTCTGCTTCAAAATGCACACATGATTTCCTCTTTATTTTCTGGTTGGCACACACGAGTTGTGCCTATCGAAGAAATTTAGACACTGTGCTATTCTGAGAAAGAGAAGAAAGAAATTCTGTTCTTACTTCCTCTGGTAATAAATAGACTGCCTTCACTTGAAGTTGTGTGCCCTGTGCTTTGAATTCTCCGTCCCCTTAACAAGTTCTTCTGGCTGGTGGGTCATCCATCATTCTTCTGCTCCCAGAAAAACACCCTGCAAAAATAATCAGAAGGAAATCTTCCTTTTGTTCGCTGAATGCAACACTTGAACAATCAGGCTTTTATAGCAACTCTGGAGAAATGCATCCCACAAGCTCTGTGTAGACCTATGCTATTTTTCTATAACTACAAGAATTAAGAAATAGGTGAATTAAAGCTTGCTTTTCTTCTATGTTAGAACATAGAAATGCTACATTTTATAGACAAAACTTCTTTAATATTTGCTGTATATTCAGGTTTATCACAGAAGTGTTATTTCAGACCATGTTCATTTCAAAAATGTGGTGGAATGTTTATTGACTATGTTCATTTATCTAGTTAATAGTGTATATCCAGTCTGATTGCTGAGCATTAGGCAATATCATTTTCCCAGGCTTGTTTATTAACAGTTTATTGTCTATAAATAATGGAGCAAGAAGGCAGATGAGATCATATGCATGGGCTAAATTGTATGAAATAAGAATGAAAAGGCGATAAAATAAACTTTATGATTGCTATTTTCTGTCCTATGCTTTTTGAATTCAGAAAATGAAACGATACTTGCATTGTCAACTTTGCTGCTTGCAATAAGATGCTAAAAAAGACATTTGATGTGTTCACACGGCATTGCTTTTCTACAAACAGCTGTTATATCTTTCCTAGTATGATTCACTGAGACAGTGTTTTTTCAGTAGCATTGAGCTGAAGATGATTAGTTCCTGGAATCAGAACCTCAGTCACTTGTGACCTACATATTTGGGGAGACAATCTGTGTGCCAGGGATCAGTCCAGAGACTGGTGCCTCCTGCTTACAGTATATCCACCAGTTCTGTACTCTTGCTTGTAATGCAGCTTATATCTGTATTTTCCCTTGGGGAATTACATTTTCATGTCAGCTTCTTCACTTAAAATGTTGTTAGAGCTATTTATACATCCTGTGTCACTTTAAAGTGTTGGAATATTATTTTTTTAATTTGAGAAATTATAAACCACTCATCTCTCCTTTTTAGAGGGTGCCTCATTTTTCCAGTTTTTATCAAAAAGCACCAACATTCAAATGTGCAAATACAATACTGAAAAAAGGAATGTAAATAATAATGTCTTCTAAAATGAAATAAAAAAACATGATGCTGTCCTTAGAATCTTCTTTTGATAGCAAGACTACATAGCATGAATGTTTTGAACAGCTTTGCAGAGCCTTTCTACAATAAAGACAATAAGCCTCTTCCTAAAATATTGATGCTGTGTCTAGGTTGCATGGGGCAGCTGTGTCTAAAAATATTTACTGGTCTCTTAAAAACAAATTTCTCTATATTTGCCTGTTTTATTCTATTTAGTGGGTTGAAATTTCATGGATACTAAGGATTAGAGGCAGGAGATAGCCCTACATCATGCTGCCTACAAGTACCAGCAGCATTTCTTGGCTCTGTTACTTCTGTTGTCATTGTCAGACATCTCTGCAAAGTGCAAAGAGCCTTTTCACAGCACTAGAAAGTAAAAGACAAGCATATCATCAAAATTAATTCAAGAATTTTCACTAGCAGTTTTATTCCCATGTTAATGTAACAGCTGCAGAACATGCAAATGCATCAAGAATGGAGATGCTTTGGAAACTGGTTGTATTTGGGAACAAGGTCAATGAAGAGCCTTGAAGAAGAAAAATCACTTTGCCTATGAAAACATTGCCATCTGCTTGTTCTTTTCTAGGAACAAAAGTCATGAATTGATACAATTTACTGAATATCTAACACTGCAATTTTTTTCAAATTTTATTCTGAAGTCAGAACTATAGAATTCAGAGATATTTTTCCCCAAATGGGTGTGTATTGCACAAATGGAATATTCCAATTCAAGGCTAAAATAATCCAATTTATGGCTAATACAATTTTTCTCTGACATACTTTTCGCACTACAGGCTCTTTTGACCTAAAATCTTTTCCACCATTGATGTTTGATACTGAACCAAAATGGAATTTCAGTTGAAGTCCTGCAAACCAAGGAGCCACTCAAGGCATTTTACCAGAATAAAAGATTGATAACCTTTCACAAAAAGATTAAGTTAAGAGATAATGCGGCTTAATTTTGGCTTAAGGTGTTGAGTAAGCCTAGACAATTGAGGTTTAATTAATCAATTGTGCTCAAGCAAACCAAGGCTTAATGCACTATGAGAAGCTCTCATTATCTGCAATGTTGGAGGTTTTCCCCTAATGTTGTAATAAGTATTTTATACAGCTAAATCACAAATAAGAGGATGAACAAAAATGATAAAGTCAGAAATAAGTAGAATTTTCCAGTAGATACACAGCCTTCCAGGAGTGGTTTGCTTTCCCAAAAAGTGTTGTGCAGATGGCTGAGGAGAGCAAGGATTCAGATGAGGGGCCAGGACCATTAGGGAGTGGACTGCTGCCTTCAGAGATTGTGGAGGCTGGCAGCAGTGATGAGGACGTTCCCAAGGAGCCTGTGCCAAGTGCACAGGATTGCTCGCAGGAAAGAGCAGCATGGGCGACTTGGGAGTAAAGCTGCAAGGTAATGGCCCCTCCTTCAAGAAGATAAAAGCCAGCTGTGAAACAAACGTTCTTTGCAGAAGGCAAAGACATTTTGAAACTCCAGCCTCGGGGACATTCCAGTATCCTGAGTTTGTATTTGAAGATTCTTGTATTGCAAATTTTTTTAAATAATTTTTTTCTTAAATTTTCAATAAACAAACATACACAAACAAAACACAAAACATAAAAACATAAAACTTCTTTTGGGAAAGCCGCTTAGTCCCGGGTTACATCTTTTTATACAGACATAAATCAAATTAATGCTCACATTATGTACCATTTCATGTCTTATTTATCATTCTACATTTTCTATATAGCTTCTCCCCTCTTTTTACTCTCTTAATTCTATCTTATTTATTTCATCTCAGTTTAAATCATTATGCTTGTATCATTTGTCTGTTCTATTTCAATTATCTATTATCTTTTCTCATTAACACAAAATTTCTCCTGTAATCACTGATTGAAGTATGACACCTTTATATATTTCCCCTAAATTTAACACTTAAAATAATATATAGTTTCCATTCTGATTCTGCTTAGTCCATTCTAAAGCTACATACTATATTTTAAGATAGAAAAATGATAAGTTTATAATATAATTAAAACAATAATCCATAGCAAATTAAACTCTATCATTAAATCTTAGGTGTTTTATACATTCCTTTTAATATTTTATCCCATTTTATAATCAAATAGTGTTCCACTTTTCTAACATTATTTCAACTACAAATACAACAATACAATCTTATGTACTTTTGCAGAATCTCTTTTAAAATTATATTTTTACCCATTATCTCTAAATAAATCCTGTTTCTTTACATCTTGTTTCAAACCTTTGTAACTTCTCTTCCTTTTTTCCTCTCCTTTCTTCTCCAGTCTAGCCTTTTTACCACCCCCCGTCTCTTGATCTCCACCTTCTTAATCTTCACCCTCTTCTGTAATCCTCTTTTCTGTTGCTTTCTGACATTATATCGATTTTTCACCTGATTTTTCCCTTTTTTGGTTGTTTTTTTTAAGTCTTAAATTCTCCATTCTCTTTCCCCTCTTTCCCTTTTCTTCCCCAACTAAAGCTATTTGTTCATTAAAGATGGCTTCTTCTTCTTCATCCCAGCCTTCTTGTTCTTGTAATTGCTGATAGGTAGAAATCGCCATTTCTAAAAAATGAAAAACAGATCCAGAAGAGCCCTTCCCCTCTTGTTCCTCTTCTTTTAGCTTTTTGAATTCCATTTTCAGTTCATCAACAAGTAATGCCATAGTGAAAAAGTTTTTTAAACAACCCATAAGTTTTTAATCTTTCAAATAATAGTTTCCAAAGGTCCCAAAGTCACCAAGCAGTCCAAATACACACAGTCTTTTCATTTAGCACTTTCTTCTTTTTATACTTTCTCTTCCTGAGGTACAGTTCAATTGTAAAGTTCCAAAATGTATCTTTTAGAACTCTTGTTACAATTTAACTCTAGTCTTGTAAGTTCCAAGCAGCCTCCTCCAGCAAAAATCTTAATGTTAATTCTTTTCCTCTCCCTTCCCACTTATACCAAAGAGTAAAAAAATTTTTTTTTCTTTTTCAATGTTCAGAAATCTTTAATGTCCCCTTGGCTTTAACTTTCAAATTTAATTACCTGCTGGTGCCAGAACGGGTTTTTCCGATTTCCATCTGCTATCACCGTAAGGAAGGAGAGTGAGAAAAAACAAACTTTCCCTTTTAACTTTCATCCACCGCTTTGCCCAATCTTCTTTGGGAATGATGTGTCTTTGACGAAATTAAAATTCCAGGGTATTTAAATGCTACTTATTATCCCAGTCAGCCAGAACTTTCACTTTTTCAGCTTCCTCCTGCACATTCTTATCTGGATGCAGGCTTCTTTGTGGCAACCATTGCTGACCGCTGCTCCGCTGCCTTCGGAAAAGGGAGTTAAGCCAGTTGAGGAGGGGGGGTTGCGATTCCCCCATACCCCTGCTGGTTCTACCCTATCTTCAGTTACCTCTACGGGGTAACTATTAGCCCCCCAAATCCAGCTGGATCGGGGGCACTCCAGTGGCGAGCGCAGCAGAAACCACGCACAATCGCGGATTCCTGCCGCCGCCGAAGCCTTACAAACCGGAAGTCCCCCATTGCAAATTATTTTTTGTCTGTTATCTTTTAGCAAGTCTCGCAGTTTGGCAAGGCTTGTGCTTATCGCAGCTAATTATTTTGCAAAAGCATTACAAGGTTTCTGTTCCTTTTGGATTGTGTTTGATTTGTTGGAAAAGGGCGTGGGTCAGAACACAAAGTGAAATATAAGGATGGGTGGATGATTGCCAAGGTGAAACTCAAGTTCCAACCAACCATACCCCAAATTGTAACATTTCTGGGGTAGTTAGTCAGGTTTGAGGAAGCAGAAACAATTATGTAGAGAAGTGTTGAATGCATGAAGAGATGAGAGAAAAACAATGGGTTATTTCATTCTGTTTATCACCCAGCATTTCATTGGATAAATGGGCAGACTAGACATATGTAATTGATGAATAAATAATAAATGTGTATGGCTGAATGTCACATTTAGTATCAACTGCAGGTTCTGGATCTAGCACAAGAACAATTCCACATGGAATACATTACTGTAGAGTAATTAAATATGAAAACAGCCATGTGAACAAATGTAACTAGGTCACCCCGTCCAGGAAAGGGCATAATTGGTGTATTAGCTGCAGATATAGTGCAGCTGCTAATAAAAGTAAAAGCAAACCAATAGTGCATATTACACCTATGCATTATTAGAGATTAAGGTACAGAATCTGAGAAATCTCCAAAATTCTGGCTTTGATAGAGAAAAATTTCCCATTATTCTTCTGGGCAATTAAAACTATTCACTGTGATTTTAGATTTGTCTCTCTTTTGGCTTCATTCCTATGAAGTCCTTAAAAGTTCACTAATTGATATGTCAACGTATCCTTACAGAACTAGTCTATGGGGTGGGTTATGTACATATTTAAATATGTACATATTTACTGTTCGATTTTCTGTTGCATTTGTCATTCATTTCATAATTTCAATATATTCTTTACATGCAAGGTTAATCTTTGATATGGACAAAACTGATCAGATTAATGCTAAAATGTAAACCATATTATTTGTTATATACATACTTAGGTTTTTCTTTTTTTTGTTAAAAATGAAAGCAATCATCATGCTAATCCATAACTGGCTCTACAATTTATAAGTAAAGATGAACTGACTGAAGTTTTCACTACCACTGTCAGGTAAGATTCCTTATTTGGAAACAGCCACTCCTGGGCCATAAATCACTCTTGTGTGCCACTATGGCCTGTACAGGTACACAGGTACACTAGTACCTGTGTACTATCCCTCACCTGGCAGCATCCAATTCTGAGTCCCAAATCACTCATGCTCATTGACTTGCCTGCCAGCCTACTTGCAAACCATCTGGGACTTGCAGCTTCCTGCTGGCTTCCCTACTGAGTTTGGTTGTGGGAAAGTGGCAGGAAATTGTGAGGAGGTCCTTGCTTAATGGTTTATAATCCTGGTTTAAAGACAACAATAAGGTCTGCTGGAATTGCCATTGCTAACTGATGTGCAAACATTCCATTTTACAACTGCATTGGTCAGCAGTGGAAATTTTGTTCCCATTTACTGTCATTAAGCAGGGACTAGCTGTTCCTCTAAAATTCAACATTTTCTACATCTAGAATCCTAGGCAATAATCACCCACTCTTAATATTGATTCTGTTTAGAGCATTGCTATCATTTAGAGCATTGTGTGTATTATTCTTTATATAAGCTACTTTTAAAAATAAGATGTTGCCATCATACAAACACCATACTTGACCACTGGATTATTTTTATATGGGATCCTTCAGACTCAAAGTTATGCTATCAACACTGGTTCACAATGTATATTTAAGATTGAATTCAAGGTGGGTGACAGAATTACTGGTAGTCACATGACTAATGACCCACACCAATAAAACCCACAAGATGACAAGTTAGAATGATACATAAAAGCAAGCCTCCTCTATGATGATCCCATGCTCTGAAATGACTTATGTGTAAGAAACCACAATCCTCTAACTTCATTAAGGACATGGCATGCTGCTATCCCCCAGGTGCCGTCTTATCTACTTGGTTGATTTACCACAGAGGCAAGCAATATTTTGTGACTGATAGGCACATTAGGAAGCACTCTTGGGGGAAAAAAAGCTATAATAAAGATGTGACAATCACAAAATATCCATTTATTAGTTGGCAAACTAGTGAGGTTCCTCACTTCCTGTTCAACCCCCACCATCAGAAAAACTTGGACATAAGCCCTTTCCAAGTCATTGATTCTGTGATCTCTGTTTTCTGGACAGGTTGACAGATTACTAATGAAGTGCTGGGCTTCCGATGCCAATTACGTTTATTCCCCAAGAATGCATTGCCTATGAAGTCTATGTGCCATTCTTGCAAATGAAGGCTATTTATTATTCGATAAGACTGACGTGATTAAAGTACTAGGTTACAAACTGGGAGACGGTGGGTCATAGGCATCAAATCAACTGGGTGATCTTGAGCCAGTCACTGTTTCTTGGCTGCAGGAAGAAAGCAGTGGCAAACCTCATTCAAAATGCTGCAAATAAATGGTAGAGATTAATTCAGGCAGTCTGCAGGAATCAACCGACTTGAAGATTCGAAAAGAAAAGAAGATTTAAATTTTTTTTACAACCAGCCTTTCATTTAGCAACTAGCAACTGCCTTTCGTTTGGCAACTAACTTGCTAGTCACTAGTTTTACTTGAATCTTAAAACAAAAAGGAAAACATACAACCAGGTGGACAAAGCGACTGATAATTATCATGGGAAATAACCATAGGTACATTCATGCCTGCAATGCAAGTATATTCTTATATAGTCTTTAATTTAAATTATCCTTGCTTGTTGCTTTTATAAAATGATGATCTCTTAATATATTGCTTACATGTTGCATTTTTACTGTCATTATTGTAAAAAGAGCAGATAAATATTTTAAAGTAATCAATTAACTATTCAATTGAAAATAACAGAACTGCCATAATTTGAAATCTGTCACTATACAATCCTAAGAATGTCTCTGATTGATCAAAATTCATTTTATTTTTTTTCTTTTCAGCTTCAAGGAAATACTGACTTTATATTTCTGAGCCAAGCCCTTGAATGGAAGAAATGTGTAGAAAACCAGTTTACCCCAATTTTAGCATATACTCAACAGACCAGAACTGGAAGGGATTGCCTGAAATGAAGCAGAAAACAGCAAAAATGGAAAAGTCAAATTCAAGACCACCCTTAGCTCTGAGATTGATTAATTGCAGTTAATTTAGATTGCAGCTTCTCTAACATACCACTGGCTTCTATTAAATGTAAAAAAAAACACACTCCAAACCCTATCATCACATCAACAGCACTTTGGAGTCAAAGTGCTTTTACATGGGTGGAGTGTTACAGACTGTACCATTTTGCAACTGATCAACACCCCAAGGCAATCATTTTGTGAGCATGCCCAGTACAGGCTTTCAAGTTTATTTCAAAATAAACTTTCTTAGTCAAAAAAGGTGGGAATTCTGGATTAATTTCATGGAAATAGTTTATCGTTCTAGCCTGTTGGCAGTTGTGTCTGGCAGCTATTTCATTTGTCTCAAGTTTACCTGAGTTAATTTACCTGAGTTAATTTGCTCAGCTTTTAAAGCACTTAGCAAAGCTTGGATGATGCTTCGGAATTGATTCCAAGAAAAAAAAGATAGGGATTTGCAGATCCATGTGATTTTATATTCAATTTCCTTATCTGACTGTCCCAAAGGTACTTTCTCAAGAGGCAACTGTACTTTCTGGGCTTTTTTTTTTTTTTTTTTTTGAAGACGTTTCGCTTCTCATCCAAGAAGCCTCTGAAGAAGAGCTGAAGCTTCTTGGATGAGAAGTGAAACATCTTAAAAGAAAAAAAAAAACAGAAAGTCCAGTCACCTCTTGAAAAAGCACCTTTGGGACAACCATGACCTGGATGACTGAGCATCTCCACAGACCTTATTCGACTGTATGCACCCTAAGAGAACGAATTCTCCGAAGTGAATTGAGGATGTAGGTCGACCCAGAGTTAATTTCTACACCTGTCACGATCACACTTTCTGGTTTGTAAAAATTTACTCCTACGGGGTTTGCCACTTGATGAGAAGCAGAAAGACCCGGTTTAAACTTCACCCCGGCTAGTCCCGTCACGCAACGCCTGTCTTGAGGAAAGTTCAGCGCTCGCGCCATCTTCCTTCCCGATCCGAGCTTAACTCGACTACATAATAGCAATAACTCAGTTTCCCTTTGCCCGACAACCGAGCAGTCGACGGGCCGCCTCTCCTCCGGCCACAGCAGGTGCCCTTTGCCTGGCCAACCTTCCCTTTCCCAGCCACGTGCTGTTTGTTTGTTTGCCTGGCCAAAGGGGGCGGTGGAAACGAACTCACGAGAGCCAAACAGAACCTCCTCCTTATTCCTCCTCTCCCGGGGGCGGCCTGGCGGGCCATCGGCCAAGTAGAAAGAGGGCGAGGCGGGGAGCCGCAATCTCCGTTTCCGACACTCGAAACGGTCACGGTAACGGCCGGAGCCAGAGAAATCAGACCGGGCCCGGCGGGTTTGGGGCGGAGTTTGCGCTCCCGAGGGAACGGCGAGGGCGTCGAAGAGCAAAGCCCCAACCTGTGAGGAGAGAGACGGATCCAAGCGGGGCCGCCCAGAGACCTTTCCCCTCTCCGTCTTTCGTCGCTCCCTCCCCTTCCAGCCCATCATCCACCTCCCCCCCCTTCCAGAGCCCATCTGGAGCGGCTGCCCCCCTCAGATCTAGGATAACAGAGCGCGCCGAAAAGTGAGTCTTTCTCTTCGTGTTTTTCTCCAGGGACAATCAAAGAGAGCTGCCGCCGCCCCGCGCGGGGATGCCCATTCGTAGCTACGCCAGCCCGCAGCGTCGGGGGGTTGGGGGCTTCTCAGGCGGGGGAGCAGCGTTGCAGCTGCGGAATGCTCTTCCCGCGTAGATGGGCTTGCAGTTGGGGAAACGGGGGAGGTCCTGCGCGCCCGCCAAGTTTCTGGAGCAAGGAGAAAAGAACCGCTTGAGCGTTAAAATAAAGGGGGATTTTGTTGTTGACGTTGCTGGTTTTATTATTGTTGCTGGTCGAGTTATTCGTAGTTAGTTTGTTGAAGCATCCCTGAATGAGGAAGTGGAGAGAAAGAATCCAGTCTTTCCCACCCACCCACCCCGTGTGTGTGTGTGTGTGTGTGTGTGTGTGTGTGTGTGAGAGAGAGAGAGAGAGAGAGAGAGAGAGAGTGCGAGCGCGCGCCCAGGGTACCAAAAGAGCCTCTGTAAACTCTCCCGAGAGCGGAGCCAAACATGTCTGGGCGGGAAGGATTAGGTTGAAAAAGAAACGGGCCATTTGCTCGAGTTGAGAAGGGGAGGAAGAAACCGAGTCCTCCCGCGGCGTGTCTTTTTCTCCGGGAAAGTTCCCTTCCCTTCCCTTCCTCCGCCCGGCTGCGACCTGGGATGCCCTGGATCGGGTCCAAGGAGCGACCCGCCTTTTTAAGGCTGAGTCCCTTTCCCTCCCTTCCTGACCGCCCCTCCTTCGCTTTGCTGGGCGATTTCCTCGCGCCTGCATTTTATTGGCTGGTTGCTTTACCTGGCGGCCTTTGTTGTCTGTAGCCGCCTTTGTTCTCTCGAAGGTGTCAACTCCACTTTCTCTCCCCAACCTATTATTTAACCCGCTTCTCTGCTCCGATAACGGACTTCTTCTAAGTTAAAAAAAGAAACCAGCTTAGTTTTGGACTGGTAGTGAAAAAATAACAAAAACATTTTGAGATTGGGGAACCCCCCCATAAAAATATAGTTAGGGACAGTCAGCTATGAAGTATGGTGGCCCAAGTTTCTACCCCTTTACAAGGTGGTGGTGGTAGTGTTGGAGGAGAAGACAGTATTTTAAATTTATTTTGTTTTGAAATGATCAAAGTAGAGAAGTCTTAGGAAAGCACAGAAGTGAATTTTATTCATGTTTATTAATAGATTTCTATTGCGTATTTCAAGGCAAGATACTGTTTCTTGACTGTTTACAAAATTTAGATAACATCAGCTGCATGTAATAAATATTGCATATTCATAGGAAAAAATAATAAGCAGAGGATGAAAGTTTGACTTAAAGGCACATAAAGTCATTACTTGCTGCAAGGTAGAATTTAAGAAATGTGACATTGATTAGATTGATGCAGATTAGAAATGTCTAAAGATGGTTTAACATGTAAAAATACTTTGGGGATCAAAAGTGGGAACAAAGTGGATTGCAGATGAATTCTAACAGAGGCAATCTTTTCATCAAACATTTCAGAAAACTAACTTCTGAGTGAATGGGATGGGTGATCTTTATTTAAGATGGTGTTTTGTGAGGAAGTAATGCAAATGATTAGGATGGAATTTTCTGTGAATGAAATATAGGCAATAGAAAAATATGGTAGTGCAAAGATACTTTATGGAAATTTCTATAACATGGAGTGGAGGGAGTACTTGTGAACCAAGATACTATTTTACTGTAGCTGTGACTACAAATCAGATTAATCACAACAACTTTCAAGGTATCTTTCAAAAATAAAATTATATGATGATAATAACACAGAACAAATCAGTAGTTAATTTTGTTGTTAATTGCTTCCAACTCTACATGACCCCACTGCTATCATTTTGCCAGAATTGTCTGTCAGTAATTGCTTCTTTGAATTAACTCCTATTATGTCATTGGTATTAGTTTCAAACTATCTTGTCAGTCTTTCTTAAAGTTTCCTTTAATTTTTCCAAGCATAAACATCAGATACCAGAACTGACTCAATAGAAATCTTGGAAGTATTTTGTAAGACTTTTGTTAACAATTGTTAATGATGGATCATGAGAAACCACATGTTGTAATTCATGTTTGTTTCTAGTTGAAATCTTACATACACCCTGAGTGCCATAAATGCTTTTCTCTTTCAACGTTATTCTTCCCTCTCTCATAAATAGGAATCCTGTCTCACCATTTGGAGCTGTGGTAAGAAATACTGAAGAAAGTAGATGGGATTTTGTACTCAGTCATACTTCGAGTAAATCCCTTTAAATCAATGGGCCTTATTCTATTCTATTAATACTGTGAAGCATTCTCATCCTGCTTGAGATGTTGCTAAAATGTGAGATGAAACAACTAATTATAAGGCCTGTGAGATGGAACTGATATGGATGGGAATGCTAAACCCAAAGCAACTGAAAGCTACTATTCAGAGAAGGTTGTTGTGAAGTATAACAATTTCATCATTTCTTGTATCACCTCCTTCTTATTATTTTGAGGAACTAAAATATTCCTCCTTATTCTCCTGTATCTGTTGCTTACATCAAGTCTACATTGGGACTAATGACAATTAGAGCTAACTTGGGTTGCCCTCAAGCCAGAACTTATAATTGTAGGTTGTGAATGGTCGAGGGAATACTATTGACTTTCTCCAGAATTTGACTTGACTATATATGTAACATGAAACCATAAAAATAGGTGAGACTTACTGTGAACGAGAAACCTCAGAAAGAAAATGATACTCCCAAACCCTACAGCTCATTTCCGACTTGGGAACCATAATCTGGAAAGCTATATAGTATTAATGGATTGGATTTTGAAAGGATTTTCAAATACCAGTATGGTGCAGGGCTGTCAAACTCAAGGCCTGCACGTTTTGTGTTACGTGCTGGCCAAGCCCGCCCCTGGTTTAGCAAAGGGGATAAAAAGTCCTGACATGTCACATGACATTGCCATGCTGATGTGAGTTTGACACTCCAGGTATAGTGCAACTATAGTGCAACTATTCAAGAAGCAGATGGAAAAAGATGAGGCGATGATCTTAAAATGCTTTTTTTTTTCATTAGCTGCTCCTTGTCTTTCAAAGTTGAAAGGGACAAAGTTTGCTAATGTTCATCCTCACCTGCCCTTGCCTGACCTACTCAGATTTTTTATTCATAAAGTTGACAAAGTTACTTGAATTGACATATACCTCCTTTTACTCTTGTACTTTAGGCGTGAATGGTGAATGTTGGAACAGGGCTGCTTACCTAGACTTCTGCTGAACTAAAGAAGTAAACTTGGGAAGTTGAATAGAGGAGAATAGAGTATGTGTAAAGATGATTAACTTTTTTTGAGGCAAATCCTAAATTCTCCCTTCCAGTTTGAATTATGAGAGTAACACTTAAATGTCAAAGTCTGCATTTTTACATTCCCTGCTTCTGTGTCTTTAAGAGCAGCCTGCCGTACAGAAATTTAGTAGAGGAACTGTTTTGGGCATAGCAATTATGTAATAGGGAAAACCTTCATACTGATGTGCAGTTAAAGGTAGAAGATGAAAACAGACTGTCAATTGCACACTGTTAAGCTTTTAATCAAAATAAAACTGTATATAATCAAACTTTGTAAACCTTCATGCATTTGTGCAACATGCTTTTTTGTGGTTGAAGCTAAGTATGATCAAGCAGCCCAGCAGTTAAATTTCTGTTTTGATTTTCTCTTCACTTGATATTCCAGCCATCTTTGGGGAGTTGAGTAACTGGCACTGTTTATTAAAAGCCTAATAAGCAAACATGGTAACATGATATAGACTGATCTACCTAGGATAAAGAACAGCTTATTTTTATCCATTCTATATTTATCTTGAGAAATCTTGTATGGAAATTTTGTATGCATTCAACTGTACATGTATTATATAGGACATATTGTGCATGTATTATATAGGACATATTGTGCATGTATTATATAGGATATATTGTGCATGTATTATATAGGACATATTGTGCATGTATTATATAGGATATATTGTGCATGTATTATATAGGACATATTGTGCATGTATTATATAGGACATCCAAATGGGCTGCACTTGTAGAAAAATCAATTTGCACTCACTCCCATTTCTATATCTTACCACTCCACTCAGTTTGAATAGTATATGAAACTGTGACTGTCCCAAGCAACTGTACAGTAAACCAAATACTAAACTGTGGTTAAAGTGATCACAAACTTTGGAAGGGATTAAATATAATTTTGTAGCAAATAGCATTTTATTTCCCTGCCATGAAAAGCTTAAGCCGTTGTTTTCTGCAATTCAGCTTATTGAAAATATTCAAGTGGGTTATGGGATTAGTTGTTCATGCCATTTATCATCAGGATTCATACTTAGCAATGATGGCAGTAATGCCAGAGGGGGAGAAAACAATGAAATTCTTCAGAGGGCAAGAAATCTTATCTAACAATTGATTTTTTTTTCATTAGCTGTGCCATTGTAGAAAATGAACTTATGAAAAACTAATTTTTAAAAACAAACAATTAATTCTAATTTGAACTTTTCACATGTGGGTTTGGTTGACCATATCTGAGACAATCTATTGGTTCAGCTAGCCACTATTAAGGGCTGTGTGATAATTTAGAAAAGCTGCTTCAGAAGTTCAAGAGTCCAAACAACACCTTTCTAAAACTCTTCTAAAGCAGACACATATTGCATGGCAATCTCATTGCAATTGCCACAATGCCGCATGATTCTTTGGAAAGGATGCAGCTGTTTTAAAGAGTTCCAGACTGGTACAAAGATGATCCACTGATACTCTAAAGCTATAAGGGGCTAGATGACCTTGGAAGCCAAAGAAAAAGATGCTGTCTAGGAAACAGATAAGAGAGGGCCCTCAGTGACTTAAAAATCAGAGAAAGAAACTTAGGAAGGATCCATCCTTTCCAGCTGGGAAGTTTGCATCTTTAAACTTACAAGATACTCTTAATGTAACCTTACAATAAAGTAGATTTAGTGTATCTAGATATTTCTTACCTGTCTGGTTTACTCAGGAGGGCTGACATCAATTTTGTAAGACTGAAGATACAAACTCCCCACTGCCACATTTACCTGTCTGATCAATTAGGACAGAGCCTTCCTAAGTTTCTTTATCATTAAATCCTTGTGGCCCCCCTCTCTCTTGTATGATTGTTTCCTAAGCAGTATCTCTTTCCTTCATCCCCCAAAGTCACCCACTTACTCCTTTATAGAAGCATCTTTGTAGAATCAGATCTGATGTATTGTTTGTACACCCTGGCTCTCTCTTCCATCACTTGTTGTATTGATTGGGATGTTGTATTGATTGGGATGATAGGAATTGCAGTCCAATAAAACTGGATGGCACTAGTGGTGGGATTTTTTTTTTACTACTGGTTCTGTGGGTGTGGCTTGGTGGGGTGTGGCTTGGTGGGCGTGGTAGGGGACGGATACTGTAAAATCTCCATTCCCACCCCACTCCACTTGCCTGCTTTCCAGCTCTCTTCTCCTGTTCAGGGAAACAAAAGAAGACCCGGTCGATCAGCTGGGACTCGGGAGGCAGAGAATAGATGGGGGTGGGGGGTGGGGGTGGCAGTCAGAGGCGGTATTTGCCAGTTCTCTGAACTACTCCAAATTTCCACTACCGATTCTCCAGAACTGGTCACAACCTGCTGAATACCACCTCTGGATGGCACCAGGTATACCTATCCTTTGTGATTCCAGATTAGAGTCCATCCCAATCTGTCTGGAGGTGCCAAGGATTAGGAAATGGACCTTCCATACATGCACTGTTTCTCTGAACTATGTTCCTTCTCCTAGAATGCAGATTTTCAGACTTTTATGATTGACCCAATATTTCCTGGTATTATTTCACAAATGTACTTTTTTCTACAAACCAAAGAGCGTAGATAACTTACGATTTTAAAAAACAGAGTTTTGAATTTTCTAGCCTGATGAATCTTGTTAGGTTTATCATTTGCTCTCTTTCAGTATTTGAACTTGGGGGTGGCAAATGATGACATGTGACGTTATTCTCTTTTGAACTCATCCTTGATCTGCATCACCAGAAAAATTTAAATTGGTTGTAAAAGCCATGTTTTTACTACAGAATAGCTTATAAGAATGAAGCATTTAAATTCTCACTGGTCCATTCATCATCCTGAGAGTCTCCACCTTTAGGAGAAAATTATCAGTCTGTGACAATGGATTTATTAAAGATTCCCATGTCTTCCTTCCTCTGCCCACAAGATCCTTGGGGACTTACTGGATGTAAGAGAAGAATTACAGTTTCAAATTCAATGGCCCATTTCAGCAGTCAGAAAGGAAACAAAAAATAAATAGTTGCAAAATGCATGTTACACTTTCAATATATTCCTTGTGATTTTCTCAAGATAGAATTCCACTAATGAAACAGCCAGGCCAAAGTGAACAATATGTGTGAAACATTCTAAGTAAAATGATAATGTATGTTTGTTTGTTTGTTTGTTTGTTTCTTTCTTTCTTTCTTTCTTTCTTTCTTTCTTTCTTTCTTTCTTTCTTTCTTTCTTTCTTTCTTTCTTTCTTAAGGCTGCTTTTCCTTGTTTCTCATCTGCTTACCAAATTAACAGTGCTTTAATTGCCAATCTCTCATTTGTTCTTGTCTTGCTATCTCTTTGAACAAAATAAGCCCAAAGAACTTTTGCTTCAGCATTTCTACTGCAGAAATGTTGGTACCCAGGGGAGGGATGCAAAGGAAAAAAGAAGAAGTAGGTCATCTATGCTATATGGTGCATCCCCAACAGATTTTTCTTGATTGGATTTTTTTTACTGTTGTTTTAATAACAAGACCTGTCTGTTTCTCCACTCTGTTCTCCGGAATGAATCCTATTTTTCACATTTCCCCTGAATGTGTTTTCTTCCTGTTTTTAAAAATCAATCAGTATTAAAAATTAATATATTTGGGCTTTTTAAAAATATTGTTTTCTGAATTCATTTGGAAGCTTAACTGAATTTTATAGCCTTATTGTTTTTTAGAAAAACACCTTCCAGTTGCAAAGTGAGTTGGGTACACTCTGTTATTCTATGTCTCCTGTGTGTTGGTACCACTTCCAGGAAAAATTCCTTCCTTCCTTCCCTCATTCCTCTTTATGCATTAGCATCACAGGATCTTCATTTCCAAAACTATCTAAGTCTCCCCTGTGTTGCTCAGCAAGGGTAGCCTGTTTCACTTGATTTAGGAGCAAAAATTAAATATGAGTTAAGTGGGAGCCAACTGTGTTATGCCTATCCTGGGGCCAGTGACATATCTGCATTTTCTTTCTTCTCTGTTCACACAACTACAGTGGATCGTGTTTTGTGTGTGTTGGGGGGTCTATCATTCAGCATAATCTTCCAAAACATTCCTCTGGACTTCTCATGTTTGACATCCTGAGCTAGTCAATCAGTTCCAGGCTTTATTAAAATTGATTTGAAGTATCACAGGAACATCGCTAACAATTCTGGCCCCAGGAACTTCTCCAGGAGGGTTGATCCCAAGATACTCTGCATTAAAAAAAAATCATTAGGAATCTCTCTACTAGTTCTGGCCCAAGGTGTCACAGAGATATCTCCATTAGATTTGGCCACAAGGTAGCTTAAACTCATTACTTATTTAATCGTATATCCCAGAGCATCAGACATGGCCAATGCACATGCATTTCAGCAAAGCTCTGCATAGAATTTTAATAGACAGAATGAAACCCTTGTTCTGCCTTGACTGAATTAATCATATACATTAAGAACTGGATGAGAAGTAGCTTTTCATAGCAGTTTATTGGTATCCAAATAAATAAAGCAAGAAAGCAAGCTGCCACTACCACATCCCATATCCCCTGTACTGCTTTGGGTTTGACCTTTACAAAAGGCAGAGAAGAACCCTGCCACAATGTCCATTGTAAGGACTTTTTAGTGAATCTCTCAGGATACATCTAGTAGGTTGCAGCTTTAGTTTGGCAAGACTCTGTCCAATAGGTGTAAGCCAATAAAGGATTGAACTCAATTGGATTTTGCTGTGTTGTCTCTGGGCTTGAGCCTCACATACCATTTTATAAAATTGTTAAGTAAAATACACGTTATATGTTACAACATATAAAATTGTTATGTCTTTTAGTAGTATATACTGTAGATGTGCAATAAACCTCCATAGACGGTATCACACAGTTTGAAAACACACTTGTTTGATCCAGTCAGAGAAGCTCTGCCTTAAATGTTGGGTGATTTGAAGGTTTTGCCAATATATTATCTTCCAAAATGTGTTGTTCTGTTTTTCCTGTAATATTAATGCAGGTAATCCTTGACTTACAACAGAATGCATAGTGACTGTTCAAAGTTACAAAGGCACTGAAAAAGTGACTTACGACTATCTTTCAAACTTATAACCGTTGCAACATCCCCATGATCATGTGATCAAAAGTCAGACATCTGTCAACTGATTCATATCTATGATGGTTGCAGTGTCCCTGGGTCATGTGATCACTTGTTGAGACTTTCCGATGAGCAAAGTCAACGGGAAAGCCAGATTCACTTAACTGTGCTACTAATTTAACAACTGCAGTGATTCACTTTATAAAAGTGTGGCAAAGAAAGATCATAAAATGGGTCAAAACTCATGTAACAAAGGTCTCACTTAGCAACAGAAATTTTGGGCTCAGTTGTGGTTGTTCAGTCGAGGGCTACCTGTACTTAATTTTTCACTTCATTGGAAGAGAGAAGAAAATACATTAATGGATTCAAACTCCCCCTGATTCCTCTAAATTAATAGCGTCTCAATGAATTGATAACCATTTCTGCTAGTATTTAGACATTCAAACAAGCTAGTGTGCCACTGAGCTACAGCCTTGGCTTAGAGAAAGCTTGCAGTCTTCATGCCAATGGTGATTTTAGCTAGAGAATCCAATCTCCGTGTCTGTGCATATTCCAGACACTACACTCTGAAGAATTTTTTAAGATATGTACATCTTCTATTTCTCCCCCACCCCCCGCCCCCAAGATTCAACAGCCCTGGTTGTGGGGTAGGGGAATGTTTTTAGCAGTATTGTTTTTAAAATATTGTCTTTTTTCTTATATATCACTTAAAGCAGTTTGGAATGGAAGGACAGAGAAATAAACAAACAGACAAACTATAAATACAATATTGTTGCTGCTATTTTCCAGTTCCTGCTATGGAAATTTTTCAATGTGTTATTTTCAGGACAAAACTAAGTTGGGCCTTTTCTTTTTCCTCTATGAGATTTCAGCTGTGGGTCTATTTATATAATGGTGGCCGGCTTCCAAGCCAAATATACTAGAATATGTGGCTTTCTCACTTTTGGGAATCAACATCTTGCTCTTTTGATGTTTGATTCCTAAACTGACTTTTCCTTCCCTGGAATAATCTCAGTTAAGCTGCCCATCAAACTTACCACTCCAGAAATATATTTGCCTCCCTTCGAACCCCATGCTTTCTCTTATCAATAGAGAGGTTCTTTGTTTTAAACTGGGCTAATACCAAATAGTTTCCCAGATTATAATAACTGTGGTGCAATTACTTTTCTTTTCCTTGCAGGCATACTTTATGCAAGATAGATAATCAGGTCATGGTTGCTATGTTTCTTCCAGACTAATTATTATTCTTCCAGACTGAATTATTTTCCAAAGTACTGGAAGGCAGGACAAGAAACAATGGATGAAAACTAATCAAGGAAAGAAGCAACTTAGAACTAAGGAGAAACTTCCTAACAACCAGTGCAACAGCTTGCCTTCAGACATTGTGGGTGCTTCATCACTGGAAGTTTTTAACAAGAGACTGGACAGCTATTTGTCTGAAATGGTATAGGATCTCCTGCTTGAGCAGGAGGCTGGACTGGAAGACCTCCAAGGTCCCTTCCAGCTCTATTCTATTCTAATTTTATTCTAGCTAGGCAAAACCCAGACTCAAATCTTCATTCAACCATTAAGCTTACTAAGTTGATTGGGCTGGTCCTCCTCAGTCACACTTATTGATTTATATTTTATCTTGGATTTTCTATTAATACATGGTGACCATGGGAAGGAAACAATAACAGCAAATGGTATCAGGAAGTGTTTGCACAACTGATGCAATTTGTATCATTTGCACAATGATACATGATGGTTATGGTACTGTTTTGAATCAAATATGTATATAGTGCTTATTCTGTTCTCTTTTTGCTGATATGAAATCAGCACTCATCAGTTGGGTAAAGGAAGACATCTATCTTAGGGAGACAGAGAAAGCAGGATAAAATGGCTTTTGGGTTTTGGCCTTCAACATCTGGTGGTCTGTCTCCTTTGACTCTGGATGTGTTTAGAGGTTCGCCTGAACTCATGGCTCTTGTTTGATGAGCAGGTGGCTAAGCGCCCTTTGCACAGATTTGTCTTGTGCACCAATTACATGTTTTCCAGGGCTGGGAAGCCTCACAGTCATTCATGCCTTAGTCACCTCTTAGCTATATTATTGCAAAGTGGAGCTGCCCTTGGAGACCACACAAAAGTTACAACTGGTCCAGAACACAGTGGCTCACACAATATTGGTTCTGCATAAGTTCGTCCATATTATAATTTTGTTGTGTGAGCAAGCACTGATTTCTTTTTAATTTACAGGTTTTATGCTTGTTTAATTTGCTCAGAGTTGCTTAAGATGGGTTGCCATATAAATTGTTTAATTTGAATATCAATAAATATTCAATATCTTAATTTTTACAGGCATGTTTCAGATTTAAGAACATATTATTAAACCCTTGTATACACTGTTAGGAGGGGGAGTTAGCTTTACCATGTGATTTTGTTTTAGTGTCCATTAAACTCCAACATACAACTATCAGAATCACATGGTGCTGCTGTTTTCCCTGAACTCTACTAATATATAGCTAATATACAATGAAGGATTTAAACGTATTTTCATTAAAATAACTCTTGCATGTAGACTATCGTTGTGTTAAGAAACAGGGTTTTATAATAATCTCTTTCGTATGTGAGTGGTTCAGCATTCAGACATTCGGTCCTCCCTTCTCCAGGGACATAATGATGTAGTACAATCCAGAAAAACAAAAAAAAATTGTTTATCCTGCATACATAGATAAGTTTTAGGAATGGTAATGGAATAAGAAAATCTGTTTGTACCAGAGAAGTGATTGCAGGAATTTTATGTTCCTGATTCCTCCAGGATGTTAAAAAATCAATGTTTCTGTTCAGCACTTAAAATGAAAACTGAAAGCTAGTTACACAAAGCCTGTGCCAATCTTAAGTTTTCTCTCATCTGACCTATGTTATAAATTAACAGTGTATTGCTGGAAGTATTCATTTGCTTATATAGAAGACTCTGGCCATATAAGGAAACAAAGTGATTCAGAATTCATGGCAAGATCATAAATAAATACTCTCTGGAGAATTAAATGGAACAGGCCTGTGTGGAAATTACTGTGTTTCAATAACATTTAAACAAACATAAGGTAAAACAATGTAATGTAGAGGATGGAGAACTGCTCTCCTGTTGAATCCAGTCCAATCCAATCCAATCCAGCCAACAAACAAACTTCCATGTTCTGCTTCTTCAAAGGGGCACAATCCCAGATTATTGAGTTACAAGTTGCTTCCTTATGGAGACTTTCCATTCTATCACAAAGAAACCATTATGAACAGTTTTTTCCCCAGATTTATCAGTTCCCCCCAATGTTTAGTTTTAGAACAAAGTGTAGATTAGATTTAGGTTAAGTTCGCACACTGTTTTAAGTTTTGTCTTTTCATAGAACAAAAATAAACCATAATTGACTGACTTTGCATAACACTTTTAAGGCATAAACCAAACAAACCCCGATTCTGGCTTACTAATATGAGTGAATTGAATCCCAGAGACTTCACTTCTGCTGCACCAAATTACTGCTGACAGATCTCCCCTCCATGTATTCATCTTGCCTTTCTGTTTTTCCATTAGATCACAAAGTAAGGATTCCATCGGTTAAAGGTTGATTGTCTGTGTTAGAGAGATTTGTTTTTAAAGTTTTAAACAAATAGAAGTGAAGAGGTGTTTTTCTCAGGACTGAGGAATTTTGATCCAAAACAGTAGAGAATGACAAAATTGTATGGACTAGATATCTACTACACCTCAGTAGAAAAAAAAAATTAAATTTACTGCCATTTTTGTGGTTGAGTGAAGGGCAGATTTGTTTGGCTCCTCTACTTGCTCCCAGTTTTTTTGTTTGTTTCTTATTTAGACTTTTAGATATAGTTTGTTTCTGTTTCTTCTTTAGATCTTTCACTAGCTGATAGCACAGATCTATTGCAATCAAGTCCATGAACTTTCTTTCATTAAGATGAGTTTTCATTGTCTATAGCAGCTCAATATGGGTTTTTTGATTAAAAAGTGTTAGCATTCAAAAGTTAGGCAAGTTACCAAGTTCAGGGCTGAAACATAAAATCTGTTGCAAAAGGAATTTGCATGGATACACTGTGGTAGCTAAGATACAGATAGGACAAGAATCTTGTGTCAGGCAACTTACTTTCACAGCTACCTTTTAATCTTTTGTTGGTTCTGCTACTTTTGTATCTAACCTGCTGTAATAATTGCTGAGCAAGAAAAGGTTCCCATCTTGCAAAAGATTTATTAAGGGTGAAATGAAAGAAGCTTCTCTCTTGGACACAATAACTGAAAGTATCTCAGGAAGCTGTCAGTTTGACTTTCTAATTTATCTTCCCCCTTTCCGATCTATGCTTCACATTTTTTTTTGATTTTTCAAGAAATGTATCTTTTGTTTTTGGCAATGACCTTTGCAGAAATGGAGGTGAGCCAATAGGAGTACAACCTAAAAAGCTAACTGATAGATTTATGATTCAGAAAGGAGTAGTTCCCAGTTCCAGATAATGTTAGCAAACATTGTTCATAGCAAACAGAAGCAGGTAAATTGCCTTAAAGAAAAAAAGGCTAGAGGCTTTTACAGAAAGCATTAGTTTTATAAGAGAAATCTAGTCAAGTTGGTTGCTATTAATGTTGGTTTCTCTTCTAGGTTTCCATCTTCCAGTTTGACCACTGAAATGAATGTACAGTGATTACTTGTCCATAAAAGCATGGAACCTCTTAAAACTTCATTGGTATCTGAAGAACAAACTTCTACAGAGATTGATGATCGACATTATTCATTGCAAGGTAGGCTTTGTTTAAATGCCACAAAATATATTTATTGAATTTTTTATGTGGCAAATGTTTATGGTCATAGCCTCATTAGAAGTTTATTTCAGATCACAGAATAGACTTGAAATAAAGTAAAATGAATAAGATTAATCTAACTTGGTGTCTTGCTTCTGATCATAATCAGCTGGATTTTACCAGCAAAGAAATAATGTTGTCATCTGAATACTGATGTTGTGCTAAACTATATCACTGTTTGTTTGGTTTGAGATCAGAGCATAGATATTATTTTATTCAAAGCTAAGAGCCACTTGTAACTGAAGGCATGCCAAGAGCTTCATTACAAAAACAGTGGGTAAAGTCAGGTTAAATATTAAATTTAATATATCTGGAATGGAAATGAAATGCTAATATATTACTACATGTAATTGAATATTCTCCAATCATGTATTTTTATTCTTTTGCTACATTAAAAACTATAGTTTGGATTGGTGAGGGATGTACTTAATTTTTTTAAGGGATGGGGCAAATGCAGGCATTTAAAATTATATACACTATATAGAAGCCAAATCATTACATACAACTGAGCATAGTTTAATACATTCTGGGTTATACCAAAGGTGCTTTTCAAAAGGCAACTGGTCTTTGTTATTTGTGTGAAGACCAAGAAGTTTGCTTGATGATCCAATAAGCATTTTTTAAGTTCAACTGAAGAAGCTTCTTGGATGGAAAGTGAAATGTCTTCAAGCGAAGAAACAGTTGCCTCTTGAAAAAAGCACCTTTGGGACCACCATGACCTGGATGACAGAATCTCCATATACATTCTGAGTTATACATTTTTTATGAATAAATTTCACAAAATTGTAAGTGTATGAATTTACACTCTGAACCTTCATTTAATGGCATTAGTATCAATTGTTTCCTCTTGTTTAGAATGTATTGGTTGTTCTGTTTCACTAGTTGAAAAAAAATAATTTGCTTTTGGAAGAAGAATGATGTTGAAACGTGGTAAATTGGTGAAACCTAAAACAAGTGAACCAATTCTGGTCCATTGGAAGTGGTGCCTCTGATATATCCAAACAGGGGCAAGTGGGAACCTTCTGCAGGACATGCCTAAACTTTGGAAGAGGATCTTTGTATAGGCTCAATAAAAATTGTAAATTGCTCTTTTCAAAGGTTTTGCACAACCTTAATAGAAATAATTTTGCTTTCATACTGTTGCTCTTGTGAAGACTTGTTAAGAAAAATGTCTGATGTTCAGAAATCCTCAGCCCAAGTACTTATCTATTTTGTACTTCTTGAATGGAGGTGCTCATTTAATATGAAAAAGCAGATTGGAAAATGGGATGTTTGTTTATTTAATTTTATTTCTGAATGACATTACAAGCAAGCATTGTAACTTGCAGAATAGTAAAGGCAGAATGTCACCTGGGGCTAAAAAGGACCCTTGAACATAAACTTGGGGAACCTGTGCAAACATTACAGAGAATACTATGTTATATAGATGAATGATCTATTGTAAATCAATTCCCTTTTAACTTTAAGAATATGAGAGGCTAGTTGGATACTCCTTTAATCAAACTTTCATTACTACTGCCAAAATCATGGATATAATACATGGACAAGATTATAACAGGACATGGCTAATGTTGTACATGGTGTCTAA
Organism: Pseudonaja textilis; assembly: GCF_049901715.1. Classification (NCBI taxonomy): domain Eukaryota; kingdom Metazoa; phylum Chordata; class Lepidosauria; order Squamata; family Elapidae; genus Pseudonaja; species Pseudonaja textilis. The sequence continues at coordinate 304,155,746 of NC_141990.1, read as the reverse complement.
ATATGGTTTTCTTAAATACAATTTAGTGAATTAACTGCAATTAATTGGCTTCATAACTAAAATGTATGTGATCAGTGTAAGATAATGATTATATTTGTTATCTGTATTCTGTGATTAACTTTGGTTTACTGAATTCTGTCTGTTTCTGAATTGCCAACAGAAACTGGACTTGCACAATACACTGGGCTAAAATGACTAGATAAACAAGATATTTTGAACAGATTGACAGAAATATGATTTAAATCAGTCAACATGACAAATTGTTTTTTCCAATTTACTATATTATGTGAAACCAGTGTAGTGGTATGAAAACCACTTGAGGTTTATATGACATGAGGCTTATATAACATAGTATTAAGCCAACCAATTGTGCCTTGATTGATGAACTATGGATAACACAATATGTGAATCCAGTATATATAAATACACCCACAAAAATTTACACTTCTGAGCTTGTTTTTTATTACTTCAAAAGTTAGGAATTTAATTTTTTATGCTTGTAATTGCAAAGGAGGGATAAAGCAATCTATGAAATCTTAGACAGCTTGCTTTCTCACTTGCATGGAATTCTAGTTGCTCTTGGCTATTAGGCAAGTTACAAGCCTGTATCTACATGCTAACATTGAAGAAAGAGTAACACAGCAATTGTTTGTCATCTTGCTTAGTCACCTTCCTGGAATTGTGGTTGGCTAGAAAAGTGGATAAGCACAAACCTCATCCAAGTGATTTAATAACTCAAGTTTTTTGGTCTATATCTTGACATTATCTGTCTTCTTATTGATACACACTTATCATTTGGAAGAGAAGGAAAGTGCAGTTCAAAGAAAATCTTTAGCCCCAGTTATGAATACATCCCTACTTCATTGCAAAAAATGTGAAAGAGCTGTATAATTTATCAAGTAAGTATTCTGTTGGTAGTGATTTTCCTGGTTGGTTTTCATGAACGGAAATGTATAGACTTTATGCTTCCCATGTAAGTGTTTTTATGACTTGCTATAAAAACGTCTGTAAGTCAAAGTCAAACATCAAACCCACATGTTCATATTATATATACATATTATAAATACTACTAATGTGGTGCAGTGGTTAGAATGCAGTACTGCAGGCTGACTCTGCCCACTGCCAGGAGTTTAATCCAGACCGGCTCGAGTTTGGCTCAGCCTTCCATTCTTCTGAGGTTGGTAAAATGAAGACCATATACTGACATTTGTAAACTGCTCAGAGAGTGCTGTAGGAGCACTATGAAGTGGTATACAAGACTAACTGCTATTGAAGTTATTTCCTGTGGTGCAGTAGCACCTCTGTTTAATATTTGTTTTTAGAAAGGGAAATCAGTTCAGGTGTGTCTGCCACCACACCCTCCTCCTTAAAAAACAAATAAAGTCATAAATGCCAAGGATGAAGAAATAGTGAATAAATTCCATGATGACTCATAGCATTTTCCATTTGATTGGGCTACTATGCAGCTACACTGATTTGAGAGAAATATTATCCGAAAGACAGATTGTGGTTTTAATCTGCTTCCCCTTAGTCTGAAAATGTTTGTGTGTCGTTTCTGGAGACAGAGAGCTAATGTGGATGCCAACAACCTCATTGATATATGAGAATCCAAGAGGCATCATGGGTAAAGTAAGCCAGGCTACACCTAACATTATGGGTATGGATATCCATTTGTACAACAGGACTAAAAAAAGGGCTTCCTTCCTACTTGCATGACCCAGGTATCTTCTTAATTCACCTGGAACACATTTGTGTATACTTGGGATAATACAGAGAGGAAGAGGAACTTGTTCTGCTAACTGACAACAGTGGTTACAATTTGTAATTGCTTGCTCTTCCTTGCTGTGTATGAAGGAATAAATTAATATTTCTGATGCTGTGCCACTTGCACAGTTATGTTGTGGATAAGGAACATTTTATTTTACGCTGCTTCTGGTGTAATGACTTAGAGTGACCTTCAAATATCAAAAATTATTAAGGCAACAATATTGCAGTACTTAAAAATGAATAGAAAAGAAAGAACATTCATCCATAGCATTCCCACAAGGAAGGCCTGGGTGGAAAGGTGAGTCTTCAATAAACGCATGGTGGATAGTCCTTGACTTATAACAGTTTGTTTAGTGACCATTCAAAGTTACAATGGCACTTAAAAATGACTTATGAAGTATTCCACACTTACAACCATTGCAGTATTGCCATGGTCACATGATCAAAATTCAAACACTTAGCGACTGGTTCACATTTATGATGGTTGCAATGTCCTGGAGTCATGTGATTACCTGTTGTGATCTTTGGACAAGCAGAGTCAATGGGAAAGTCCGATTTACTTAACAACTGTGTCACTGACTTAACAACTGCAGTGATTCACTTAATTGTGGCAAGTAAGGTCGTAAAATGGGGCAAAATTCACTTAACAAATGACTTACTTAGCAACAGAAATTTTGGGCTCAATTGGTCATAAGGCAAGGACTACCTGTATAGTAAGTTCTCGTGGATTTCAGGGGAAAGAGCATTCCAGACAGCAGGTAACATCCTAGAGAGGTTCCCTATCAGTAACATAAGTGAACATTGCCAATCACAGCACATACAATAAGACCTCTTTTCATAAGCTTTTTGATCACCCAGTTCTGCAATGGACAAAAAATCTGGAATTTAGACTACTGCAAATGGTTTTATACTTACAGGCCCAAAGAAAAACTATGAACCTGGGTTGGGAATTAATTGACCACTTATGCAGTTGCTTTAACACTAGCAGTAACATCTAATGTAACCGATCCCCTTCTCAGCAAACAAGTAATTGCATTCTTCATCAATTGCAGGTTCAAAACAAAATATATCATTCTACTGTAATCTCAATGTATGGTTACTGGTGTACACCAGCCAAAGCTAGTAATAGGCAGCAGACAGACTAAAGGTAGACATTGTTTTATGATGCAATATTGAGTTCACTGTCCATTGTTGCCTCTGGATGATGCTATTTATCAGCAGCTTACTGCTGCTGCTTATATGACTTTACCTCAAAGCAAATTAATTTTGCTTAGCATCTATTAGACCTATGGACAGAAAGAAGAACTCTTCAGACATTTGGTGACAAAGATTGGAAGCATAGTTATATGATTATTATGATCTTCCCTCTATCACACTTGTTCCGGCCTCCAGTTCCTATGGATACTAAGCCTGAGAGTGCCAGGAAAGGGAATGAGGTATGCATCTGGGAGAGAAGGAAGAGGTGGGTGTGAACTCCCATTGAACAAGCCTGTGCAGGATTTACATTCCGTGCCTGCCGATCCAATTTGCACACCATCTGCCAAAGCACAATTCCCTTTCTTAACCTATTTAATTCTCATGCATAGGACCTGATTCAACAGACATTTGGACAAATCAGTTGTAAAAGCAGGTACTGCTTAATTGAACAGGACACTCTCATACCTTCTATCAGAGAAGAGATCATGAAAATATTGAAACATAAGCTAGAAGAAATAGCAATAATACTTAGACTTATATACTACTTCACACTGCTTTCGAGCTCTCTCTAAGCTGTTAAGTATGTCAGCATCTTGCCCCCAACAATATGGGTCCTCATTTTCCTGACCTTTTACTGGAAGGCTGACTCAACCTTGAGGCAGTGAGATTTGAACTATTGAACTGCTGGCAGCTGGAGGTCAGCAGAAGTAGCATGCAATACTGCATTCTAACCACAGCGCCACCACTGCTCTTAGAAAATTGCTGCTTTGTCCTTTATTTATAGAGAAAGGGCTGCATCTTCTAAAAATTAGATTATTTGTCACAGTTTATCTTGTGATTTTGTTGCATTACCATCTTCTTGGAAATATAAATATTTCCATTGAGTCAGTTTCTGAAAGATGCTTTGTAAATCTTCATATAATAGATACCAGTAATAGGGTAGAAGTTGGGTCATAGCAGTTTTTCCCAGCCTTGTGTTAAACTAAAGATGCCATAATAACATCAGTAATTGTTTTCTTGTCAGGAAAGGTTCTAATTTATGGCAAAAGGTTCCATATTCAATTCTAAACATTGACATAATAACAGATCTCAGGAGTAGATGATGGAGTAGTGTCTTCAAAGAACCATCTTAATTCAAAGATTATTATATATAACCTCTGCAAGTCTCATAGTTCATTTTAGCTATAGTGAACAATACTGGAAAAGATAGACAGATGAAATAACTGAACCTAAATTCCATACATTCAAATTACAGATGCATTTCATTTTTAATGAAAGATATGCACAGATTGCCTTTTTTTGTACATCTGCTTTAAAATCTGTGTCCGTGACCATTTAATGTTCTTGGAGTTTCAAATAATTCTTGAGTACTGAGTAATATCCATCCCCTCTTTAAAAGCATCCTATTGATCTTGAGTTACATATTCAGTGTAGTTTGCCTAATTACTAACATGTGCAATCGCCTAGGGTATGTGATTCTAGAGCTTTAATTCTTGCAGCACCAATGCTGGGGACTGGGGAAATTGTGGGATGAGCAGTGAGAAAGATCTGATAGTGTATGATATGAACAAACACATGTACATATGAGATTTATCTTAATTGAGAATTAACCCAAAGGTTTCTTGTTAATGAGATTGTGCAAGGAAGTGGCAACAAACTAAACATAAGGGCATATAGCAGATGTGGTGGGCAGGTAAATTAAAATATGAGAGACTGGTTGCCTTGCGGTCCATCAACTGATTCTTCTTACACCTATCCATTTTGTAGTCCCAGATGTATAGACTTTGACATTAATCCTGCTGATTTCAGTGGCATTTGGCAGAATAGAAATCAACTTGGGGTTAGCCGTGTTCTATAGTAATCTTGTCCAGGTTGGTGCTGGGCAGATGTGTCAAACCCTTACCAAACTAAATCATAGCAGAATAAAGTAATGAAGGTGACCTGTCAAGATGCCCTTTTGAACTGCAATTTAATATTTTTAAATTAAATACATTGATAAATTAAAGACAGAGGGAAGGAAATGTACATGAAAAATTGTGACAACATGATCATATTGGCCATTTCCCTGTGGTAAGATGGGTGGCTAATACATTAAATAAATAAATAAAAATAAAATATGCAGAATAAAGCCCCCAAAGCAAAATTAAAGAATGGCAGACTTCTAATAATGAAGGGTTTCTAGCAGTGAAAACAAGGGCATTGGTATATGACTTACACCAATATTTTAGCATTGTCTAATTTTGGATTTTCAAACTCTTCAGATGTATGAAGCTCAGCCCCCTCAATTCTCTGCTGAGAATTCTGTGGATTGTTATTTATGCATCTGGAGTGCATCCAAATGGGGAAAGCAGTTAGGATGCAATGGGCTATAATCACTCTAGACATTAACAAAAGTTACTGGAGATTTTAGGAGTTTTCATGGAAAACTACAGCTGTCCCAGTGGTGGGATTCAATTTTTTTTACCACTGGTTCTGTGGGTGTGGCTTGGTGGGCATGGCAGGGGAAGGATACTGTAAAATCCCATTCCCTCCCCACCCCACCAACCTGCTTTCCAGCTCCGTTCTCCTGTGCAGGGCAGCTGGAACTCGGGAGGCAGAGAATAGATGGGGGCAGGGCCAGTCAGAGGTGCTGTTTGCCGCTCTCCAAACTACTCAAAATTTCCACTACCGGTTCTCCAGAACTGGTCAGAATCTGCTGAATACCACCTCTGAACTGTTCCATTGCCTTTCTCAGATGTGGATGATCAATAGTTATTTACCTTTGGAAAAAAAGATCACCTTGCATATGTAGTACTTTTAAAAAGGAAATGCACAGTTTCTAATCCAATATCTTGAGTAAAATGTATTGTAGGTCACTCAGTTATTCTAAGCAAGCAACTGGAGCAAGATAAATCCAAGATAATTTACTGTCTTATTAAAATCCTCTGACACAAATAGTCTATTCATCATTCCTTCAGATGTGAAAAGTCTGTTTTAATGAACCACATGGTAGAAGAATGGGAGCTTTTGCAAAATTATTACTTCCTGGAGTTGTCTGGTATGGAAAAAGAATAGCCTCGTGTTGAAAATAAATGAGGGGGAACTGTGGAGGGTGGAAGCAGCAGCTGCAGTGGGGACTGAAATACCATTGGATACCCTGGATAAATAATTACTGCCTGCAGAGTAGTAGTGGCGGCTATACAGTCTTTTGACTGCTACAGACTTCATTGAATTGTGAACAGTTTGATTGAGGCTGCAAGACTTTATGTACAATTTGTCTAGCCAATATTTCTCAACCTCACAAACTTTAAGATATATGGACTTCAACTCCCAGAATTCCCCAGCCAGCATGTTTAAAGTTGAGGCTGACACTGATCTAGGCCCAAGGTCTGTTAATATCAATTGTATCAGTTTTGAACTAATATATAAAAGATAGCAGTATTTCACTGCATATTGTTCTAAACTTGTGACTTGTGGCTAAAATGCTTTTACTTGCTTTTGTTAAAAAAATAATAATTTTATAGGTGTCTGATAGAAACCATAATGGTGTGATATATATCATGATGTCATTGCGCAAAATGCATACAATACCTGTTTATTTGCATAATGGAATCATTATATGCCCCCCTTCTCTAGATATCCTTGCTAATTTCTTTGTCTTTCAAAAAATAGGACTATAAGAGTAACCCACAATGAAATTTATTTTAACACTAATACAATAAAAACAGATTTCTGATTTTAAGAGTTTTTTTCTTTTCTTTTCTGATACTACTCAATCTCTTCAGATTGGAGTCAGATACATGTATTGTAAAGTCAACCAGTAAATAATACAATATAATTATAACCAACCTAAAAGATAGCATGGAAAATTGGTATCACCATTATACATAGACTGGATTTCCAAGTTGTGCTAAGCTGTAATGTGGTTTGTTTGGTTTTCACTTAGCATGTCATGAGAACTCAAACACGGTAGTATGTAAATTTTTTTTTTTGTTTACTGTGATCAGCCAATCCACTCAATTGTGGCTTTTTAAAAAATACATTCACCCAGAGTCAAACAATTTATAACCAAGCAGGATGATTGATCCATGTCTATGTGTTAATGTGCTTTCTAAATGCTGATATACCTCTTCAATCTAGTTCCCTATCTAAAAAGTCTCATGAAAGAAGAAAAGAACCTTGAACTGTGCAAAGCATTTAAAAACAGTCTCAAAGATGCTTTTTCAAGAGGCAATTGGACTTTCTGGTTTTTCTTTGAAAACATTTTGCTTCTCATCCAAGAAGCTTTTCAGTTCTGACTGGATGGTGGGGAATGGAAGGATCCAGTCAGAGCTGAAGAAACTTCTTGGATGAGAAGCAAAACATCTTCAAAGAAAAACCAGAAAGTCCAGTTGCATCTTGAAAAGGCATCTTCGGAACAACCATGACCTGGATGACTGAGAATCTCCATAGACATTTTAAAGGAGCTTTGAGCAAAGTACAGTGGTATTAACAAAGCAGTTCTCCTCAAAGTATTAAAGCAGCCAGATCTCCTGGACCACTGTGAAAGCAATCCCCTAGTCACCTGCACATGTGTATGCACAGATATTTTAGCTGGGATCACAAGTGAAGAAAAGCAGGTGGGCATAAAGTCACAACCAAAGCAAAGTGGCTGTGTATGGGCACACATGTGGAGATAACAACTTTCTTAAGTAGCGCACAAAATCTTTCCCCTTTCCAGTCTGTGGATTTCCCTCCCCCCCCATGGAACCAGTTCCTGGTACCCAAAAGGATGGGGGTGGGGCGGGGGACACTGTGTTTCTAAAATACAGAAAACCCAACAAAAAGGGAGCTGTCAACTAAAAAGATAGCCATAATAGTAGCCAAGGTGGCTGCTCCAGTTTAAATGGGATAATCCTTTATCTCTTGCTCTGATGTTGATTCCTCAAGCAGGTCAGAAAATATCTGTGCCTCTGTGTAAGGAAAAATGGTCAGATTATTATTTCCTTGGCTTTTAAAGATGCAAAAACTCTGGCACACTGAGTAGTGCTTGTCATTTGAAGACTTCTGTGCCCCACATCATATATTGAATTCATCTTGTCTGTCTGTCTGTCTATCACATTTTTAAACCACCCATCTCCCATGCAGAGGGCCTTTCAGTAGTGAAATTGTTTTAGCACAGATAATGAGAGTACACCCTGCCCCTCATCTCTAACTTTACCTGAGCCTATCATTAAAGAAATCCAGCAAGGCCTCCTAGGCATTCCTCCTGCACTGCCATCCTTGAAATTAGTTTGCTTTATCTTCAGTTACACAAAAGTTTTCCCTTCTGTGAGAAAGTAGTTCAACCAATTAATCCTTGTACTGTAATGTAATAAGCTCTTAGGCTCTTCTGTCAACATCCTGACTGCTTCATTAACTTCCTCCATTTTGCTTTCCTTTGAGAAAAATACCTCTTTGTTGCAGCCATTGTCATTAAAGTATCCCCAGAATTCCCTTAAGAAGGAAATCTTGCTCTTGTCTTTTAGTTAGTTAACCTTCAGGAGATAACCTTTATTCTTCCTTTCCCCCCCCTTTTGCCTGGATCATATCAGAAATTATTAATTAATTAATTAATTAATTTGATTTGCCAATCACTTACAAGATAATAGGAATAAGTATAAACATGGTTATGAATACATGAAATGGCTACGGATAAGAAAAACAAAAAGAAACAATAAGACAGGGACGGTAGGCACGTTGGTGCGTTTATGCACACCCCCTACAGACCTCTTAGGAAAGGGGTGAGGTCAATAGTAGACAGTTTAAGGTTAAAGTTTTTGGGATTTGGGGAAGAAACCACAGAGTCAGGTTAATAGTTCTCTGATATGCTCAACTGTAACCAATTACTGAAGGTATATGTGCCACCATGTTTAACGTTTACTGTTTCTGCTTTTTAATATACTGGAAACAGTCTTCAAAGTTTCCAAAGTGCCAGTCAGGTGTTATGCAAGTAATTGCCTCAGCAGAAGTTATGTGCCCATCTCTCTGCAGCCCAACAAAAGCAATCATGGAGGGTGATGCATATTCTCAGAAGCCTAAAGTGCCTGGAGTAGCATGGCAGCTCTCAATACATATGTGTCATTAACTGCTTGTTTGAAGAAGCATCATAAATCATGTCAGTGGTCAAATCTATATTGGATGAAGAGAGAAAACAATGGCAAAGTGGAACAACTAAAGGCAACTTGAAGCTAGCTCATCACTGTGTATGGGTAAAACAAAGCCATTATCAAGAGCCCATGGAATTGAAAAAGAAGTTGTGGGACACTGTTAAGCCATTAGAGCAATTCTTCCGTGGTTAGAGTGATGTAGGATATGATTAAGCCTCGAATGTTATTGTGATGACCCAGAGTATCTCAGAAATGTAACAAAAACCAAAACGTAACTAAAAGTCCTTTAATGCCTTCAACTTGGCTTCACTGTTTAATTGTTCACAGTGGAGGAGTTAACTATTTTCAAAATAACATTTCAAAGGCAAGAAACACAGTTCACATTCAAAGAGCCGATAGCGAAGCAAAAACCAAAAACAAACCACACTGAATAAAGTTCCTCAACAGACCAGGATAGATAATTGCCAACTTCAGGAAGATAACCAGGTACAATCCATTGGAAGAACACCAACCAAGATAAACCTTTAGGAATAAAACACTAATTTGTCTCCAGCGTCTGTTAGCACTCAGGTCCAAACTCTTATGCAAATCTCACACATTTTACCCTGATCCTCTCCTCTCGAGTAGACCATGTTTTACCCTGATGCTCTCCTCCCTGCATGCCCTAGGATGGATAGGGGATGGGCCTGGGTCCACCTCTGATTGCTCAGCTGGCCTCTGCCCTTCCCCAGCCTCCTCCACCACCTCTGGAGCCACACTTCCATTCTCTGTTAGCTGTTCCTCCTCTTCCCCAGAGTCAGTCTCCACCAGGGGCATGACAGTTATGATCAAAGGGATTCAGGCTTGCTCTCCTTGGCTGCTATCATCTTCACACCATAAAGGACACAAAACACTGTTTGCAACTTTAGTTCTGCTTACAATTTGGTAGTTCAAATCTCACCAGACTCAAGGTTGACTCAGCCTTCCATCCTTCTGAGGTGGGTAAAATGAGGACCCAAATTGTTGGGGACAATATGCTGACTCTGTAAACAGCTTAGGGAGGGCTGTGAAAGCACTATAAAGCAGTATATAAATCTAAGTGCTATTGCTCTTTCTATATCATGTTTAACTACTGTTTTGGCAGTAATTTGTTGAATATGATATAGTGCAGGGGTCACCAACCTTTTGGACCTCAGGGACCACCAAACTCATAATTTTAAATCCCGCAGACCAGTGACCCTGGGAAAATCCCCCCAAAAGTTGGTGACCCTTGCAGTGGTTGCCGACCACTGATATAGTGGCTGGGTTTATCTATTGCAAGTCATAAACGATGGGTTTTCATCCTACTAAGAACTGGATTCTTACAATGTTGAACATGTACTCCATAGCCTAGCTATAATGAAATGTATGGGTCACCTTGAGGAACAAGGAGAAAAGGTGCTGCTTAGAAAATAATTAGACAAGAGAGACAGAAGCCCCCAATGACTTAAAAGTGAGAGAAATAAATTTAGGAAGAACCCATCTTAATGAACCTAGAAGTTAAAAGTGACAAAGGGAAATTTGCAGCTTCAAACTTGCAAGACTAATATAGCCTTACAATAAAATAGAATTAATTCATCTCATCCTATTTCCTGTCTGGTTTCCTTGGGAGGACTGATACAGTGTTAGCACAAGGGGCACACAATGTTTGGAGTTTGTCTAATTGTCTTTGCAATGGTTTTGAAAATATTAGATTTCTTGTGGAAAATGCCTATGCTAATGATTTAATCCTTATTTTGAATGAGGAACAAGATAATCCCTTGTGACTCTTTGCATAACAAATACTGGTGAAATGTAAATTAAATGCAAACTTAATGCTGCCTTGAGTCATGATGTTGAAAAATATCTTGCTAGCAAAGCATTTTAAAAGGGTATTCAAAGTAAAAAAAAACCTTACTTACTCATGAAGTACAGTATGAGTATTTCTCATTGTAAACAGGGATTTTAATATAAGCTGGTGATATAAAGTAGCATTTTTTCTAAGAAAAGTATATTTTTGAAAGTAGAAAGTAGGAGTGTGTATGGATATTTTTAGTCATCCAAGTCATGGTTGTCTCAAAGATGCTTTTTTCAAAAGGCAGCTGAACTTTGTTTTTCCCCTTGAGGAAGAAGATATTTTGCTTCTCATCCAATAAGGTTAATCAGTTGTGACTGGATGGCAGGTTGGGGTGGTGGGTGGTGGTGGAAGGATCATGTTTCTTTGCAGTCATCTGGTCACTAGCACTGAGTTAGCACAGTCAGAATTGATGAAGCTTCTTGAATGAGAAGCAAAAGGTCTTACTCAAGGAAAAAACATAGTCCAGTTGCCTTTTGAAAAAGCACCTTTGAGGCAAAGTAGAAGTAAATTGCTCTTTAATTCACCACAGTATCTATATCTGGGAGAACATTTCTTAGATAGTTGGGAAAGGAAATTGCATTTGGCCCATGGGCCAGGAGTTTGACAGCTCTGGCCTACTGTGTCTGCACTTCTAGATATCTCTAATTTTCCACTCAGATTCTATAGATGCTAAATTCCAGGTTCTTTTTCTTCTAGTCAGTATCAATTCACAGCCTGGCACCTGCAGTTCAATAGATGTTTTGTTTTCTCTGCAATCTTTAGAACTCCAGAGCACATGTGCTTGATTAAGTTGCAGCCTCACTGAGCACCAAGTCAAGGCACTAATAAAGAATATAACTCAATGTGATGCAAGGCTAAGATTGTTGTTTAAAAACACTGTACATGGGGAGAATACCATTAAGCCAAATATAAAGAAACCTCTCCCTTTCATTTTTCCACTGAAATTGTACACATTTGATGATCCAAACTCTGTCAAGGATCTTGGAGTACTCATCTCTAATGACCTAAGTGCTAGAGCCCACTGTAACTACATAGCCAAAAAGGCATTAAGAGTTGTTAACCTAATCTAAGTAGCTTTTTCTCTGGAAATATTACACTAATAACTAGAGCATACAAAACATTTGCTAGACCAATACTCGAATACAGCTCATTAGTCTGTAACCCACATTACATATCTAATATTAACACAGTTGAGAAAGTCCAGAAATATTTCACAAGAAGAGTTCTCTACTCGTTGCAGAATACCTTATGCCACCAGACTCAAAATTCTAGACCTAGAAAACTAGAACTACGCCACCTTCGGTTTGATTTAAGTATAGTATATAAAATCATACATTGCAATGTCCTACCTGTCAATGAATACTTCAGCTTCAACCATAACAACACTAGAGCAAACAATAGATACAAACTCAAGGTTAATCGCACCAAACTTGATTGCAGGAAATACGACTTCAGCAACAGAGTGGTCAATTTTTGGAATACTCTACCTGACTCTGTGGTTTTTTCCCCAAACCCCAAAAACTTTAACCGTAGACTGTCTACCATTGACCTCACCCCTTTCTTAAGTGGTCTGTAGGGGGCGTGCATAAGCACAGCAATGTGCCTACCGTCCCTGTCCTATTGTTTCTTTTATATTTTTTTATTTTTCTTATATGTATCCATGTATTCATAACTATGTTTTTACTTACACCTATTATCTTGTAAGCAATTGACAAATATAAATAAATAAATAAAAATAAAATAAATAAACATGCCCCTGTAAAGAATCCTGTGTATGAATTTGAGTATTTTTAGCTTAGTGAAGTAATACGCAGAGGCAATCAAGTCATTATTTCCATGCATTTGAAATATTGTCACATATGTTATATGATACATTTGTTTTTTGCTCTGGAGAATAGGGTTCAAATCATATGGCCACTTATCAACAAGAAAAAGATATTAATTTTCATAGAGTCTGTACTTGCTATTATATCTTGAGATATTTTTTTGTGGGTGGGAGTTGATTTCAAGTCAGTTTTTTATTCCTGGAGATTGCCTGGACAAGATTTTGGAAGTGGTTTGCCATTGCCTTCTTCTTAGGCCTAAGAGAAAGCAACTAGCCCAAGTCACCCAACTAGATTTGTGCCTAAGGCAGGACTAGAATTTATAGTCTCTAGTCTGCTGCCTTAACCACAACACTAAACGGGTTCTCTATGTAAATAAATAGTAAATAAATAAATAGTATGCTGTAGCTGGATGATATGCTGTGCTTGCTTTTCAGAGGCTTGAATGGAGAGATGCTATTTGAAGGCCTTTCTTTTTCTTGATGTTTTCAGTTTTTAAACTAAAACTTTTAGAGCAGGGGTCTTCAAACTTGACAGCTTTAAGACTTGTGGACTTCAACTCCCAGAATTCCTCCTCCAGTCATGTTCACTCATGAGTTCTGGGAGGTGAAGTCCACAAGTCCTAAACTTGCCAAGTTTGAAGACCCTTGCCTTAGAGAGAGCTGAAAAGCACTGTGAAGTGATATATAAGTCTAAGTACTATTTCTAAATGTAGATATTTAAATGGGACCTTTAAATAGACTTTCCCAAAGCTGGAGCTCAAATCCTTGGCCAACAGCAGACTGGGGAAGGCTAAAATAGCATACAGCTTTTAAAAATGGATTAAAGTTGATGTCAAAATAATTAATGTATGTATTTTGTTTTCCCTGACAATTAGTGTTTATAGATTGTTTCAAAACATATATAAACCATGGGGCATAGATCTGCACCATTGCAAACAATGCATTCTCAAGAATTGTAATTCTTGTCTAACTTTAAAGTCTGCATCTCTCATAGTAGTTTTCATAGAATTGCATATATTCAACATCTGTGGGAGCACTGATTGCCCCCCACTCCACAAGTGATAACCTGGTTATCTAAAAGTGTTTTATACATCTTGTTTTCATTCATAAACAAAATAAACATTAAGAGTAGTAAATATTGTATTTTTCAGAGTATAAGACAGACTTTTTTCACCCCCAAAAGTGAGTTGAAATGTCTGTGCGTCTTATACATTGAATGTTGTTGAAGCCCCGCCCATCCTCCAGCCCCCACCCTTTGGCCTTTGCTTCCTAGCAATTTGTTTCCTTGTAGCAAACAGCAAACAGCCTGTTTCAGTTTTAGCACAGCCTGATTAGCACAAGCAGCTGATCGTTGGTTGGAATGGCCTTCCGACGATCAGCTGTTTCAGGCTAGAGGGATTGCCATCACTTATTGCCGCCTCCGCATCCCCCATTTTTGGCCTCTGTGCACCCCATTTTCCTCCACTCAGAATCGGCGGAAAGTGGGACACAAGGAGGCTGAAAATGGGCTACATGGAGGTGAAAAATGGGATGTAGAGGCCAAAAATGGAGCATGCAGAGGCGGCAATAGGCGATGGCAACCCCTGCAGCTTGAAACAACTGCTCATCGGGAGGCCTTTCCAACTGACAATCAGCTGCTTGTGCTAATCAGGCTGTGCTGAAGCTGAGCAGGCTGTTTGCTGCTTTGCTACAAGGAGGCAAATTGCTGGGAGGCAGAGACAGATTTTCTTTTCTTGTTTTCCTCCCCAAAAGTTAGGTGCATTTTATACTTCGGACAGTCTTATATTCTGAAAAATATGATATATTTATAACCTTTATTTTTGTTTTTATTTTACAAAATAGCTAAGCAAGAAGACATTCAAAAAAGAACTTTCACAAGCTGGGTGAACTCACAACTAGAAAAGGTAATGGCATGGTGATGCTGTAGAATATCTTTTCTAAAATATATGTAAAGTATAATAATATTTCAGTCCCTTTTGTCTTATTAAATATTTGAATCTCAGTAGGAAAATTATATAGAAATTATATAGAGTGTTTACAGCAAGTATCAAAACTTGGTGAAATGCCTGAATTAATGGCCATAGAACTTTTTCCACGTGTGTAAAATAAAAAAAGGTCAGACCTGTTAGTTAAACCAATTTATTGTGGATTTATTGGCTTAATTGGTCATCTTTTACCACTTAGACCAGAGGCCTCCAAACTTGGAAACTTTAAGACTCACAAAATGCCCACTTATCAGTCTGGTGAATATTGCTCCCAAACATTCCTTGTGGTCTCTCAGGATGATCTATATTTCAGCAGTTTACAGTAGCCTTGTCTTTTGAAGGGTAGGGAAAGGACAATCCCCCACCATCTTATTTTCTAAGAATGCCTATTTACAAATGGATTTAGAAATATATAAATAGATGATGCTAGAGACTGATGCTTTGGTTTTCATATTGGCAGAATCTTTAGTACCATTATTAGTACTACTAATAAAAACATTTTTTAAAGTACTATAATCTCATGGAATAGGAAGACTAGCAAGAAAGTATCACTTAACCTATAGTTGACAGTATGATAATAACTAGCAGGTTTTTACGATGACCCAGAGACTAACACACTGAGGTGCTATTTGCAGAAGAGCCCCTTGGGTCCAGAAGAAAAAGCAAAATATGCATTCGATTATGCATATGGTCTTGTTGTAATGCATACTAAAACCACTATAGAATATATAACCGAATATAAATAATTATTCTGCAGCATCCATCACCTTCTCTTATCTTGGACTTGTATTCAGACATTGGGAAGGGACATGTGCTTTTGGATCTACTGGAGGTCCTTTCCGGACAACAATTGGTAAGAGTATTATGAATAATTCAACCACAAGAATTCATAGAAAGGCTTTGTACACGTAGTTCTCAAGTTTCTCAGTCAGTTAATCAAATAGCCCATGTTTCTCAGCTGAGAAAAATATAGATGCATTTCCTAAATCCTTTGTTTATTATTTATTTATTTTATTTTTATCCAGCCTCTATACTTTTTTATAAAAAAAAACTGAAGACATCAAACATATCCAACACACATTCCTCCTATTTTCCCCACAATAATATCCCTGCTGCATTGAGTTGGGCTGAGAGACTGTCACTCAAGATCACCTAGTTGGCTTTCATGGCTAAGGCAGGACTTGAACACACAGTGGTATCCTGTTTCTAGCTTCATGCCTTAACCACTAGACCAAACTGTCTCCTGCAAAGATATACCTCTATGTGACTAGTTGAAGAATCTGAATCACAAAAGCAAATTAGGCAAAATGGATAAAATGTGCCACTCTATTAAACACAGTTTCTTGTTCCTAAGATTATGTGTGAGTATTATTTTTCAAAATACAAGCTATTTTGTGCCAAAAGGGTTTAGGGTGATAATTATCTCAGAACATGTGCTTCTTTTTCCTTGTGTATCTATTTCCTCCCCCTCCCCTCCATTGCCTCTCTATAACTCATTGAAAAGGGTAAAACCCTTTGGGGCAGTGAATTTTACTTTCACTCTTTGTAAAGCATTACACACATACATAGATATTCCTGCAATATTTACAAGAACAGTAGTAGCAGCATATAAGAGGACAGAATCAAAGTAGAGAACAACTTCAGATCACAGCCGTCTGCAAATATAATCAATTGTTGCTACATCCTGGAATTGTCCTATTTTTATTGTCAGTTTGCCTTGTAAAATTGCAATCAAGAATATATATGTACAAATAATAAAACATTGTTACTGTTGATAAGGATCAAACTGTTCTTTTCTGTTTCTTTATATTTTATAGTCACGTGAAAAGGGATCGAACACTTTCCAACGCAGAAGCAACATTGAAAATGCCTTAACCTTCCTGAAGAATAGATCAGTTAGTATTCTGGCTTTGAAAGGAGCCTGTATTTACTTAGTTGCTAAAGCATTAAAATAATTATTAAATGAATTGTTCAGTGTTGATTTCCAGCATTTTCACTACAAAATTAGTTACAGATCTCAGCTATATAAGAACATTTTCCAACATGTGAAGGACATCCAGATTGACTGCTAGGTCTCTCTGATATTTGCATATCTTGTACTTTTATTGTATCTACTTTTTGCAATAAGCACACATGGTACTCCTTTTTTGGTGCCTGAATCACAATTGAGCAAGTTAGTTGTTACTTTTCCAGGGAAGAGAAGCAGATATTTGTGTCCATCAAGAGTTGGATTTGGGGCACTGTGTTCTTATCTTAAAGCAAGCTTATTTTCTTTCTACACTATTGCAGTTTGTTCCACCTCTAACATTGGATCAAGATTGTTATTATAAAAATCATATACTAAACATTGCAGATTTGTAACACAAGCCCATCTTTCCTATGGGTGTCCTCCAAATGTCCTGGGATTGTAACTCTAAGAATTTTCCAGTTGACTAGGAACTTCGGGAAATAATCTCAGCACATCTGGAGCTAGTAGTATCTTCCTGTTCATCAAAACAATAAGTCTTCCTTTTTCCCCAGCTGAAACTTATAAACATCCATGTTGCTGATATCATAGAAGGAAAACCATCCATCGTGCTTGGTCTCATATGGATCATTATATTGCATTTTCATGTAAGTATTAATCAACATAAAGAGAAAAGTTTTTCATTTTTTTCAAAGTTCCAGTTGGCGGTTGTCCCACAATTTCAATACAGTACTGACTTTGTCAATTCTGCTTCTTCTACCATGGCTAAACCAGGAAACTATTTCAAACATACAAATTGTAATGTAAAATTATGATAATTTTTCTAGAGTTTTATGATCTTTTGGCAATGTTCAATAATTTTTGGAAGTTATTTATCCTATTTTATCATGGCTAGTACAAATTGAAATTCAAATATTATTGCTGTTATTTGTTTTCCTCCATATGATTGATAAGGAAAATATTGAACATTTAGTTACATATTTTTTCCAACTCAGATGCATAGTGTTGAGATAGAATAGTTCCTAGGAGAATACTAAGCTCAATGTATTGGGTGACTATACTTATTTAATGTGATAGAAAAGCCAAATCCTGCATGAAGAATATGTCTTGTCAAAATCATGGCTAACTAGATTTTTTTTTGGTAGTCTTTTTTTCTGCATGGTTTTTCTGGCTGTTATATGAGGAGCAGATCATATCAAAACCAGCCATTTGAGCTAACTTTTTCTTTTAGATACAGTCAGACATTTTCAAATGCGTTTTTTCTCTCTTTCTATGTGCATGGATAGATTGAAGAATTAGCCAAGGCTCTTTCTTGTGGATACAGCCATTCATCTCTGGACAGTCCAAGCACTGGGGATTTATCACCAGCAATGAGCCCAACAGCTAGAACTAATGTCAAAGCAAAGGAACGATGGAAGATATCAGCGAAGAAGGCTGTCCTGCTATGGGCTAAGGAACAGTGTGACAAGTATGTCAGGATAGGAAAATCAGCCTATCAGTTATAAATCTGTTGTGTCCCATTTCCACATTTATTTGCTTATTTTAAAGTTTGAGCTATAGGGTAATTGCAGACAAATGCAGATCTAAGAAGCAGCTACATCTATATCAGCATATTAGTCTTAAGCCAATTTGTGTCAGTATTCCCCAAAATTGTATCCTTCAAAGACCTCTAAATGCATAAGATAGTATTTAAAAGATGGACTTCAACAAGCACATTGAAATGTATTTTTCAGCTGCTCTTTCTTCATGGAAAGTTTACAGTACAAAATGTAACAGTACCTGGGTATTTAACACTTAATAAAGCCATATTGCATGACTCAATGCTAAATCTAAATTAAAAATGTAGAGGAAAAGAGAGATAGATGGAAATAAGTAATAGCAACAGAGGAAGAGAAAGAGGTGTTTCTTTGTGTTGCATATTATAAACTGGACTAACACTAGAAAGCTTTATAGCAGGGTCTAATTCAGAGTTTGCAAGGAATAAATGCAGTTTACTACAGGTGACTTTAAATAAAGATTATGTGAGGCTTTCCTGATTCCTTCCAGATGTTTTGGACAACAATTCCAATAAAATCTCTGCCCATTACAACTACTTGGAATTTATGGGAGGCAGAATCTGAAACATCTGCTATACATTAGTTGAGGAAGACTGGACTGAATAAATTCATTATGAGTGCATAATATAAACAGATGGATAAAATGCAGCTTGACTTTATAATGAATGCAGGATGAGTTGCGGGAGATAATTAGAGGTTGGTGTTATAGCATTGTAAACAAAACTTTTTTGAGAGGTAGGTGCTGTCCTTCCAAACTCTTGCATAGTAATGAAACTGTTAATAGCTGTTGGGACTCTGCCCAGGAGATCAAAAGAGTTGGGTAAGTTATGCTGAAACAAATGGCAAGCTGATTTCCTGCTTCCCTCTGTGCACATCTGAAGCTCTTCCAGTTAAGTTCAGCAAATGATGTCAGGGCTTCAATGAGCCATTTCATCTCTCTGCACCCAGGAAACACCTATTAGGTTGCACCTAAATGCAGCCTATTCTCTATCTGTGTGGAGTTTTCTTAGTTTCAAGTCTGTATTCTGCTTGTGATGGAAATTATATATAGGGTAGGGAAAGTGCCCATAACTATGATTCTATGGGATTGTTGGGCTAAGTGGGCTTAGGAAGTGAAGGGAGTATTTGCAGAGTGTCTTTGTGGCTCTGTTATGTGGACAGAACACAACTGATTTCCCATTTTTCAAGTAATTCAGTTATTCTTCTAAGTGAACAACTTTTATTTCAATTGGTTAGGATTAATATATGAAATTAGACAAGAAATCTATCTGATACAAGTACATTCCTTCCTTGCTTATTTTCAGTTTAAGTTGTTTGGTCACCATTCATCTGGTTGAACTGCATAGAAAGAAAGTGTGGTTTAAGGAACAAATGGTGTAAAGTTTCTTTCAAAATATATTCAAATTATATTAGTAATCAGTTTATTATGCCATGGAAAAGAACCACTCTTCCTCTTAACTTTCCCAGAGAGTTTATATTGAAAGTCAGGGCAAACTATAAAGAACCTCCCACATTTTCTATTTTATTTTCTTTATTTTCTTTAATCTATCCATTCATTTATTAACAGAACTTCTTTACTTTGGTCTTTAAGATAAGGGCAGAAGGATTATAGCTAGTTTTAAAATCAGAATGAGGGGACAGGCTGATATGCAAATTTTTATTTTCTTCTCCAGCATAATATTTTTCTCCTCTCTTTAATTTTGTGTGTTTTTAAATGCTTTTGATCATAGGCATGGGTCTATCAACATTGCGGATTTCAAATCCAGTTGGAGGAATGGATTGGCTTTCTTAGCCATCATTCATGCATTAAGGCCAGGCTTGGTTGATGTGGAGAAAGCAAAAGAGAGATCAAACAAGGAGAATCTGAGAGAGGCGTTTCAAGTAGCAGAGAAGGAACTCGGGATACCCCGGCTGCTTGAACCTGAAGGTAACTCATAGATTTTACATGCACTTGATCTTCAATCTGCTTGGTGTTGAGTTTTGAGCATCATCAATCCCAGCTGTGCTTACTGTATTGTGCTGATTTATTCTACCAATTTTGGTTTCCTTGGCCTTAATATTAGATTATTATTAATAATATTGGATTGAAACAGATAAAACGACACGACTATTAAGGAAAATCAACATTATGGATATTAAAAGTGGCAGTGACAGAGATATATAATCAAATGTGCTTTGCAATTTTCTTCAATATCACTATCAAGCATAGAAAATACAAAATATAAAAGCATATAATCCTTTTGATTGTTTTTAAGATAAATACAAATATATGAAGTTATTTTAGGTTGAACCATAGATCTGTTTACCCCAGGATGGTCTAATTCTGAAGTTCTTAAGTTCTACTTAAGAGGGCAGGGAGTGTAGTTGAACTCTGCAGCCTCTTCAGCCATGAGGGTTCTTCACTGGGTTCTTCTGGATTGGATTTAGATTTATTGTGAATAAATTATTTAGACATAGTGAATAATTTATCCCCACCCCCAAGAACCTAATTCAGGCTGATAGCTGCATTTCCAAAAGTAGCAAGCTGGTCCACGCCTAAAATGTTTGGAAGCTTCTTCTTGGAGATTCTGCATTACTTTGATGGTGGGAAAGGGAGTTGACATATATTGGATGGCGGAGATTTCCCACTCAAAGATGGGAAAGCATTTCATTCTTGCTAGGGGTCCAGAAGTATTTGTCCCATGATTTCCTTCTCTATCTCCTATGCAAAAGGAAGGGCTGATAACATAATTTCCCACTAGAAAATATAAAGGTGAATACAACACCGGAAGTTTTTAAAAAGATGTTGGATAACCATTTGTCAGAAGTGGTGTAGGGTTTCCTGCCTAGGCAGGGGGCTGGACTAGAAGACTGCCAAGGTCCCTTCCAACTCTCCTATCCTATCCTATCCTTTCCTTTCCTATCCCTGTAATTGCTTGTGTTGTCACATAACAATACTTTTTGTTGTTATATTGGTCTAATTTATACATAATATTAAACTAGAATGAATGGTTCATAAATCATGCTGAGCTGAAATCCAGCAAAATGTATGTATGGACTATACAATTTTGAAACCCAACACTAATACAATTATGGGCAACGCAGATCTAATCAGTAATATAAACAGTGGATTGGTTTTCTGGACAGCAGTGCAATGTATTATTAGAAGTTTGTACTTTGGAATATATTCAAAGCTCTTAACGTTCCACAGATGTTGATGTCATCAGTCCAGATGAAAAATCCATCATGACTTATGTGGCTCAGTTTCTCCAGTATTTTAAAAGTTTACCTGTGGCTGAAGATAGAATGCAGGTACAGTATGTGACATCTAAAGCTTTAGAACATGTTTTATACTTTTTTTGCATCCTGTTTTTTTCCAACTTTTTCTATGATTGTTTTTTTGTAGAAAATCCATACCATGATAAATTTTATTTTTTAGAATTTGGTTAGACCTGCAGCTGGTTTCACTGATAATTAATGTTGCTTAAGATTTTGATCTTGTTACATTTATAATGCTAGATCAATTTTTTAAAAGCATGGTTTATTAAAACAAGTAATATGTGGTAATGGGATAATGATTTGGTTCATACATTACACTAAATTAATACAAATAGTTCATATGATGGCTTAGGAGCCTGGGTGGTTAGGAACAGTGGTTAGAATGCAGCATTACAGGCAAATTCTGCTCACAGTTTGGAGTTCGATCCTTATGGGGCTTGAGGTTCATTCAGACTTCTATTCTTCCGAAGTCAGTAAAATGAGGACCCAGATTGGGGGCAATATGCTGACTTTGTAAACTACCCAGAGAGTGCTGTGGAGCATTGTGGGGTGGAATATAAGTGCTATTGCTATAGCTGTAGTGCAATATGTGAATAGAGCAAGATTGGTATATTCTAGACACTGTATCACATGCTAAAAAGTGATTTATTTTAACCATGTTTTTTGGTTGAAGCATAGAAGCCTCAGTCACAGATAATGCTGAATTGTGTTCTAAACGCTCAATATTTGAGGTCAAATGACTTGCCCAAACTAAGAAGTCATATGAATTAGAAGCAAATATTATTTCAGAGTTGTTTGCAAAACAGTCTATCAAGGGCAAACTCTCTGGGAATAGAGTAACAAAGTACTATTTTTCTGTAACAATGCAATCAGGAATATATGTACAAGTATATACATTTTTTGTTCTGTTTTCCAGGAAAAAATCAAAGAGACTTTGAGCTGGCTCAATGCACAGGAATGCAAGTTAACAAAGTTGCTGACTGAGCTAGAGAATGCATCCTTCTACAGGAAGTTTGAAGTAAGTAACTTTGTAAATGTATCCTTTGGAGGATACATTATATGACAAGAAATATGAAATAGTAACAATTGAGCCCTTTTTGTATCCTTTTATGAAATCAAGATTTTGGATTTTGCTTTCTATGCTCTTTTTAGTCACTGTTGCATTTAGCAAACTTTGATTGAGGCCCCATAAAGAACGCATCAGCCTTAGCAAAGGCCAAAGTAAATACATTGCCAAAGTTGATCCACGAATATGTTAGCTGCTACATCACTGGTGTTATTGAAGAAGCCAAACATAATTGCATAAAAATATTAAAACAAAATAAGACATGGTATAAAGAGTTTACCTATCACTCAGGAAGTTGATGATAAAGATCCAGACTACTGAGAAGAATCAGACTGAAATGTTGTTGCTTAGTTTTCTGTTCCAATAATGGCCAAGTGGAACAGATAGACATGGGTTGTGTTTATGCAACATGATTTATCAAAGTACCTTAAAATCTAACACAGGTAGTCCTCGATTTATAACCATTCATTTTGTGACCATTCAAAGTTGCATTGCCTCTGAAAAAAAAGTGATGTAAACACATAAAAACTGTGTTATTAACTTAACAACTGCAGTATTTCACTTAACAGCTGTGGCAAGAAATGTTGTAAAATGAGGCAAAACTCACTTAATAATTGTCTTGCTTAGCAATAGAAATTTTGGTCAAAGGATTGTGGTCGCGTTGACAAGGATTATCTGTTTTAATACAGGTATTAAAACAAGATGTGAGTAATTTTAAGCTTGGTTAGTTTTTGTGCAATACGCTGTTATTTGAATCTACTTCATTTTGCATATAATTTTTGTGTGCAAATTATTATTAATTAAATGTATAAGCTGTCTAATCCCAGTTGTAGAAACTATGTAAATGATATAACCAGACTAAGTTCATTATGTGAATATTATGTTGTTCACTTGAGCCACCATTATTCGGAGATAAACTACCTTTGTATCCAGTCCCATTTAAATATTATGTTTTATAACCATTGATGATCCTCTTAATGTCCCTAGTTCTTTTAAGTGTTTGACACTGAACATATTGATGCACTTACACTTTTAAATATCCATTTAAATCCTTAGGCAATGCTATCATTTACAGAAGCATTTAATGAAGAAAAAAAACGCTTCCTTCCCATCCTGGAATCTAAAAGAAAAGGGTCAGACCTGAATGAAGATTACTTGGAGATGAAGGAGGCATGGGATAACCTATCGCATCAGGTCATTAGGATGTTTACAGGAATTTGCATTTATTTTGTTGTAAAGGGTTTCTTGTTCATGCATTTGAATATATGGCTTCCATGAGAACACATTTCCTGCCTTACAAATATGAAGCGAAGATGAGAGCAATAGAATATTTTGCCTGTCAGAAGGATAACTTATCTGCACAAACAGAACAATGACTCTAATATATTGGCACATTTTGGTGACATAAAGTATGCATAGTTGAAGGAGAAACTTCAGAAGTTTTGGGTGGTTCATCACTGGAGGGTTTTTAAGAACAGACTGAACAGCCACTTGTCTGAAATGGATAAGGTAACAGATAACAGATGATCACAGTTGGAAGGGACCTTGTAGGTCATCTAGTCCAATTCCCTGCCCAAGCAGGAGACCTTGCACCATTTCTGACAGATGGCAGTCCAGTCTCTTCTTGAAAGTCTCAAGTGATGAAGCTTCCACAACTTCCGAGGGCAAGCTGTTCCATTGGTTGCTTGTTCTCACTGTCAGAAAGTTTCTCCTTATTTCCATGTTAAATAAGGAGATATTAAACATGGAAATAAGGAGAAACTTTCTGAACTTTGTTCAGTTTCCATCCATTATTCCTTGTCTGGCCTTTGGGTGCTTTAGAAAATAGCTTGACCCCTTCGTCTCTGCTGCAGCCCTTCAAATATTGGAAGACTGCCATCATGTCTCCCCTGGTCCTTCTCTTCACTAGACTAGCCATGCCCAGTTCCTGTAACCGTTCTTCATATGTTTTAGTCTCCAGTCCCCTAATCATCCTGGTAGCTCTTCTCTGTCTCTTGCTTAAGCAGGGGCTTGGATTAGAAGACCTTCAAGGTTCCTTCCAGCTCTATTTTGATTAAGCAATGTGCTGGTATATTTTTATGTGATATAAATGAATAGTTGAAGAACCAACATGAATGGCATTTCTCTGTTTATTTGTCTAGATGAATGAATGGAAAGCAAAGCTGGACAATATGTTACCTCCACCTCTGGATGCCATTGAGGCTTGGCTGAAAGAAACAGAGCAGCATCTGGTACACAACCTACCCATTTCTCAAGATCATTTGAAAGCAACAGCTGCCCTTGAAGAAAAATTAAGAGCTGTACAGGTTGGTTAAGTAAAGTAAAATATTTATTGCCTCCCACCTTGTGGGCCACTTACAGCATAACAAACATTGAAAAACATTAAATTGAATATATCGTTGAACGTAAAATGACACAACAGACCAAATAAAATCATTAACACAAGATGGAAAAGGAGGGAGCTGGATAAATGGCAGGGGAAGGGGAAGAGGGATTAGCTTTTAATTAATCAACCACCTCAAGTGTAAAACTTTCCCATTGGGTCCCCAAGCCATCTGGCAGAACCAGATCTTAAGACTTTTTTTGAAAAATCAGGAGGGTGGGAGCCAATCTGTCCTCAGGGGATAGGATGTTCTGGAGGCAAGAGCCAGAGAAGAGAAGGCTCTTTTCCTGGGCCCCACCAGGCAAAATTCCTTTTACTAATATGTCTTAGTAAAATATATCATCCTCTTATATACTTGCCTTGCTTAAAGCAACCATCATGGCATTTACTGTTGTTTGCAGCACTGTTAGCACTGTAATACAATCATCAGTGCCTTTTTCCTATTCCCCTATTTGGGGAACCGTGAACAATATTGAGGAAAAAAGGACCACAAGCTTACATTTGGTTCACTGTATGATAAGAGTCTAGACAATCAAGTAAATCCAACTTACACATTTTTGTAAGCTGCCTATATTCACACGAGTGAGTGAAATAGGTAGTATATAAATTTGATAAATGAATAAGACAAATCAGCTAAAATGTGGGTAACTTCAGTTTCAATAAGCATGCATTTCTATTGGAATTTATCTTCTACACTTTTATATACACTTTTAGGATGTGTTGCATGGCTTTGATAGATTTGGAGTTGCTTTTCAAATGATTGGTTGAAGTCACATTTTGAGATAAGCCAAACTCTTGACATTTCCCACATTCTTTATGCTGGATCGGGCTTTGTAAGACATTTAAACAATGACTTCCTTCAGCCTTTTAGTTCTATTGAGTGAAAAAATGTAAAGGGCGACCAACTCTAGTATTGCTCTGAATAATATCTCTTTGAGCAAATACAATCCCAGTCATACTCACCAGGCAACATCAGTGGGCTCTGCTGGGTTTTGGGGCTTTTGGGCAGCTGCCCAAAAATTACAGCAGCTGATAATATATCCTGGGGTGTAAAATAAAATAAGATAAAATAAAAAAACAATGTAATATTAAAGCCATGCAACCTCATATTACTCAGTAACAATACTGTCAGCTCTTTAAAGAAAGATGCAATATTTCAGGAACCATCCTTATAATCATTCTGTAAACTAGTGCATAATTATTCTATATTTTTCTTTGAGAAATTTATTAGCCTTATTGCTCTTCTGTCCTATTGCTAGAAAAGTAAATGCATATATAGATGAATTAATTATAAGACATATGTGAATAGTGCTTCTGTTTTTAGAATTTGATGGAAAGTTTTCAACAACATTTGGAAACCCTCCAGTCCTTTGACAATAGAGATAATGCTGGAATGCTGGTAGTTCCACCTCAGAAGCTGGAAGAAATGAGAAAAAGGTTTGTGATGTCAAATTTCTCCTTTGATTGTTCCATTCAGCTAAATATAATTGTGTTCTTATCAAATTTAATACCCTAATTGCAAGACTGATGGTGGGCATCTCTGCTGCTCTTATTGACATACATACTGTATGCATTTCGCACAACCTGATATCCTCCAGATGTGATGTATTCACTAGATTAGGGAATTTATTCAATCCCAGGATCTGATTTTCCTTGTAGACAAGTTGTGTGGTCTTATTCTCCCCATGATCAATTCAAGCCTAGCTTGTGGTTTCTCTGAAAGCACTGCAGTGGCTGAATTAGTATAACATATTTACTTGTTTTTTTGGGGAGATTCATATAAGGTATTGTAATATAAACCAATTCAATAGTCTGAATTTTCACCAAACAAAGTTAAAACTAATTAACTAAGATTAAGACAAATGAAGCTCACCAGGAATGTGTGTAAATATAGAAAACAATGGTACTCTAAATGATCTGTTTAAGTATCTGTACTTTGTGCAAATCCAGCTAATAGAAAGCAAAATGTAGATGGGTCACAGGCCTGATTCAACACAGCTCTTCTTACATTCTTTGTTTCTGGACATTTTTTGACTTTGATCATTCATATTTTTGTATCCAGTTTATAAATGTATGAAGCTATTTAATTCTGAATCAGACTGTTGATCCATCTGGTTCAATTTTGCTTCTATTAATTGCCAGGGGTCTTTTAAAGTCCTCCAAGACGTCATGTAGTAATTAAAGTCTTTAGGCCCTCCAGCAATTGAAGCACTTTTCTTCTGCTCTTCAGATGCATCTACTTTATTCTATCATTCTTGCACCACCATGATCAGATCACAGCATTTCCTGTTCCTGGGTCAACCTAACACATCTGTAAATTGGTTGGTAATAAAGACAGAACAACTTATTTAGCCAGTAAAAAGCTGTGCATTTTTCTAGGTCACAGCATGCCTTATGGAGTGCAGATCACGCTCATTGGTTTTATCTTACATTTTATAGACAAGATGTTGGATTTATTTTCAGGTTCAGCAAAGTTCAACTTGAAAATTTCAGCATTATTGTGGAATACTACTGCTCATCCAGCTCAGCTGTCTTCAACGAACTGACATCTAAACTGAACATCTGGCACATCAAGTTTGGAACCAAGGAAACTGTGGAGTTATTGCAATTAGATTGGCATGTAAGCATTATAGTTGCTTCTTGGATAGCTATGCAGAAGAGACTAAAAAGTTGAATCAAAGGCACCCATACAAATATGTTCATACTATTTATTCATTTTAGTTTTATTTTTTATTAAATATTTTATCCTACCTTTATTACTTTTATAATTAACTCAAGGCAGTGAACATAAATAATATTTCCTCCTCCTCCTATTTTCCCTACAACAACAACAACCCTGTGAGATGGGTTGGGCTGAGAGAAAGAATGATTGGCCCAAAGTTACCCAGCTGGTTTTCATGCATATGGCAGGACTAAAACTCACAGTCCTCTGGTTTCTTGGCCAGCACTTTAACCGCTACACCCATCTGGCTGCTCTGAGCAAGTAATTTTCATCCAAATATGCACTATGGATTTAGCATGTTAAAAGTGCCATATCTTAGCTGCAGGTGTAAATAAGTAATATATATTTTGTCAAGGCTTTGTATAGGTGTGACAAACTCCTTCTCAGCAATGCATCCCCCATCAGGATCAAATAAGTTATGATAAGTACATTCATTGCAGAGTGCTGCAAACCCATATGAACAAAGCAGTTCAGCATCGAGCAGTATACAGAAATCCAGCCCTATATGTATATGAACTGATCTAAGGGTTAAATACTGAGTTCCTTCCTCAGGCCTTTTCAAGTCAACAGCTTTTGAATTGCTTGTTTTTTTTATCATTGAAGGTTTCAGCTATCTCTTTCCCATTTTAAAAACAGCTTTGTTGCATCAGAAATTATCATCTTATCAGTTTTAATTCTTCTTATACAAACATCCAGCAGATGTCAGTGTAAATCTACAAACATTTAATAAAAGGCCTGAGAAAAAAACATGATTTGCTTCTCTAAGTAGGAAGACTTGCCAAACGTTGTAAGATCTAAACCTTGACAGTGTTGTTGGTTTGAGAGGCAGAGAACACTATTCACTCTTGAACTGTCTGTATAAAGTCCTGTTGTTTTTAAAAGCTGTTTGTTAATAGAGCTTTGAATTAATTTATTTCAATTAAGATCATGTGTTCCAGGCCTATCACATATTTCAAAGTTCATGCCTGGTACAAACTATGCTGGATGAGGGTTTTTTTTGTTTTTTTGTTTCTTTCATCATGTTATCCTCATGGACATTTTAATTATTAAAATTATTTCTCACCCTCCTCCACCTCAGCAGATAAAACCCTTACTTTGTTTCAATTTCATCTGATCCACAAAAAATCAGAGAATGTAAATCTCAAATTGAATTACTTCTAATTTTCTACAGCAGCAGATATTTCTCAAATAATTATGTCATTTTATTTTGGGGCAGAATTTTATTGAAGAAAAAGGTTTTCCTGGTCAACTAGACACTGCATTACAAGTATGCGAAGCACAGAAAAATAAAATGATAAAGGCTCCTAATTTGGGTAAGAATTCATAAACATCACAGTGGTTCTGTCCAGGCTTCAACCTTCCCTTGATTTTCAGCGCTTGGTCTGTAAGGATTATTGTTACAGAGCCAGAATCGCACAACCCATGAACTATAGCAATGCATTTAAAGAAACTTAAGATTTAAGAGCATATAAATTTTTTTTTTAAAAAAAAGGGGGGGGGGAACTGTCAGAGGACACCTTTTCCTTCTTGAAAACAGCTTTAAGAAAATGTGTGTTTGTTAGGTATGAAATAGAGAATATTGGATAGAGACAGAGCAAGGAAGTATAAGGAACTAATGAAATGGCTAGAATCTTGAACATTCAAGGAGATGCATTTATTACACTGTTATGAGATCTTTGGCCTTGTCCTCGATGAAGTAAAGAAAAGTAAAAATTCAGCTTTTCAAAAAGAAAAAAAACCAGATAATCAGAGTTGGAAGTCTGGTCTTCTGGTCATCTAGTCCAACCCCCTGTCCAAGCGGGAGACCCTACACCATTTCTGACAAATGGCAGTCCAATCTCTTCTTGAAAGTCTCAAGTGATGGCGCTCCCACAACTTCTGAGGGCAAGGTGTTCCATTGGTTGATTGTTCTCACTGTCAGAAAGTTTCTCCTTATTTCCAGGTTAAATCTCTCCTTGTTCAGTTTCCATCCATTATTCCTTGTCTGGCCTACATGTCCCCATCTTCTCCCAAGTGTTCTTGTTTTTAGCATGAAGGGCTTTTTATTGTATTAGTAATAAGCGTTTCATGAAAGCAACATGTGGAGCACCAAAATAGATTTAACGGTAAAGGTTCCCTCACACAATACATGCTAGTTGTTTCCAGCTCTAGGGGTGCTGCTCATCTCCGTTACAAAGCCGAAGAGCCGGCACTGTCCGAAGGCATCTCCGTGGTCATATATCTTCCTAAGAACAACGGAATGTATACCTTGCCTTGAAAATGGCAAAAATTCCTAAATTCTTAAGGAGTTTCAGGAAAAATTACTAAATAATGTCACCATGATTTTGTTTGGTGTAAGATAGGGAAGAAAGAAACAGTGGCAAGCTTTCTGAATGCCCTGTTTCTTGACTTTGCTTACCTAGGACTGGTACCCTATGACCCACTAAGCTGTATTAGTAAGATTTCATTCATCTTTAAGGTAACTATTTGGGACAGAACAAATAATATATTGTGTACCTATTATTCCCTTGCTAGTGGATACATGTTTTCCATCTTATGGGAGCCTAGTAAAGAATGGTTGGCAACATGAAGTGAGACAATTTCATTAAATATAGGATGAAGGCTTGATCCTTATGGCAAATTTACTTAATTGCAGTTCATTCACTCATTCATTCCTTCGTACATACATACATACATACATACATATTGCAAGAAATGAATTATAATTGCATGTTAGATATAGCTTGAGTCCCATCCCAATAACAAATGTATTTATCTTATGCAAGTAGTTCTCTTTCAATATTGATTTCTGATCTGTAAAATCTGCTTATAATTCCTGGTTGTATAAAGTGAACCAGGCAGGTAGAAAGTCTTTGTATACAACTGTGGAAATGGTTAATGATATTATTTATTTTAAAATATTTTAGAAATTGATCCTGAAGAAATAGCCAAATTGTTTAAGATGACAGAAGTTCAGGTTGCCAAGTGCAGAGAGTACATTAATAATGTGAATGATACCTTGAAAAAAGTTTTATCGTCTTGGGCTATCTATATGGAGAACATCCAGTTGCTAAAACCTTGGCTGGAAGAGACTCGAAAAGACCATCTTAAGAAGGTATGCTTATTTTTTCCCCAGTTATTGATATTGTTTTGAAAATTATGGACCCCATAAACATCCTATGGATTTTAATATTATCCTTTAGATCTCCCCAGAAACTTTGGCAGCCTGGAATTCACGGCATGGTTCCTTGAACGAAGCTGGAAACTTTTTGATTGAATCCAGCAATGCAGAAGTGGGATCATCTGTTTCCGGAGAATTGAAAAAATTGAACAGAAAATGGGCTAAGCTTATAAAGAAGACAAAGTTTGTGAGTGGACATAAATATTTTACTTTCCTAATTTGATCAAGTCGTACTTTACAGTCCAATGAAGTGTTACAATATTAACACCTGACTGTACTGTGAGGTTAGAAGTTAATAGAAGGAATAAAAAGTTTCATATCATCACTTTGGGTTTAAGCTCAATGCCAGTAGTTCAGTGTTAAATTTACAGAGCAATTGCATTTTCAGTAGCACTTAAACTTATATACCACTTCACAATGCTTTACAGCACTCTCTGAGCAGTTTTCCGCAACAATCTGGGTCCTCATTTTATCGATCTCAGAAGGATGGAAGGCTGAGTCAACCTTGAGCAGCTCAAAATAGAACTCCTGACAGTGAGCAGTGTGTTAGCCTGCAGTACTGCATTCTAACCACTGCACCACCACAGCTCCATATTATATATTTATGTATTAAATCTGCAGACTTATCCCTGGTTTTTTTTCAAAAGGATTGAAAAAAACTCAAATGAAGTGATAAGCAACCTCCCCTAGATGGATGATAATTGCTTGACAAAATAAATAAATAAAACAGATGTATCCAATTTTAATCCTATCATTCATAGTCAATCACATTGCATTCTAATATTAAGTAATATTGCAGTGAATATTGTTATTCCTTCTGTAGTTAATTATTTTTTCTTTCTATCAAATTAAAATTAGAATTCAGTGGTTGTAGGGACCAATTTCACATTTTCTTAGTCTACAGTTATCAGTTTTACTGAAATGGAATTTGCATGTGACCTATTAATTAAAGTCTTCAAAACTCATTGATGGTTTTGTAATAAGTTAGTAACACAAGATTTATTGTGGCATATGCCTTAATAGACCTACTTTCTCATATGCATGAAATATTCTTAATTAGTAGTTTTTTAAAAAAAGCATGGTGAAAAGACCTTGATAAATGTTGATATTGCCACATTTATAAAACTCCAAATCTATACAAGAACACTAACCATTCATAATAGTTGTTATTTTATGGTGTTAATTGAGAAAATCAATTAAAAGTATCATGTTTACAGATTCTTGGATGACTTTCATTAATACAAACACATACTTAGAATAAAGCCATTAGAGTCCAACTAGCAAACTTGGGGATTATAACAAATGTTGCTTGATGTTTGTAGGAAATGAAATTGTTGAGGATGCAAGAGGAAGAAACAATGTTAATAACAGATAATAATGGAACTGTTGAGACTTCTAGGAAATCCAATCCAGACATGTTTAGTAATCCAGTGGAACCCTCAAAGGAGCTTCCTAAAATGTGCTTTGAAAAGGCAGAGGTAAAGAATCTGCTACTTTATATATAAACTAGAATTTTAGTACTTGCCTTATTTGCTGCATTCTGAACTAAATCTCTACTCTTGCCATTCATTACAGGTGATATAGCGTCTGTGCATTTGTAAGGAACTATGCAGGGAAGGAAAAAATCCCACCCATAATCCTGCTTCCAGATCTGCAGATATATTGGTTTAAGACTACCCATTTAAAAGAGCCCATACTTATACTGGGCAGTTATTAGTACTCTTATAGTTACAAGTCATGGTAACTGTATACTGTTTTCAAATTACTAATAGCTGGGGAACAAGAGTAGAAAGAAATTTATTATTATTATTATGTTAGCCAGATATTCAGATTGGGTTTGGAATTTTTGTCTACATATTGAGTCCTTTCCAAGGACCTGAGATGGGCAGATCTGGATGTTTGATGCAGTGGTGGGATTCAAAATTTTTTTACTACTGGTTCTGTGGGCTTGGTGGGTGTGACTTGGTGGGCATGGTAAGGGAAGGATACTGTAAAATCTCCATTCCCTCCCCACTCCTGTGGGAAGGTTACTGCAAAATCCCATTCCCTCCCACCTCACTAACCTGCTTTCCAGCTCCGTTCTTCTGTGCAGGGCAACAAAAGAAGACCCAGCCGATCAGCTGGGACTTGAGAGGCAGAGAATAGATGGGGCAGGGCCAGTGAGAGGTGGTATTTGCCGGTTCTCCAAACTACTCAAAATTTCTGCTACTGGCTCTCCAGAACTGGTCAGAACCTGCTGAATACCACCTCTGGTTTGATGGTGTTACAGATATCCTTACAGGATGTGAGCTGTTCCGGGTAAAGCTGCTTTTTGCAATTAACTGATGGTGAATTTGTCAATGTGTTCAAGTGGTGCTCCTGTTGTTTTTGGGATTGCACCCAAGGCCCCTATTACTATTGCTACTACTTTTGCTTGTTTGCAATATTCTTGCTGCAACTTGCCAGGTGGTCCACTGTATCTTCAGCTTCTTTGCATAGATGGCATTCACTATCTGTTGCTGTCTTCTCAATTCTGGCTTTGTATGCATTTGTTCTTAAGACAGAATTAGTCCCTTGGTCTCCTCCTCCTTCTCTTCCTCCTCCTCTACCACAGGGGAATCTGGTTTACCATGGTGAAAAACAGAATATTGAACTTTGGTCTAGCCCAATTTGGCTTGGTTTGTGTTTTTGTAATATCTATGAAATACAGTGTGAGTCATATTAACCAAAATTAGACTATAGTTCAGATTCATTTATGGAGTGGGCCTGTCAAAAACTTTACTCTGCCAGGCATGGGTACACAATTGAAGCTCCCTTAGACAGAGCACTTATATTTCCTGGGCTACTGTTTACCTCTTTGGCTTGGTAAACTTGGTTCGAGCCTGCCTTGGGGAGCTCTAAAAGTCAGTTACCCAGAATACAGGCTTGCATAGACTTCTAATAGTACCTTATTGGAAAATAGAGCTTTTTTGTTAAGCTAAATCCAAAAACTAAATGGAACAATCAGCTAGAGTTCAGGACTTTATTTGCTTATATGCAGTAGACAGAATCTTGCCAGACTAAATCCTTACATCTTTTACCCTAACAGATATATCCTGGGAGATTTTAGGGATGGCTGTCCAAACTCTCTTATTTGTCTCCAATCCAGGTCTGGGTTGGGTTGCCTCTTGTCTCCCCCCCCCCCCCCCATACCTTCAGGAATTATTTCATATTCTGCAGTGAGTAAGAATGGAGTGAGTGAGAGAGATGAAGTCTTGACCTTATTCTGAGAGATATCCTTTTAAATATGTGAAGGGTGTCATCATCTCCCTTCAGTTATCTTTTCTGAAGGATAAGCATACCCAGTTCTTTCAATCCCTCTTCATAACAGTTTCTATTCTCCTACCATCTTCATTGCCCCTAGTTGAACATTTTTCAATTTTCTCTGAATCCTTCCTAAAGTGTAGTAGCTAGAATTTGACACAATACTTGATGTGGAGGTCTGATCAAAGCAGAATATAATGGGATGATTTCACCATTTAGAAGTGGTACTTATGTTTATGAAACTTAAAATTGAATTTACCTTTTTTGCAGCCACATCTCGTACTATATTATCTATGTCTTATATTTATCTTTTCCATTTTCTAGTTTTTCAGAGGATCAGATCCATAAAGGATTTTTTAAAAATGCAGTCCTATAAGAGAATTAGTTACAGAAATGTACACAATCCTGAAATATATACTATACATCTTCCCATAATTGTTTCTATTTTGATAATGGTCGGAATTATTCCAGCTCTAGAAAAGGATTTTTAGTATGCAATTAAGTTTAAAGAAAGTTCAGATAGTAAGTTTTCCATCTTCCATCTAAACTCTCTAACAATTGCGTAATAGGAAAAGATGAATCACAGGCCTTTTGATGGATATATGGTAAGACTACATGATGCTTTTTCCTATTATTTTTCTTCCTAGATTGTTCCTATTAGCCTTCAGACAGATCCATTTACACCAGATGAGTTTTCCTCAGAAGATGAGGACAAGCTAAACTTTGAGAAAGCTCACAAGGAACTTGAAACAATTGTTCTAAAAGCCATGCATCTTGTAGGCCAAAAAACAATTTCTGAAGAACCACGTTCAAAATATGAAGTGAGTTAATCCATGATACCATTGTAAGCACCCTAAAGGACAGAGTACTGTGGTTGTCCTAAATGAAAAACAAAACTGGGTCTTATGCGAGTTTAAAATACGTGTTAAAGATGTCTCCAGGCAGAACTAAAAAAAAAAGTATGCTCTACTAGTGTTCCTTTTATAATGGTTTGAGCTCTGTCAACATTTTTAGAGATTTAATGGGTTCTTTAAATCTTGTACATGCTGAAGGCATTCATTTTACCTGTTAAAACCAGCTCCCAAAACAAGCCTGGCCCTATGTATTTTTGGAATGAGACCCTCAAAATATTATGCAAAACATGGTGCAGTATTTGAACTGATGGAAATTGTACATCTCTGACATAAATAATCTGGACTGTGAAAAACACCAAAATGATGTCTCCAAATCAAGTCTGAAAGCACATTTTTCAGTTAACACATTTTATTAAAAGGCATAATAAGCCTTTGTGAGCTGCAACTCCTGCATTGGTTGGAAAAGATATTACCAGACCCCTGATTTTTTGCTGCCATAGATTAACCACCTGTTAACAGAAACAGCAACCTTATGTTTATTAACAGTTACAATTTACAAACCACAGTTAATGTTGATATAAAGTCTTTTCCTTACCTGTAAAATTATAAGTTGCCTAAATCATTATAGCATTAATAATATCTAGTTCATATGTATAGATACCACTGTACCCAAATAATACAATTTATTACTTGCATCTTGCATCTTACAGTTCAATAAAACAGTATTTTTCTTTTTTTAAAAAAAAGGAACAGCATTGCCTGTCTCTTCCCCATTTTCCTTCTGCTTTTGATTATAAAGTAATTGAAATATGATGGTATGTCTTCTAGGGATGCAGCTTCTTGGTAGGAAACTGCAACTAACAAATATACATGAGTGTTTAACTTAGGGTTCCAGTTGGCCTCACCTGCTGGTCTTATCTTGTGCGGGCTATGGGGCTGAGATCAGCACACAATAGAATGGAGATACTTGTAATTTCCCTATGCAGTGCCCCAGAGTTATATCAAAGATCTAATGGGGAGGGATAGTAACAGGGCTTCAAACTAATGAAACTAGAGAACACAGGAAAGATAAACAAACCAGATGGGCCCTATCTTCATGTTAGGGCTACAGAAGCTTTTCAGTGCATTATGTCCTAGGGCCTGACTCAGTGTTTCTCAATCTTGACAACTTTAAAATGTGTGGACTTCAACTCCCAGAATTCACCAAGCCAGCATGAATGCACTGAATGCACATTAGATGAGCTGTTCTTGTTCTGACTATGGCTTCAAACATGTTATTTCAAAGGTTGTCCATCCACGTCCAGCAAAACTTGTTTTAATCTGTAATTGTACTGGAATGGGAAGGACCTTTATATCACCTAGGCCTGCATCTACTTTGGGATGGAGGGGTTGCTGTTTTGATTATCATTCCATAATTTTATGTCATTTTTTTCCAGGAGGCTTTTAGCATCTTGGATACTAACATTCTTAGCAAGTTTTTGAAAGCAGCAGAACAGCTGAAAAGCATTTTATCGGCTCATGAAAAGGCACTTGTGGAGGAAAGGAGCAAAGATGTTTGTGAGAGATGGGAGGTGAGAAAATGTGCTTGGAAATATATATTTTAATAAAAAAAGCCACTTGAGTATTTAATATTTGCATGAAATGTTTGCAGGATTTTTTTGCTACAGTATGAATGATATAAGGGTGAGAATTATTAGCTTTCATCCAAAAAGACCTAAGCTGAAGACATATTCCAATAAATTAGTTCCACTTAGTAATGATGGACAAGTTACTTTTATGTGGTTGCTAGAACTTTCTCCATGTCTACAGCAACTGTATATATCAGTGGCAGCCCAGCGGGAGGGGGAAAGAGTGGTAAACTCAGCCATGTGACTGGCAGGACGGCAGCTTTGCATGAGTGGCACGCATGCATGCATATGCTCTCTGGCCTACTGCTCGCAGAAGTTGAGCTACAGGTGCATGCATGGTGGCCAACCACTCATGTGGCCCAGTTCTGAATAGGCCATAGTCTGGTAGTTGGCCAATGCCCAGGAGTTTGGGATCTCTGGTATAGAGGATATGAATCTGTAGCATTAGACTGTATTTTGTTGCCAGGTCAGAGTTGGTTAGGAGGAATCTAGATGCAAATTCTTGTGGCTCTCCATACTACTACAACTTCTTCACTTGGGAGATTTTGGCTGGTATAATAATATATATGCATTCTTTTTGTTGGTCTTCCCTTCAGTATGTTTTCTTAAGTTTTCGCAGGTACTTACATGTATGGCATTCGGCTTTGTTCGGGTATTTTCCCACGTCATAGTAGTTGTGCTTTTAAAGTTGTAGCAACGTTTCGGCAGAATCTCATCTGCCATCATCAGGCTTCTGTATTGTGTTCGTTTGTGAGTCAGGCTTTCACAGCCATTTCTGTTTTAAATTTGGTGCTAGCCTACTGCTGTGTTAGAATGGTTTTTTCCTTCATCCTGATTGGTTGGGAATCTTGGTCTGTGTTTATTGGTCTTGGAGTTTGCTGTGTTCTGCTTGATTGGTGTTTCTAATATCTTCTGTCTGTTTTGTAGCATTTTTTGATTGGCTGGCAACATTGTGTTTCCTGTATTGGAGGTTTTTAGTGCAGCTTGGCTTTGGGTAAAAGGACGGCTATCATTTATTAGGAAGCTAGGTTTCATCTGGGTGCCTGGTTGGGGTGAGTTTGAGCTAGAGGTATCAGGGGGTGGTCTGTTTGTGCCCTGGGGTTTGCTTGGCTTGTGGTGGAGATTTTTTTGTTTGTGAGTGCAGGCTTCCAGATAATTGACAGTCTGGTGGAGTCATCTCTTCTATTCATGCTTTCAGGTCTTTTTTCAATCTCTATGGCTTCTCTGATAATTCTGTAGCTGGGGTTTTCTATAGCATATATATATATATATATATATATATATATATATATATGCAAAAGTGGAAGTTCTGCTTGGCAGAAGTTTAAGACAGAGCCTTTTCAGTGACTACATCCAAATTTTACTTATTTATTAAATTTTTGTGCCGTCCATCTCTCCTATGAGATGGCACTGGGTGGCTTACAGGTTATTACAAATTCTACAATATTACATGAAGGAGTGGTCCCTTTGTGTTATGAAATAGACAGTGAGGTCTTAGGATCCAATCTGGGTCAGTCACCGGAATCAGAGGTTTAGTCTTCCAAGCTTCTGGACTCATGCTGGAGCCCATCCTTGGGGAACCTCTCTCTAACAAAATGTGAGCTTTTAATTTAGAGAGATATTGCACCCACTCAACTAATTTGTTTTTCTGTTCTATGTTTTAATATCTTTTATATAATCATGTTTTAGTTTGCTTCCATTTTCAACAAAATTGTAAATAGAGTTGACATATTTAATGTATATAAATGTTAGATGAATGTGGCATATGATATGGTTTGTATAGATAGTTTGCTATAGTTCTCTTTGTGTTTTATTTGTTCACTTGTTTTTCATAATGGATTTTATCGTTAATCACTACAGACATTTTTAATGAAGGGAAGTGCCTAAATACACTGCTCAAAAAAATAAAGGGAACACTTAAACAACACAATGTAACTCCAAGTTAATCACACTTCTTGAAATCAAACTGTCCACTTAGGTAGCAACACTGATTGACAATCAATTTCACATGCTGTTGTGCAAATGAAATAGACAACAGGTAGAAAGCATAGGCAGTTAGCAAGACATCCCCAATAAAGGAGTGGTTCTGCAGGTGGTGACCACAGATCACTTCTCAGTTCCTATGCTTTCTGGCTGATGGTTTGGTCACTTTTGAATGCTGGCGGTGCTTTCACTCTAGTGGTAGCATGAGATGGAGTCTACAACCCACACAAGTGGCTTGGGTAGTGCAGCTCATCCAGGATGGCACATCAATGCGAGCTGTGGCAAGAAGGTTTGCTGTGTCTGTCAGCTTAGTGTCCAGAGCATGGAGGCGCTACCAGGAGACAGGCCAGTACATTGGAGACATGGAGGAAGCCATAGGAGGGCAACAAACCAGCTTCAGGACCACTACCTCTGCCTTTGTGCAAGGAGGGACAGGAGGAGCACTACCAGAGCCCTGCAAAATGACCTCCAGCAGGCCACAAATGTGCATGTGGCTGCTCAAATGGTCAGAAAGAGACTCCATGAGGGTGGTATGAGGGCCCGACGTCCACAGGTGGGGGTTGTGCTTACAGCCCAACACCGTGCAGGACATTTGGCATTTGCCAAAGAATATCAAGATTGGCAAATTCGCCACTGGCGCCCTGTGCTCTTCACAGATGAAAGCAAGTTCATACTGAGCACATGTGACAGACGTGACAGGGTCTGGAGAAGCCATTGAGAATGTTCTGCTGCCTGCCACATCCTCCAGCATGACCGGTTTGGCAGTGGGTCAGTAATAGTGTGGGGTGGCATTTCTTTAGGGGGCCGCACAGCCCTCCATGTGCTCGCCAGAGGTAGCCTGACTACCATTAGGTGCTGAGATGAGATCCTCAGACCCCTTGTGAGACCATATGCTGGTGCGGTTGGCCCTGGGTTCCTCCTAATGCAAGCCAATGCTAGACCTCATGTGGCTGGAGTGTGTCAGCAGTTCCTGCAAGACGAAGGCATTGATGCTATGGACTGGCCCGCCTGTTCCCCAGACCTGAATCCAATTGAGCACATCTGGGACATCATGTCTCTCTCCATCCACCAATGCCACGTTGCACCACAGACTGTCCAAGAGTTGTGGGATGCTTTAGTCCAGGTGTGGGAGGAGATCCCTCAGGACACCATCCGCCACCTCATCAGGAGCATACCCAGGTGTTGTAGGGAGGTCATAAAGGCACGTGGAGGCCACACACACTACTGAGCCTCATTTTGGCTTGTTTTAAGGATATTACATTAAAGTTGGATCAGCCTGTAGTGTTTTTTTCCACTTTAATTTTGAGTGCAACTCCAAATCCAGACCTCCATGGGTTGCTAAATTTGATTTCCATTGATAATTTTTGTGTGATTTTGTTGTCAGCACATTCAACTATGTAATGAACAAAGTATTTAATAAGAATATTTTATTCATTCAGATCTTGGATGTCTTATTTTGTGTTCCCTTTATTTTTTTGAGCAGTGTATATCAAACAAATATGTAGAGGAGGATTTTGTGAACCCTGCTATATTCTCTCTCTTTCTCTTATCTACATATCCTTTGGATGAACTTTAATCTTTTAATTACAATTTCATTCTTTTATGTTTATTTTACTGTTAACTGCCTTGAGTGGAAATTCAGGAAGGTTGTAATGAACAAACACATAGCTTGCAGGATTATTCTGAATCTAAAATGTTATTCTGATCTTAGAATAAGATTTGGATGTAAAATACTTCCCTTGCTGCTTAAAATGAATATTTGGATTTGTCCATCTCTTTTGCAGGCTGCTCGCTGTGAAATCATGTCTTATATTCACCTGAAATTGAAAATTGAAAGAGAGAAGTTCAATAAGACTTTTTCAAATCTCAATAAGCAGATTAAGAAAGAGAAGAAACTGCTCAATTCTGGGAAAACCAAAGGACTTATTGAGGAGCATGAGGTACCATATAAAACTGGC
Organism: Pseudonaja textilis; assembly: GCF_049901715.1. Taxonomy (NCBI): domain Eukaryota; kingdom Metazoa; phylum Chordata; class Lepidosauria; order Squamata; family Elapidae; genus Pseudonaja; species Pseudonaja textilis. Next base: position 304,115,194 of record NC_141990.1, on the reverse strand, counting down.
ATTCTCTTTTGTTTCTTAGGCATTTTTTTTAATTCTACAAGCCACCATGTAATGGGTCAGAATTACAATTGTGGTTCTCCAGTATCTCAATGCCACAAGAGATTTCCTTTGACTCTGTTTCCTGACGTCATTGTCACTGGAGGAGGCCAAGAACCCATACTGGAATTGTCTTCCTGCTCAACTGGGAAACAGTGTAAAATTGAATGATACTGTAGTATAATGATGCAATCATGTGTTTAGTAAGTTGGTGAGCTGCATGTCCCAAAGTGAAATAATTATAACATACTAGTTCAGTAAAATCTATATGCCTGAGCTGAAAGTGTGCATATTCTGCCTGTCTACAGTAAGTAAGGATAATTTTTTTAAATCCAAAATGGTACCTGTGAGCTAAATTACCAGTGAACAGTACTGGGTAAGTATTCTGATCCTTTTAGTTCTTTCTCTGATATTTGGCTGTCAGTGCTTTGGACTTTCCCCCCCTAAAAAGTGCCTTGGAGCATGCCCCTGCTTTGAATTTGGCAGATATTACATTTGCCCTGGTGCATACTCCAAGGCACCTTTGGATATTGAATTTGAATCACCATATGATTTGGTCATTTAATGGAGCAAACAGTTCAACTTCACATCAACAGACAATTGAATATGTTAACAGGTCAGCCCTCTGGCTTCTGAATTTCAGCAGACATTCCTTATCCATAATGTAATCATAGCCATGACCCTTCAAGAATACGATTGGTTAGGTGAGGCTTAAATGTGTTTGTGGGACTGGCATTAAGAGTTTTATGGCATGAGTGGAGGTGATTTCAACTGTCAGTTAATAAGGACTTGGAGTACTCAAGATGGATGAATCTGCATTTCTTTATCCATTTAGGCCTTCTTTTCTCAGCAAGGTAGCCTGGGTGAGCTTAACACTTGCTTGCAAGCTTTGAAAACAATGAGTGATAAAATAACCAAAGTGGAAAAGGAGTCCAAAATAAAGCTGCCAATTGCAGAATATGAGCAAAAGGAAAAAGAACTTCAAAAATGCGCAGCAACTATTTACAATGAGTTGGTATCTAGGACTGGCGATGACCATTCACCTGAGAAAGGGTGGGTATTTTCAATAATTAGTGTAGAACTGTGGCATGGGGGCACTTATAGTTGGTTTAGCATCAGATAAAATTGCTTTTGTGAGAGGTTCTTAAACTATTTCACACCTTTGACTGTCCCTCATTTCATGGCTGGAGTAATGGATTTCATTATGCTGTAAATTAAAACCAGACATTTTGCAAAAGTGTGTGTAGTGTGGTAAGCTATTTTGAGGAAGAAACTTATAACTCACCATTATGTGTAAATTGATCTTGAAATTAAAGTACTTTTTCTGAAAGGGGTACATGGGGGGGATCACGGTGAGGGGTGAGCAAAGAAAAATTAAGAACAGCAGTGGGGTGATTTTATGTCACCAGTTCCAACCATTTTTTACACGCATGGCAGTATCACATGTGCTCCCAAAGGGCAGAACTTATAGCACAATGTTGTAATGTTGTTTTCATCATTGCAATGAAAATAGCAAGTCCCTGCAGATGCTACTATTTGTGATGTATGAATAAAACATGTTGAATTCCAAGGAAGAGCCAGGAGTGGAGATGAGAGGGAGAGAAAATAAGAAATGAAGTTTGGGAAACTTTGAATTATTTTCTTAGTAACATTACATAGAATTGGGGTGGTGCCCCCCCCCACGGTGTTAAGTTGTATTTTTCATTGCTTTGCTCTGGTGTTATTTCATTTTAAAATTCAGAGAGTTTACATCTGCTTCAGTCAATGAAGAGAAGGTATCATCTCAGAATCCTGAAGCTGAAAAGGTAGGACCCACATTTTAATGTTCATGTAGGTCAGCCTTCCCAAATCCAAAACTGAGTTGGGGGAGTTGCATTCCAACTGGTTGATGTAGACTGATGTATGTAGATAAACGTCTGTAGATCAATGCCTATTTGTTATTATGTGACACTCTTGCATGAATCAAAGAGCCACAGATTGGAAACCTGAAATTCATAAGGTACTGTAGTATTTGCAATTCTTCGCACAATACTTTTCTCCATTGGTGATTATAAGGTCTGTTTAGTATAGCATAGCAGTCATGCTATTAATTCATTAATACCTTTTGATATCAAGGCTTTCAATATGAACTCTTATCCTATAATAAGCAGCTATCCTGCATCCCCCTGAGATACAAGCAGTCCGTTGCATCCCTTCTGCATCATCACCTCCTGACTTTTACCTTGAGTGCTAACTCCTTGGGCTTCCAGAATGCAACTGACTAAGCCAGTCTTTCTCAACCTTTAGCAGCTTGAAGTCCACACATCTTCAAGTTGCAAAGATTGAGAAATACTGGGCTTAGCAGTTGCAGGTCTCCTCTTCCTGAAAGTTCCCTCTCACTGACCAAGATGTTTTGCTTGGACACTTCAGACCAGTTGGATAGCTGGCTACCGGGACAGTGAGTGGGGTGAGAAGGTATTGTGGCCTGTCGGCTGCTGGCCCCTCCAGCAGCCAAATCAGAGGAGAAGGAGGATGTGGTATGGGGGTCAGGGTCAGCATCAGGGCGATCTGGGAGCTCTGAGGGGGAAGAAGGAATGGAGCTGGCAGGGAGAGAGAGACAGAGGTGGAGCCTGGGCTATCTGTCAGTCCTCAGATGGAGAGTCAACAGCCCCCAGGTCTGGAGGTGGTTGATGAAGAAGGGGAGGAACAGCTGGGTCCAGTGCCTGATGCGCGGATATGCAGAAGGCAGAGAAGGGGAGAGCAGTGGAAAACTGTGGGCTGATCCTGGGGAAGGAAGAGCCACCACTGCTGATGAGGCCCCACCCTAGCTCTGGGGATAAAAGGCAGCGGGCGGAGATGAATAGGTGTGGCAAACAACTATTCATCTTCTGGCCAGATGGACTTGTTAGCATGTGAGAGAAACTTTTTGCCGGAGCTGCTGGCATTTCTAATAAAGGAATGTTTTGAGTTCACACATCAGAGGGTTTGTTGTGTTTGGGGAGCTGGGTCAGAACGGAAGGCTGTGAAAATCACAGGCACGCCTTGAGATGGATCTTCAACACCATTGCATCACAACCTTATGATGCAGATGACATAAATTGCAGTTAAATTTCATCCTTTGTATGTAAAGCCTGCTGCACTGAGGCCAGGTCAGATCAAGTTTTTCCTATATTGCAACTTTTTAAAAGAAGCAGAAAAAGTTATTACAATCTTTCCTGAATTCAGGCATGAGTTATTCCCCTGACAGCCTTGGAATTTTATGTCTGGATAAATCTAATTTAAAAACATCTTGGAAGTTCCCATTAGTATTAACAACAAACCCCCCCCCCCCAATAATAGTTTTGAATAAAAACATATAGCCGAATTTATTTATTCTAGTCATTTATTTATTTAGTGTAAAAGAAATTGTGAGGAATAATGAAGGTTGTCACTTTCATAATTCTAACTGATAAACTGGGGACAAATCTCAGGTGCTTATTTAAAAATTCAGATTGATTTAAAAACTACCTTCTATAAGCATTTTTGATCTGTATTCTGTAAAACATGAACTTTCTAGTCTGAGCACATTTACTATTTTACCATTCCTAATACATAGGAAAAAATACTGTGATAAGAACATTTAACTTTAGGTATGGATGAATGCAGCCTTTATGCATATGAAAAGTTCCTCTTTATCAACATGAATGGGAAAACAAATGTTCAATATCCCAACTTTTCATATAAAATGTCCTGAATTAGGGTAAAATAAACCTGTGAAAGTAATTTTCTTTGTGACTTTGTAATCTTCAGTCTTTTAAAGTGTTTAATTTGGGGGGGTGAGATTTCTTTTATATGGAAAATTAATAAGGTCTCATTCCATTGAATCTACATAATTATTTTAATGGATATTATATCTTACAATTGTTTAATTATTTTGGTTATATTTTTAGGATTCAGAAGATGTTTCTTGTATAAAATTGGAATCAGAAAAGGAATTGCAAAATGGCAGACACCACACAGAAAAGTTGGAAAGTGATGGAGACCTGGCCTTAAAAAAATTAAAAGAAAGGTATATTTCAGTGTTAAATATTGAATGATGAGAAATAGGTATTTACCAGAAATATCTGGAATAAATTAGCAAACATCTTTTTTTTTAAATAAAGCTGAATTTCAAACTGGTTTACCATGTTTTAATCTGATAGATTCCAGTCCTAGAATTATTATAAAGAGTAACATTTTTTTATTTATTTTATTTTTTATTTTATTTATTTTGATGTGTCAATTGTTTACAAGATAATAGGTATAAGTAAAAACATAGTTATGAATACATGGATACATATAAGAAAAATAAAAGAAACAATAGGACAGGGACGGTAGGCATGGTGGTGCGCTTATGCACGCCCCCTACAGATCTCTTAGGAAAGGGGTGAGGTCAATAGTGGAAAGTCTACAGTTAAAGTTTTGGGGGTTTGGGGAAGAAACTACAGAGTCAGGTAGAGTATTCCAGACATTGACCACTCTGTTGCTGAAGTCGTATTTCCTGCAATCAACTTTGGTGCGGTTAACCTTGAGTTTGTATCTATTGTGTGCTCTTGTGTTGTTACGGTTGAAGCTGAAGTATTCATTGACAGATAGGACATTGCAATGTATGATTTTATATACCATACTTAAATCAGACCGAAGACGGTGTAATTCAAGGTTTTCTAGTTCTAGAATTTCAAGTCTGGTGGCATAAGGTATTCTACAACAAGTAGAGGAGTGGAGAACTCTTCTTGTGAAATATTTCTGGACTTTCTCAACTGTGCTAATATCAGATACGTAATGTGGGTTCCAGACTGATGAACTATATTCAAGTATTGGTCTAGCAAATGTTTTGTATGCTCTAGTTATTAAGTGTAATATTACCAGAGAAAAAGCTAGGTAAGATTAGGTTAACAATGCCTTTTTGGCTATGTAGTTACAATGGGTTCTAGCACTTAGATCATTAGAGATGAGTACTCCAAGATCCTTTACAGAGCTTGGATCATCAACAAGATCTTGACTATTCAGCTTGTATTTTATTTTCTGATATTTTTTTTTGCCAATATGTAAGACAGAGCATTTATTTGTTGAGATTTGAAGTTGCCATTTGTTTGACCATTCTGATACATAGTCAAGATCTTTTTGAAGGGTAGCAGTATTGTCTGTGGTATTGAACAGCTTTACATCATCAGCGAAAAGAACGCAGTTGCTCTTAATATGATCACAGAGGTCATTTATGTACAGTATGAAAAGAGTTGGTCCTAGAACACTGCCTTGGACACCATTATTGACAGGTACAGAATTTGATAGGACACTCCCAATTTTGACCATTTGTTGTCTGTTTGACAGGAATGCTTCTATCCAGTTATGCAGTTGTCCAGAGATATAAAATGCATTTTCCTCATTCCCTCCCTTCTTTGGACTAGTCTGAATAATTATTTTAGATTTCACAATTATTTGGTCTTGAAATAGACTAGGGCTGTTCCAATTGAGTGCCTTACTTTATCTCCCTTTAGGAAATCTCCTCAGTGTTCCTTCCTCAGCCTCAGAAATCAGAACTCTCCTGGTTGGATTTGCTTACTTGCATGTTGAACATTTAATTTAAGAACCTGCCTCTTTTTGTGCATAGTTTTTGTGGCTCCTGGCCAGAAAATAAACTTAAACATAAAAAAACCCCATTCATTTAGGATGTGCAAGTAAGACGATGATTATATAAATCAAGATGGCTAATAGAAGAAATTAGAAAGTAAAACAATAAAAAACAAGCAGTTGTATTATTTCATGAAGACAAGGAGAAGGCAGCATTAGAAGAAACCGGAATTTTGTTTTCATGTCCAATTTTGCATAATAGTACTAACAATATCATGTTTTCTCTCAGCTATGACGCAGCAAGGCATAATCTGAAGCTTCACCTAAAGAGCATCAGGGAGACTATAACTCCGTCTTTAACTGATGATGTGAGAAACATTTCTTCCCTTAAGAACAAATTGCAAACACTGGAAGTAAGTGTTCAGATGCTTTCCTAAATTGTCTATTAAGTCAGGGTTTCTCAGACATTTAGCACAAGTGATTATGTTTGGAATTTTGAGAGAATATGGACATGTTCATAAAATGGTTATTAGGTCAGGTTATTAGGTCAGTTACAAAATACCTGTAAACCAGAGCACAAACAACAGCCTAAAATACAACTATCCCCATTTGAGTTTCTGACAGTGAACTTGGGGGCCACAGAGAGAGCCAGTAGCAGTGTAAGATTCTGTTTGAGGCAGATTATTTTGTTTATATCCTGTTAACTTAATACTAACTTAAAAAAGAATTTAGAAAAATTAAATTGATAAGACAGGAAGCTTGACTGATGCCAAAGAATGTCACAATGCAATTTGCTGCACACAAGCACAAAACATTATCTTGGGGTATTATGTAGACAGGTGTTTATCTTGGCAGTAAAAAACAAATGGATTCTAATGGGTCATCCATGGAACAGCTCACAAAAGAAACATACTGCAGGACATGTTATATAAGACTTCTGCTTATGAAAGTAAACATTATATTTTGCCATCCTTAACTGTTTCTTGGAATGTAGCAGGGTCTAGCACAAGAGTTTAATATAAGAATACATTATTCTTTTCAATTTTAACAGGGTTAGCATTGGTAATTATTGATCATTCATTAAGTTCCTGTGCAGAGAAATTGACAAATGAATTAAATTATTTAATTTAATTTAATTATTTGTTTTAATTATTAAAGTAATTAAATTTATTAATACTCCAATTGGAATTTATATGAATGTATTATAATCAATAGACAAGGGTTGTCCTTTGTCTCAGTTAACACACTATGGTAAACTATGGAAAAAAGCATAGTTAAAATTATTTCTGTGTTTGTGTTTATAAATCAGATAATGTTACTTAAAAATTATAGCACACCACTAATATTTATACATTTTGTTTCAGGCTTTAGAAAGCAAAGGTAATTCTTCCTGGAAACTCTTTGATTCTGTGGCTTCACAGTTAGTAAAGTTCTCAAGTGAGATGGACTTGGAAGATTTGCACAAAGAATGGGATGAGCTCCAGTTTGCTTTAGATAAAAGGTACAGTTGGCAAATTAAAGCTTGATGAAGCAGTGGGCTAATTGACTGGACATAAGGGAGGCACACATAGATTTTGTCTTCAAGAAAATCAGTGATGCCCTATTCTGAACGAGTCTGACTTATCAGATGGTGTGAGAGATGGGGAAAGTTAGTTTAGCTTGCAGATTGCCTCCTAAGTATTCAGCTGTTCATGTGAAGAGGGGATGGCTTGTACTCCTTATGGACTGAGACCACAGAAAGTGAGAAGAAGTTATAATGCACAATCTGGATTGATGTCTAGGAAGGTCTCCTGTTTAAAAAAAATATATTCATCTAGTCATAAAAAGGAAGAACAGAAATTCCCCAGAAATGAAGATAACAAAGATGTGCTCAAGTTACCCCATCATTATGAACTCCTAAGGGAAGTCGTAGTAACTGATATCAAACATTGTATCAAATTAGATTTGTCAAGCATAGCACATCCACATGGATGGCCAGTTCTTTCAGTAACTTCTGCAGGCAGTGAAAGTGATCTTGGGAAGTTTTGCTCTTTTTCTAGACTTTTTCTTTAGGCTCACATGGGCTTGATATTTTAGACAAAATGGTGAGTTAGGGCATTGATTATCCTACTGCTGTTAATCAAAATTTTGCAAAGCCTGGCTGATCCTCAAAAGCTAAGACCTATGAACTTCAATGAAAAAGCAAAAAAACAGAAATTCCTGGGTATATACCACATTCTTTGTTAATGGAGTTGTGTCAAGAACTTCTCCGACCTTATATATTGTACAAAGTGTGGAGGCATTTCCTTAAGTGATGTCCTGTTCCGTTTGTGCTTGCTGTCCTGCAGGATGGAATCTTTAAAGGCTGCTTTGGCCCTTGTTATGCCAATAGAAAATGAGTGGGTCTTACTCTGCAGATCAGAAGAACAGCTTTGCAAAAGAGACATTCCACGTTTTGTGATGAGTAAAACTGATCTTCTGTACAAGAAAGTGAAGGTTTGTACTGATTATGTTGAAATTTTCTTTGGAATTTGAAGCGCACCTATTCATCTCCAGTAGGTTAGCACCAGATTCATCTACAGCATTACCTATATTTACAGAAATCCTAAGTGCAAAATTGCAAAAAGAAATTTTCAGAAAAGAACTTGGAAGCAGAAATGCTGAAGCCTCCTCTTTTCTCAGTTAAAACTTCCCTATCTCAGCCACTTTTCTCTAAGGAAAAGTGGTAGAGAGGTTCTGAATCTTTCTTACTTTGTGTTATACTACAATATTTATTATGGCCCAAATACCCAAAGATTTCTTTAAGTGCTTTCTTCCAAATCTGTTTATTCCCCTTGAAGAATAAATGTGTCTTCTCATCATTTTTCATCTACATTTTTCATCTGTGCTTAGGAATATAAGAAACTAGAGTACTTTATATCAAGTTGGTCTATCAACATTGACCAGTAATAACTTTTTAGACTATCAGGCAGGAATTTTTCCAGCCTTACTTAGAGAAGTCAGGTTTTCAACTTGTACCTTTCTGAATAAAAGTATGCAGCCTAATATTTTGCTATAGAGCCATCTCTCATTCCTCAGATTTAGCAAGTGTAATAGCATTGTGGTTAATAATATGCATAAAACATAGTGTCCTGATCTTATCTTTCCTTCTTTCAGAAAATTCAGGCATCTATATCAAATTGCATTGAACAATGCAACAGCCAAGAACTAAAGAGCCCTGCAGGATGGACAATTGACCAAAGAGATAGGCAGGCCATTGGTTTAATGATCAGCGAGTATAAAATACAGTTAGAAGAACTGAGTCAAAAGATACAAGCCATTGAAACAGTCTTGCAAGATTTTGAAAGTTTTCTGGCTTCCCTGAGACGTATTCAATGTTCTATGGATGCCTCTACATCGCTCAGCTGGTCTCCACAGTCGATGGAGGAGGTTTCACACCTGGAGAAAGAGGCCAAGTCTCTAGATGAGAAATTGAAGCAACTTCATATCTATTTGGTAGAGGCTGAAAGTGATAAAAAGATAGGCTGTGAAGAGTTCGTAGCAGCTTTACTTGTAAAAGAATTCCCCTCTATTAGTTCTGAAGCAACTCAGAGTCAAAAAACTGAAGAATTTTCCTTAAGGAATAATGAGCTATTTAAAAATCTTCAAGATATATATGATTCAATCAGTGTGATAGGCTTGAAGGACCCAACAATTCCTGCTATTTCACAAAGGTGAGAAAACTTTTTTTCATTAATTCTTAGATATGGTTGGGAGTTATGGAAGGTGAAGCCCTTCTTGAAACTGGAAGTATTTTAAAATGATATAATGATAAAATACAACATAATAAAATACAACATAATCAATCTGAAAGATGCTTTTTCAGGCGACAACTGGACTTTCTTGTTTTTCTTTGAAGATGTTTCACTTCTCAACCAAGAAGCTTCTTCAGCTCTAACAAGGAAATCCAGTTGCCTCCTGAAAAAGCATCTTTGGGACAACCATTACCTGGATGACTGAGAATCTCTATAGACATCATAAATCTGAAAGTATTTTAAAATAAAGAATATCAGAATAGTCACAATGAAATTATAAGGTATCAATCTATTTTTTTCTCCTCATAATATAGGTTGAAGTTGCTTGATGAACTGTGGAAAAAGCTGGATCGCTGTGCTCCAGAAATGAAAGCCTTGAATGAGATTAGTCAATTTTCCCAGTTGCCAAAAGCCCAGGAGAATGAAGTCAGTCAGCAGTGGAAACTTACGCAGGACCTATGGAAGAAGACTAAAGTTGCCATTACGGAAAAGTAGGTCACAATTCTATATTTATATGGGCCTCCAAGGAAGCCCTACTGGAATTCAATAAAACATACTTCTGAATAGATTTCATTAGGACTGTACTATATACTCTATATGCTGTTCTGCTATATTTCATGCAACTGTAGGCTGAAATATTACCCATCTTCACACGTTGCAATAAATTAGAGATAAATTATCACTCATGCTGGAACACATAACTTCCTTTTTAACTGGATGGTAAAGAAAAAAAATTACGTTTATCAAAATTATTAACTGTCAAACAAGTCAGTTAGCAAGCCATATTTTCTGCCTGTGGTTGTGGGAAAAATCAACCTGGAACTTTTGGTTAAAATACTATAAAAAGAAAATGATGAAAAATGTGACCAGAAATTGAAAAAAGAACATTATTTTTGAAAGAAAAATGTATACACAAGCAATATATTGTATTTAACAAGTGTGTTGACTTGTTCATAGAAAGCCAGAATTCTCATGAATCCTGGCTGGGTCAGTTCTCTTACTTGGAAGTATATTACAATTTTTAAATGATAACCTGACACTACATGATTGAATTTTAGTTTGTGTAAGAAACTCTCTATGTTGGTAAGAAAGTAGAATGTCAGAGAATTAAAAATTTTCACTATGGAAGAATGAAAACTACTCCTTCTAGCATTCTAAGTGAAAGAGTCCAAGAAGGGATCTCGTACTTTGATATTCTGAAATGGCCATTCTTATCGTCTCCTTGCTCACTTTGTATATTTGTTTTTATAATATTTATTTTAAATATGGACTGTTATATTTTTATGTGTTGTTTTCATATTTATGGTTTTATTTGATTGTTGTATGTTGTTCAGAGTCACTTTTAGAAAGATGAGCAGCTATAAAAATTTGATTAATACATACAATGTAGGTATTATGCTGCCAGTGATATATACAGGTAGTCCTCATTTAGTGACTGCCTTGTTTAGTAACCATTTGCAGTTACAACTGTGATGAAAAAAACATTTTGTAATCTATTCTTGCCTTTAGGATTTTTAATGACCTGTAAGCTGAAGTAAGATCATAAGTACAGTTGTGTGTTCATTTAACAACTGCCTTGCATAATGACCAAGTTGCTAGTCCCAATTGTGGGAGACATAGTCTCTTTTTCTCTTTATATGGTCAGTTATCTTCATAATAAACTGATGCCAATTGTCATAGGCATCTATCATAACTAGAACAGCAGCTTAGGAGTGGGCGATGCAAAACTGAAAATAAGTTAAACTCCTCTCCTTATGTAGTATGATTCTAATTTTAATTTTCCTCTAAGATGGTATATGAAACTATGAAAGAATATTCCTGCATTTAATCCCTAGTCTGTCCTAAAGTCTACTAATTCTTTTCCTCCTTTTTGTGAAAGCTTAGTTACTTTGGAGTTGAATGGGCATACTGGATTCCGTGACATGTTCATAATCATTGAAAAATAAGGTTTTCTAATTTTAGACAGGTGTATAAATGTCTTCAATTTTCTTTTGGCTTTGTTCCCTTCTATAGGCGTGAGTACTGTAAAAGCACAATGGAACTCTTGAAGCAATATCAAAGCTGCAAAACCTGTTTGACTAGCATTATTCTGAAGCAAGAAAATGCCTTATCACAGCAAGTTTCTTACATGGGAAAAGAAAACCTGCAGAAGATAATTGCTAAGGTGAAGGTTTAGGAAATTTTTCTACATATGAAACCATTTCCTTGGTTCTCTGCAAATGATCAATGCCCTGTAGCATTCAGTGATGGGCATGGGACATAATGCATTGACAACTGGAAGTCTTTAAACAAAGACCTTGAAATTAGTCATAAGTATTTTTCCTCCTTCTTATTTATTTATTTGGTTTGTCAATTGCTTACAAGATAATAGGTATAAGTAAAAACATAGTTATGAATACATGGATACATATAAGAAAAATAAAAGAAACAATAGGACAGGGACGGTAGGCATGGTGGTGCGCTTATGCACGCCCCCTACAGATCTCTTAGGAAAGGGGTGAGGTCAATAGTGGAAAGTCTACAGTTAAAGTTTTTGGGGGTTGGGGAAGAAACCACATAGTCAGGTAGAATATTCCAGACATTGACCACTCTGTTGCTGAAGTCGTATTTCCTGCAATCAAGTTTGGTGCGATTAACCTTGAGTTTGTATCTATTGTGTGCTCATGTGTTGTTATGGTTAAAGCTGAAGTATTCATTGACAGGTAGGACATTGCTATGTATGATTTTATATACAATATACTGTACTTAGATCGGACTGAAGGTGGCATAGTTCTAGGTTTTCTAGGGCTAGAATTTCAAGTCTGGTGGCATAAGGTATTCTGCAATGAGTAGAGGAGTGGAGAACTCTTCTTGTGAAATATTTCTGAACTTTCTCAACTGTGTTAATATCAGATACGTAATGTGGGTTCCAGACTGATGAACTGTATTCAAGTATTGGTCTAGCAAATGTTTTGTATGCTCTAGTTATTAAGTGTAATATTACCAGAGAAAAAGCTAGGTAAGATTAGGTTAACAACTCTTAATGCCTTTTTGGCTATGTAGTTACAATGGGTTCTAGCACTTAGATCATTAGAGATGAGTACTCCAAGATCCTTGACAGAGTTTGGATCATCAACAAGGTCTTGACTATTCAGCCTATATTTTATTTTCTGATTATTATTATTTTTTGCCAATATGTAGGACAGAGGATTTATTTGTTGAGATTTGAAGTTGCCATTTGTTTGACCATTCTGATATATAGTCAAGGTCTTTTTGAAGGGTAGCAGTATTGTCTGTGGTATTGAACAGCTTTACATCATCAGCGAAAAGAACGCGGTTGCTCTTGATATGATCACAGAGGTCATTTATGTACAGTATGAAAAGAGTTGGTCCTAGAACACTTCCTTGGGGGACACCACTGTTGATAGGTAAAGAATTTGATAGGACGCTCCCAATTTTGATCATTTGTTGTCTGTTTGACAGGAATGCTTCTATCCAGTTATGCAGGTGTCCTGAGATACCGTAAGATTTTAGTTTCAGGAGTAGTTTGTTATGTACCACTGAATCAAAGGCTTTACAGAAGTCTATGTAGATTGTGTCTATTGCTTTGCCCTGATCGAGTTGTGTAGTCCATATGTTTTTGCAGTGTAAGAGTTACAGATTACATGATAGTTTTTTCCTGAAACCAAATTGTTTATTAGAGAGTAGGTAGTTTGTTTGTAAGTGGAGGATGATGGATTGGTTAATAATTGATTCCATGACTTTACAGGTGACGCAGCATAAAGAGATTGGTCTGTAATTTTCAACTAGGCTGGGGTCTCCCTTTTTGAAGAATTTTTGAAGATGGGCATGACCGTGGCTTGTGAGCATAGTTTTGGCAAGGAGCTGGTCCTGAAAGTTTTTTCAAAGATTATGCTTAGAGGTTCAGCTATGGCAATGGATAGCTTTTTTAAGAAGTAGGCCATCATAGTTGCCTTTTTAGAGATCATAGTTGCCTTTTTTAAAGTTATAATTGGGGATCACATTGTTGTGTTGATTTTTGTGTGGATGTATGTTGAGATAAAAATTAATAATGCTGTGCTCACTATTGGAAAAGGTTTTTTTAATTTGTATTCCATAAATTGAATTCAAACTATTGCAGAAGATCAGATCGATCAATTCGACTCAATGCTGATACTGCATTAAAACACCGCTGTAATGTTTTAAGTGCATCATCAGTTATATACTGCTTAGGTATATCATCAGAGGTGGTATTCAGCAGGTTCTGACCAGTTCTGGACAACTGGTAGTGGAAATTTTGAGTTGTTTGGAGAACCGGCAAATACCACCTCTGACTGGAGGTTTTACAGTATCCTTCCCCTGCCACATCCACCAAGCCATGCCCACAGAACTGGTAGTAAAAAAAATTGAATCCCACCCACTGTATATCATCAATTGACACAAAGGTCTAATCCCTAGTCATGAAACCCTATAATGCCCTCAGTTCAGAGTGTTATCCTCAATTTGAGCTGCCAGTGTCTGGCTCAAGAACATTATGTTTGATAGGCTGAAACTGTGTCTTACTTTTTGGTCTGTTGCTGCCTATCCAGTGCAGCTAGTAACTTACAGATTCATATTGAATAATGATAAAATCCTAATAATCCTACTCTAGGAGTGTGTATAGCATGTTCTAATGAAATGGGAATTATGAATCCATGCAGATTACAGTCCAGAGATGCATTGTTTGGTGCCCTTTGGCTAATACCTATTAAGTGCCAATTGCATCTGCTGCAGATGCAATCGGAAAACAAATCTTCTCTGCTACGGAACACCGTCTTCTTAGCAGTGATTCATTGGAGAAACTCCACCTGTGTACAGTGTTGCCATCAACACTTCATGGGGAGATAGGAGACAAAACTCCCAAGCCAACAATTTTGGGACTTCTTCCAGGCCTCATCCTGCAAGTGTTGAAATTTTTTAGCTGTTACCATGTCTATAGGCAAAGTTCCCTGTTGATTAAGATACAGATAAGTTTCATGGAAAGTGCTTACTGTAGAATAGAAGAATTGCTCACAGATACCCAACTTTCCATAAATCATGAAATATACCTCTGAAACAAGATGTTAATAGAAGTAGCCCTTGACTTATTACCTCAACTGAGCCAAAATTTCCTTTGCTAAGTGAGACTTTGTTCAGTGAATTTTGCCTTATTTTATGACTTTGCTTGTTCAGTGGATCACCACAGTTATTAAGTTAGTAACACAGTTGTTAAATGAATCTGGCTTTCCCATTGACTTTGCATGTCAGAAGATCGCAAAAGTTCACATGATTCCTGGGGATGCTGTAATGGTCATAAGTCACTTTTTTCAGTGCCATTGTAACTTCAAACAGTCACTAAATGAACTGTTGTAAGGTGAGGACTACTTGTCTAGGATATTTGAGTATGTCAATATTTCCACGCTTGAATGGGAAGCAAAGTTTATCAATAGGCAACAATGTCAACTTTAACGAAATATATAAAGCAGGGCTGTCAATCTCCCGGCCCATGGGCCAGATGCGTCACATGCTGGCCACACCCATGCCTGGTTTAGTAAAGGGGAAAAAAGTCCTGATACGTCATGTGATGCTGCTGTGACGACATGAGTTTGACACCCCAATATAAAGAAAAGAGATGATTCAGAATTCAATAATACATTTTTGTTACATTACCTTCCTTGAAAATTTAACTTCACCTGAAAGAGGACTTGGAATGGGTCATTCCATTTCAGAAGAATCTTGACATCTCTTTCTGTGTCTATTACTTAAATAAAGGCCTAAAGATTTATCATTCCTGGTCTTTTAGGATTCTCCCCAACTTATGCATAATGTAATTAATAATAAGAGTCAGAATCCAAATACTTATGTGTGATATATCTTTCCTTTCTGCCAAGGTTGTTTTATTTGGATTCAACAATGCCATGAGCATTCTCTCACACATCAAGTGCAATATTTCACAGGTGCAAAGAGAGGGTCCTTAGCTTTTTTTTTTAGCCTTTTTTAAAAGGGTATTGGCACACAGGTCTGCCATGTCATTCCATGTCATTCCTGGCTCAATTCTGCACTGACATTTCTAAGGAAAGAAATTGGTCAGAATTCTCCCCCCCCCCCAAAAAAAGTATGCAGAGTTTCATGCTTATTTTTTTCTGTTAGGAGAATAAGAGGACCAGTTGTCTATCATCTGTTGCTTCAAAACCTTTGTCCTTTTTTCTCATTGTCTAGCTGAATGTACTAAAAACAGTATTGTCTGACAGGGAACAAAGCTGTCATTAACAAAAGCTTTATAATTGCCAAGTAGTAAAGGTCAATGCTCCACTGCTTGTGTTTATGTATTTTGGGGGCATAAAAGAGCCACTTCAAAAGCCCAAAGTGGAAAATAAAAATGACATTTTGCAAGTTTCAGAGACACAGATTTGGTGACACAATTCTATAAATTAAAATGGGTGATTTATTTTGGGAAACAACTGTAGTTATCAAAGGAAATATTGCATTACCTGAAAAACAGTGTTTACTATTTTATATAGCAAAAGTCCCCAAACTTTTGGGCACCAGGTATCGGTTCTGCGGTGAGAGTTTTTTTTCTGTGGACTGGAGGAAGTGTGGTTTCATGTGCTGCCTTCATCCCATGGATGGAGTTTCACTTGTTTGCAAAGCCCAGTTATTGGCATACCGCTGACTGGTGCCAGTCATGGACCTGGGGTTGGGGATCCCTATTATGTAGAACAAAATATTTGAGGTTTGATTTGCCATCAATAATCCTGTTCTCAACATAGTTTTGACAGTATAATTCAATATTATATGAACAGTATATGGAAAATGTGTGAGAGGAGAATTTAGCGGACCTCGCCCGAGCGCGAGACAAACGCTGAAGAAAAAGAAGAAGAAGAAGTGTGAGAGGAGAATTGCAAGTCCATATATTTGAAAAGAAGATGAATAAACAAATTAACCTGAGATATTGCTATTGTGCAAGTTAATGAGTGCATTTGCATAAAAACAAAGCAGAATATTTCAGAAGATTTAGAATATTTGAATAGACTTAATTCTTGTTAAAAAATAATTGATTTTTTTAAAACTTGGAAAATTCATAATAAAGCACGGCTCCATGACTTTTTTTCCTCATTCTTGTTTTATGCTGAAACGAATATAAATATTGAAAATCAAAGGCAATGCGTTCTCTCTCCTTTTCCATTTTGATAAGTTTCTTACTCTTTAGAATTTCCCACAAATGCAACAGATTTGTTCTTAAATGGATTTTCTCTTCTTTTCATAGGTTAACATGGCAAAGGAGGAATTTAACAGTTACTCTGAAGATGTTGATAGATTAAACCAAATGTGCAAAAATCTTCAGTCTCAAGTGAACAAAATGAAGAGTTTTGAGGAGCCCCCATTTGAGAATGAGGCTAATGCTATTGTGGACCGATGGCTGGATGTATGTTATATAAACTAACTATAAGGATTTTCCAAATTATCATTCATTGTAATTATTAATTTTGACTTCCAAATATTATTCAAAGTCAATTAAATTAAATGTAGCATGATGAAGAACCCAAAAGGAGGGAAATTTGAGTTATAATTGGAGCATGTTTAATACAAAATGGGACTCTAAGAAATGCATATTTTTATTGGGTACCACAAGGAAATTCTTCTTGAAGATAATTCTCAAAGATGTAAACAAACAAGTAATATTATGTTGTGCTGTTTATATTGCTTAGCGCTCCCAGGAGTTTTTCCATGAGTGAAGATATTAAGAATGTCTTACTTCAATGCTTTAAAAAGCTAGAGAAGAATATTGACTGCTGAATGAATATGCCCAGGCAGTTCCTAACTAAAACCAGTTAGGACACATTATTGGGAGAAGATTCCATCTAATTAAACCAAGCCACCTTGCCAAACCTGTTTCTAGAGTCTGGAGAGCTATTGTGATCTTTGATATGATAATATTTAAAGCCATATTTAGCAAGAAATTGGCTGTATCCCATGGGAACGTTGGATTACTTCCCTCCCCTTATTTGTTTCTGTGTCTGGCTTCATTTTACCTTGCCTCTCTTCATGTTCTTACTTGATTAGAAAGCTTTATGTTCTGTTTCTTTCTTTTTGGGTGGAAAACATAATCCCCTCTTCCAGATCAATGAGCGGACTGAAAGCTATTGTGAAAACCTGGAAAGAGCTCTGGCTTTATGGGACAAGCTTCTTGACTTATCCAGTTTGATTGACGAATGGTCAGATGCAGTGCAGAAGAACTTAGAAGATGGGAATGTGACTGAAAAGAAATTGGAAGAATTGGAGGTATGGTTGATAGGGATTATTTGTTATTCTGTAATTGCAGGCAACTTTTTCTAAACTAGATGAAGAATGGGACAATGCTGTCAAGCTCTGATTCAAGATATAAAATTCTGTTCTTTTTTTCTTCCTCCTTGTTCTTTCTTCCATTGTGCCAGCATTTCTGCCATTTTTTCATTTACTTATTGATCACCACAAACACTGCCTTTGGGATGCTTCTTTTATATACATCCCACATAATATACTGGCTTTCTTCTCCTCTGCTTGAATGCAATGACAGATTCATTCATAAAATACCTTTATGAGATGCAGATATGAAAAAGATACATTTAAAAAGCTATTTTTATCATGAAAAGGGAATTTTAATCAAAATGATAGTAGATTTTGAACAAAACTTAATATGAGATCTTCAAAACCCTTACCATTCTTATGTTACGATGCAGCCTGTTCTAGAAAGGATTAGGAATCCATTGCAAATAATGTGTCTATCATGAGAAAGCTCTTTTATTTTCAGTCAAATCACTCCCTTATATAGTTCAGTATTACCTACATTAGCTTTAGAGGAGGTAATCATCACTGGTAATCAGTCTAGCTTAACAGCAGAGGGGTTACATGGGTATTCTGAATTTGTTCATAACTGCTTATGCCATTGCATTTTGGCCCAGTTGCTGCTTCCTAGCGATCTTCAAGGGCAGCGGATTATGACTTCTACTCAATGCTAACTGGTAAAATAAAATTTACTATTGGATAGTTTGTACATAATCTGTTTTCTGTATCTTCTCAGGCTGATGTCCTGTTCCAAGAAAAAGAGTTAGAGAAATTTGATACACAGGTGGATGAAATTCAGGATCTTCTTAACAGCAGTGAACCCCCACTTGAACTACAGGTGAAAGAGGAGGAATAACAAGAATTATGATTGTGGTTGATATAATAGGCCTGCCTATCTTTGTTGTCCAAAAAAGATTTTCTATGCCTTCATATTGCCTTGCAATAATGAAAATAAAACACAATTGTAAAGGTCTCTTTTGCCATCAGGTCTGACCTACTGCTTTAATTGGACAGTGCAGGGTAATTACTACTTCAGCTAATATTCAATATCACATCTCTTAGTTTCCTCTCCTTGACCAAGTATATAGGAGAAGATGAAGGAAGGCAAATGTCTTCTATTCTGTTACTTCTCTTCAAGCTGACTATCTGATATTGACTCAAAGTGCTGTGATATTTTGGAAGTAACAGAATCTTTGGTGCCAGTTTCTGAGCTATGTTACCAGATTACAACCACTAAGATACAAACGGGTGCTATCTGATTGTTCATTACATCTAGAGGTCATGATGTATTATGTTTCTCCTTGAGTCCTATGAAGAAGGTTCTTTTTTTCCCTTTCACTCATAAGAAGGTCTAGTTCTCTCTAGATGACTATAGGAAGAAGACCCCATTCCTTGCTGTTTAACTTCAAGGGACAAAGATTGAGTTGGTCCCATCTAATGGTTTTCTGGAGTTTTAACAGTGAGATGCAATAGCTCTAATTCAGCTATTTTTTTTCCTCTTAGTCATCTCAGTTGAGATTAAAAGGATTGGGACATATGTTAAATCTGTGTCCACTCTTAAGAAATGGAAATTTCTGGAAACTTGCCTTGCCAGAAGTGCCTGGCAAATACAATCATGAAAACCTATAAGTGTGTTTGTGCATCAGTATGTACATGTGTGTGTTTGGAAAGTGCATTCCTCATAAATATTTGAGTATCTGTGTAGAAGGGGAAACTTCTCATCATCCTCTCTGTGTTGCATGTCAGGAAAGAGTATAACACTAATAAAGATACTTAGCACCTAAATTTAACATTCTGGGGAGTGAGGACTGCAACAAAACATTTGCACAACTTTTACAACATCCTTTGCAGGCCATGAAAGAAGGGAAATATTTTCAGTGATGTTCTCAAGAAAATGATAGAAATATTCTACCGAAGTTACAGGGAAATTATTTGAATAAGAGTGGTAGTGCATAGTAGAAATTATTTTTCTGAAGGAAGAAATATTCTGCCCTGAAGCACATATATTGTTGCTTCTGACAGTGAGTGTTGTCCCTAATTAGTTGTGATGTAGTTGGTCAACATCTCATTTGAATGCTAGGTTATGAGACAACATGTTTCCAAACATATTATTATGAAAACAAACTTAATTACAACACAGTTCTCTGAAGACAGGTTCCAGCATTAGTCCAAAAGCTTGGGTCTGGTCCCGGTGACCGACCCAGATTGGATCCTGCAATATTATCCTGGGACACATGTATTTGCCTTCATTTGTTAATTACAACTGGTTTTCTTGATTTAATTTTCTGAAACAAAACTCACTAAATGATAACATTTTGTGTTGGAGTGAAGGAAATTTACACTGTAATGTTATCATGTAGACATTGTTACTAGCTATGAACATGGAATGCCTTTTTCAGTAACAACTAGTTTCAACCTTTTAAATAAATTTTGGGTATACCTAAAATCTGAGATGTATTTATCAATTCCTGCAAAAAAGAAGGAAATTGTAATTTAAAGGCAGATATGTATAGCAATATTTCTCCCAAATTTGTACTAAAATAGTCAATGAGAACTTCTATCCCAAGAAAGTAGCTCTGTTGAATTCCACTGTATAGTGCAGTGCTGGTACGGTGTTGGGGGTTTTCAATTTAATGTGTGGAGTGTGAAGGATGTGTGTTTGTGTTTATTTTCACAGTCATGATGTGCACTGAAGATGATGGATTTCGTTGTATGAGGTGCAATGACAATAAACTAAACTAAACTAAATTGGCATCTGGTTTTCTCCTTTTCAGGTTATTAAATCTTCTCTTTTGAACAAAATGGAGCTAATAAGAAAGTATTTACCAAATAAGTCAGAACCTACAGAACTCAAGGGCAGTACAACAGAGCTGAAAGGAGACCTTGATCTTGCCAAGTCTCAAATCGGAATGACAGAATCGCTTCTGGAAGCTTTATCTCCCTCTGATACCTTGGAGATTTTTACAAAATTGGAGGTACTTCAGACATATACAACAGCATAAAGAAGCATCTTTAGTTTGTTTGACAATGTGGGTGATATTCCACCTGAAGATAATACTTCAAACTGCTCTTACAGTGACATAATGATGGAATTTCAATGGTTGGTTCAGATATCACAGGACTTTGAGCGGGATCAGAAAATTAGGAGCTCCATCACTCTCTTCCATGTGAATTTCCCATATTCCATTCTCCTGCTGCCTTTTACAGAAGTTAAAAATTATGTCAATGTCAGTCTCAACCATGATTAATATGAACCAGGATTCAGAGAGTTTGTCCAAAATATTAAACCATAATGGATGGACATATAAGTAAAAAACCCCCAGTGTACATAGGTTTAGCACAATCTAGTTATACTTGGACAAGATTCACACATAAATATTAAGCCCTGATGTGATTTTTGAATAGTGTTATATCATAGTTGGGTTATTGTAACTTATTCAGCAAGTTTTTGTTTGAAATATATGTGAACATAACATAATATAACCTGAGGTACAAATTTCAAAAACTTATTAAAAACAAAATCCAATCACATTTACTTCTGTCAGCATTGCCAAATTATTACATTT
Source organism: Pseudonaja textilis (assembly GCF_049901715.1). Taxonomy (NCBI): domain Eukaryota; kingdom Metazoa; phylum Chordata; class Lepidosauria; order Squamata; family Elapidae; genus Pseudonaja; species Pseudonaja textilis. The sequence continues at coordinate 304,093,929 of NC_141990.1, read as the reverse complement.
GGACATTGGTAATTGTATATTTATATGATTGCTATTATTAATGACTATGCAGAGTTTTAAATTCAGTAGGGAAATGAGTGATGCAGAGCCTGTGGGAATAGATAGATAGATAGATAGATAGATAGATAGATAGATAGATAGATAGATAGATAGATAGATAGATAGAAACAATACTTTATTGGCCAACACTGGACACACAAGGAATTTGTCCTGGTGTAAATACTCTCAGTATACATAAAAGAAAAGATACATTCATCAAGAGTCGAGAATCATAAGGTACGACACTTAATGATAGTCATAGGGTGCAATAAGCAATCAAATCATACTAGGAAACAGTCAATATAAATCGTAACTATACAAGCGACAGTTACAGTCATATAGTCACAAGTGGGAAGGGATGGGTGGTAAGGAGTGATGACAAGATTAACAGTAATAGTAGTGCAGACTTTGTAATAGTTGAACAGGGTTGAGGGAATTATTTGTTTGGCAGAGTGATGGCTTTCGGGGAAAAACTGTCCTTGTGTCTAGTTGTTCTGGTGTGCAATGCTCTATAGCATTGTTTTGAGGGAAGGAGTTGAAATGGTTTATGTCCGAGATGTGAGGGTTCTGTAAATATTTTCACAGCCTTCTTTTTGGCTTGTGCAGTATACAGGTCCTCGATTGAAGGCAGGTGGGTTGTAATAGTTTTTTCTGCAGTCCTAATTACCCTCTGAACTCTGTGTCTGTCCTGTTGGGTTGCAGAATCAAACCAGACAGTTATAGAGGTGCAGATGATAGACTCAATGATTCCTCTGTAGAACTGAATCAGCAGCTCCTTGGGCAGTTTGAGCTTTCTGAGTTGGCGCAGAAAGAACATTCTTTGTTATACTTTTTTGATGACGTTTTTGATGTTAGGTGTCCATTTTAGGTCATGTGATATACTAGAACCTAGAAATTTGAAGGTCTCTACGGTTGATACTGTGTTGTCTAGTATTGTAAGAGGTGGTAGTATGGGAGGGTTTCTTCTAAAGTCTACCACCATTTCTACACTTTTGAGTGTATTCAGTTCCAGATTGTTCTGGTTACACCACGAGGCAAGTTGTATAACCTCCTGTCTGTATGCGGATTCTTCACTGTTTCAAATGAGACCAATCACTGTTGTGTCATCAGCAAACTTCAGTATTTCAACAGATGGATCATTTGAGATGCAGTCATTGGCATATAGGGAGAAGATAAGTAGAGAAAGCACACAGCCTTGGGGGGCCCCTGTACTGATTACGGATGTGATTCCACCTAGCTTCACCTGTTGCTTCCTGTCTGTTAGGAAGCTTATGATCCACTTACAAATGTGTTCAGGTACTACTAGTTGATTTAATTTACTTAGAAGAGTGTCTGGAATGATGGTATTGAATGCTGAACTGAAGTCTACAAAGAGGACCCTTGCGTAGATATTTGGAGATTCAAGGTGTCATAGGATGTAAAGCAGAACCATGTTAACAGCATCATCTGTCGATCTATTTGCTCGGTATGCAAACTGCATGGTATGAAAAGTGCAGCGGATCCGTGATGGTTTTCAGATGGGACAGCACAAGCCTTTCAAAGATTTTCATAACTACAGATATTAGAGCAACTGGTCTGTAGTCATTTAGTTCCTTGATGGAGGGCTTCTTTGCAGTGGTGGTGTTCAAAAACTTTTACTACCGGTTCTGTGGGTGTAGCTTAGTGGGCGTGGCCATGTGACTGGATGGGTGTGGCTTTTTTTGCAGCTCCCACCCATTTTTGGGAGCTTAGCCACAGAGGAGCCTCGGGGGGGGGCGTTTTTGCTCCCCTAAGGCTCCTCTGGGGCTCTGGAAGGCAAAAAATGGAGGGGGTAGGGCTGAGCTCCTCCCTCCATTTTTTGCCTTCCTGGGCCTCAGCAAGGGGAATCCCAGCACAGCTGATCTATGCACAGCTGATTATCGGGAGGGAAAAAAAAGAAATACATACCTTAGGCAAATGTCAGGCAGGTGGGCAGGGTGATCGAGCATCAGGCAGGAGGGCAACCAGATGGGGGGCGCGTGGCCAGTCAGAACTTACTACCGGTTTGGCGACTCGCGCCAAATTCTTCCTACCAGTTCACCTGATCCGTTGCAAACCAGCTGAATACCACCATTGCTTCTTTGGCACTGGGATGATGGTAGAGCGTTTGAAGCAGGAAGGAACATAGCACATCTCTAGTTATCTGTTGAAGATTTGGGTGAAGATGGGGGCCAATTGGTCAGCACAGACTTTTAAGCAAGAAGGAGTTATTTTGTCTGGCCCTGGTGCTTTTCCTGGCTTTTGTCTGTGTAATAGATCTTGCACTTCTTTTTTTGTGATCAACAGAGGTTGTGAACCCAATGAGTTGGGGCCAGTTGTAGGAGGCTTGGCTGTTGGTGTGTTTGAGGTGTAGGTTGTAGAGATAGGTGGCTGTAGTTTCCTTTCAAACCTGCAGATGACATTCAGGTCATCTGCTAGTTGTTGATTTCCTTCTGCCTGGGAAGGAGGTTTGCTGAAGCCAATGATGTTTTTAAGAGTTTTCCGCATCTTTGCTGGTTCATTTGTTGAGAAATGATTCCTTAACTTTTCTGAGTAGCTTCTTTTTGCTGCTCTGATCTCTCTTGTTAATATGTTTCTGGCCTGGTTGTATAGCATTCTGTCACCTTTTCTGTAGGCTTCCTCTTTGGAACGACGTAGCTGCTTAAGTTTAGCTGTGAACCAAGGTTTATTGTTACTATATATTTGCAGGTTCCTTGTTGGTAAAAGATCATATCTTTTGTCATAGTTTTAAATCAAATATGTCAGATCTGCCCCAACTTAGACATTTTGGAAACAAAGACCCTTGATTTCATTTGACTGAAATGATTGAATTTGAAATTGAGATTGAAACTAAAGTTAAGTGGTTGCAGCAAAAGTAAAGCTAGATCTGAATATTCCCACAGAAAGGTTACCCTTTCCCCCCTTTCCTTTGCCCTCCCCCCTTAACCAATCCATCAGTGACCAATAGGATGCCTTTTGGATGTTTTGGGAACAGCTTGGATGTTTGGCACATCTCATTACAGTTTCACATTCGGTTCCCAGGTCAGGTATCCTTGGAGGCTGGTTCATTCCGGTTCCCTTGCAATTTATGGCTGACTGGTTCATTCCCCCTTCCTTATAATTTATGGCAGGATGCTATTTTCCTGGATTCTGTATGAGCCCAGGAAAAGATGCAAGTTCTTTTAAAAGATGCTAACAAATGTCATCCTTAATATTCCCGATTTCCTTGACTTTCTAGGACTTAGCTTACGAAAATTATTTCCAGATAGGTGTTCTGACAACATGTGAATGATATTCCCTTTCTTATTTAGGAAATTCATCAGAAGATTCTTCATCAAAAACAACATGTGAAATTGCTTCAGAAAGAGACAGGCTATCTGAACCCTGATGTTATTGAGTTAAAGAAGCTGCTGACAAGTATCACTGACTTATTTAATTCAAAAAAACAAATATTTCAGGATCACTTTATAACTCTCTTAAATTGTGAGTGAAAAGTTATTATTTTTTCTTAAGTTGCCAATTTTAAGCTGTTTCTGTTTTCTTTAAAAGCAAATTTTAACTGGGGAAAATAGTCTGAATTGACAATTGCTTTATGTAAAAGTGTTTTCGAGCCACAGAAAGAAACAGAATATGATATTTAAACTGTTTAGAAACATTCATGAAGTAACTACTTCAAATTTTTATATAGTTAAAATATAGTTACTATAGTAAGCATATAATAATATCGATTTGTAACTTAATTTTAAAGATGTAATTGTGTGGAGGGAAAACCTCCTTTTTCAAATTGCTTTAAATATCTATACCTATAATTATTTTTCAGTGTAAAATAATTCTTATTGAAGGATTTTCAATTTTTCTGATTGGTACTTCAATTTGTAAAGGCTTTTCATCCCAGGCCCAAGAGGAGCCCAACAATGATAGAGCTAATTGCTTTGATTCAAATAATGAAGCCCTTTGTCTCTTCATCCTACTCATCTTTTTTTATATATATATATATTTTAAATTGCATCTTCCTACAGACCAGTGTAAGCGTTTTGATGATTGGTTCAGCAATGTACAAATCTCTCTGGAAGAATGTTTTGACTCCTCTGAAACAAAAGAGATGGCAGAAAAGAAAATTCATCAACTAATAGTAAGGCATAAGACTGCTAATTGTGTTGACTACTTTTCTTCATGATTCTTCAGATTTTAAATAAATTAGCCCTGTTTTTCTCACATTAAAAATGAGGGTGCATTTTAGTTTCACATATTCTATATGTGATAAATGGTAGATTCATCTTCTAGGAGAAGGGAAACTCTGATTTCAAACCTCCACTGCCTTGTGGTTATATCTATTATTGGAAAAGGCTTCAGGAGTCAACCTTGAGGTAAAATTTTGAGCCCGAGTCCTGAAAGCAGTTCATGACTCTGTACAATCACATTCTGGTAACTCCTGCAACGCAGCTGGAACTAATTGTATTGGCTCTGCCATTCCATTAGACCAGGGGTCCCCAACCACCGGGCCACGGACCGGTACCGGTCCGTGGAACATTTCCTAACGGGCCGCCGGTTTGCTGGGTGCCGCCATCTTGTTTGATGAGAAAGTGCTTCCGGGTGAGCTTTTCTGGTTGGAAAGCAGCATTTGGGTCCTGAAGGAATCCTCGTGCCTTAGTTTCATCGAAGGTGGGGGCTTCGAATGAAACTAAGGCACGAGGATTCTTTCAGCACCCAAGGCAAGGCAAGCCGAGCGACCATCCCGAAGCCGTCCCAAAGCGAAGCCCATCAACAAAGGTACAAAAGAGGAGTTGAAGGTGGTGGGGAGAAGCGGGGGATGGCTGGCTGGCCGGTCTCTCGGCTCACCTTGCCTTGTCATGCGTGCTGATGCTGGTGCCAGGCTGCGGATCATTTTGTGATGCCGGTACCGGGCCGCGGCACAAAAAAGGTTGGGAGCCACTGCATTAGACTATTTCAGTGACATGGAGAGGGGGGAATCTGCTGCTTGGGTAGCAGTTTATCCTCCATATTAAAGTACCGAGGCCTTGTGATCTGGAGAGGACACACCAGCTTTGCATACAGCATTGAAACAACACGGGAAGTGGCAGTTGCCAGTTTCATAGCACTATACCATAGTCTCTTGAGACTGAAGGATTCCAATTCAATTCATTCTGTATTGTGTGTTCTTTTAGAATACGAAAGAGCAGAATTAGTTAAATAGATTAAAGTTGTGATGTGTAAATGTAGTGTGGAGAAACGAGAAGTTTCATAGTATTTCCTTCTTAGTAAATTCACCTTGGAGAGCAATGTAAGGCTTGGCTACTCGATCTGGGTTGCAAATTCTGAATAACCATGAATGACAATCAAAATATCTAGAAAATTTGAATTCTGCACTACTATCTTGAGTTATCCAGATTTTTGCAGCCCCTATCTGATGATCCTGGTAAGGCTATGGTTCTAGAAACATTTTACCATAACTTACTTCTGTAATAGACCATTGACACTTTAATAGACTGATACATAACCTAGTTTAATTTTTGATGCAATCTGTGGAGGGCAAATACATTCCTAGAATGTACAACTTCCATCTGAGAGAAAGAAGTGGGGTTTAAATCAGTGCATGTTATGCATTTTTCTAATTTTATTTTTCCTTTTGCTATATTTTTAATCTGTCATTCCTCCAAAGTTGTCTGACAAATAATACATAGACTTTTTATCTTTAAAATTTTATCTATTGAAAGGTAACTATGACTGTGAGGTAGTTCATGAGTTGGATGTTATGGATAAGTGGGATTTTAGAACTGAGTCTCCCTGGCCCAAATCATATATTTTAATTACCTAATTTCATTGACTAATTTTATGTAAATTTAATTAATTGACTTAATAATGAGTCAGTTTTGTTGGCCTTTTAGGAGCCTTAAAACCTAGCTCTTCTCTTGGGTTTTAGGTTCAGGATGTTAGTTGAGCCTAGTTTGTGGTTTTTGCCTTGTGCTATTTGAGGAGTTGATTATTTTTACTTATTATCTTTTATTGTCTTTTCTACTGTGTTATATTTGATTCAGATGGGTGACAATAAATATTAGCATAGCAAACCAGCCACAAGTTTATTGAACAGTGATTCTAACAAGAATAGAACCTATGTACAGGTAGTCCTCGACTTACAACCACAACAGAACCCAATATTTCTATTGCTAAGTGAAACATTTGTTAAGTGGGTTTGCCTTATTTTGCAACCTTTTTTGTCACAGTTGTTAAGTGAACCACTGCAGTTGTTAACTTAGTAGCATGGTTGTTAAGTGAATCCCCATTGACTTTGCTTATCAGAAGGTTACAAAAGCTGATCACATGAACCCAGGACACTGCAACTGTCATAAATATGAGTAAGTTGCCAAATGCCTGAATTCATAATCAGGAGATTATGGTATGCTGCAATTGTCATAAGTGTGAAAAATGGTCATAAGTCACTTTTCACTTCCATTGTAACTTTGAATGGTCACTAAAAAACTGTTGTAAGGGCTATCTGTACTAGAGGTTGTAATTTTGCTTCTCCCCTTTCTATCTTCAGTGAAAAAAGGAAGTATTCATTTCAGTCTTGAAGTGTATCAAGATTGGAATAGTAAGTCATGAAA